>NW_023270415.1:39797240-39797961 GCF_011800145.1 Mirounga leonina | reverse complement strand
AAAGAAAGAAAGAAAGAAAGAAAGAAAGAAAGAAAGAAAGAAAGAAAAAGGAAGGAAGGAGGGAAGAGAGGATGGAAGGAGGAAGGAAGGAAAGAAGAAAGAAAAAAGAGAAAAGAAAAAAACGAGTAAAAGTAAGAAACACATGCAAAAATGTAGACAAACGGAAGCAAACAGAGAAATAACCAAAACAGTGTGAGTGGCCCTAAAATCATCTAACAAGAGCAGTTGTTCAGAGAACAAATTAGAAATGTTTCGTGTGGAAAAGAAGCACTTCTGATGGAGAGTTGATCATTCCCATCAATACCTGAAAGGCGGACATAAGGAAGAACAAGTTGACCTGTGTGTGTGACCCAAGCAAGGGGAGAATGGAGACCCTGGGAAAGTCTAGGTTGGCCATAAAGAGGGATTCCCTGAGAATCCGAGTTCTTAGATGAAGCTGCAGGCAGAGGAGTAGCAAGCTACCTTGTATTAGAGTTGGGTAGGGAAAAGGCCTACCACTGAAGGGAATTAAATACAAGAAATTCAAGAATCAGAATAGTGATCAAAATAGATTTCCTTTAAAGTTTTCTAGCAGTTTTGATTGGAAACTGACAAACCCGATGCTGCTTGCCAAATATGCACCACAAACACTTCAGGATCGAAATCAACGGGCACCTCTTGGTGTGGGCAATAGTTTCTTTCTTTCTTTCTTTCTTTCTTTCTTTCTTTCTTTCTTTCTTTC
>NW_023270415.1:39693536-39797230 GCF_011800145.1 Mirounga leonina | reverse complement strand
AAGATTTTTTTCCTTTATTTATTTGACAGAGAGAGAGCACAAGTAGGCAGAGCGGCAGGCAGAGGGAGAGGGAGAAGCAGGCTCCCTGCAGAGCAAGGAGCCCGATCCCGGGGCTCGATCCCAGGATCCTGGGGTCATGACCCGAGCCGAAGGCAGATGCCCAACCAACTGAGCCACCCAGGTGCCCCAGGGCAATAGTTTCTTAATAATAAAATGGGATGGCCTTATCAATGTGCTGTGCGGCATTTTCCCTTTTCTTTTGCATTTGTCCTCAGAGGTATGTGTCCTGCCACAGGTTTTAGGCCAAAATGGGTAATTCATCCTCACTCACCACAGCCCCTGCGTTGATTAGTTAATACTATATTTGTGTCAGTGATGAAGAAAGTGACAGACCGCACAGAAAATCAAGAGAGGGTGTTGAAAGTCAGACAGGATATGAACCCTACACCTGGTCCAGTGCTGGTCAGGACACACCCTTCCGTCTTCTGTTCAGGATTTTTTTTTTTTTTTTTTTACCTTCTTTATGTGCGTTTCTGCTTTGCCACACACAGCCTGGAGCTGGGTGGTGTGGTATGTGCCACATGCCTGTCTGCTGCTGGGTTGCCTTATTTCCTTCACGTGTGACTGCCAGCTCTTGCGAAAAAGAAACAAACTCTGAGCACATCATAGAGTTCAAACCGCATGTAAGAGTGTTCGGTTCCTTTTTACATCCTTGAGGGAAGACGGGCAAAGAATCAGAGAAAGCACAGCAGGTCTAAGTGTAGTGAAAACCGTGCACTCTGGAACTGGTCTCCTTTATAAGGGTCAGGTTGATTATCGTCATGAGCTGGGTAGCCCTGATGTTATGGAAGAATGAAGAAATAATGCAGGTGAATATTTTTTTTCCCCCAATGCTGGGAACTGAGAGAGTTCTGGGTGTTACCTGAACTAGATATTTCCAACTTAGCATCAGAATGAGACTGTTGCAGTATATATATATTTTTAATTCATTGCTAGATATCAACACCAGTACTTAAATTCTTCTTAAGCGAGAGTCTATTTCTTTTTTGTGACTAAAAACTTTTCTAAAGCAGTTCCTGCCAAGGCAATTCTCATTTTTGTTTGTGATCATTCTGAATAATCCAGTAACAGGGTGTATACAGAAACACGTTTTAAGTCTGTTTTTATGGAGAAGCTATTGAAAACACTCTACCTGGATCAGTTTTAACACACAGTCCATATACTTCTGAACATGTAAATACTGTCATGGGACCCGTAAACTGTTGTTCTTCTAGGTGAAGCTACAGCAATTATTTTTTCTTATTATGTTTTTCTTGGCGGGAGGAGGAAATAGAGCTCACCCAGAGTGGAAAATTTTCTTCCTTGATAGTAAATGAGTTTAATGGAAAAATCTCAAAACATTTTCACCCAATTTCTGTCTTGGCCTAATTGTTTTAAGATACATGCAGATCAAATGCTAAATAAAACCTTTAACTGAAGAACGAAAAACTATTCTAGATTCTATAGGAATTGTCAAGAACCAATGCATCCTTCCTTTGTGTCTCAGGGCTAGGTGATGAGACCCTAGATTGGCTCAGATTGTGATCTCAGATCTGATTCCTCAGGCAAAGAGAAAAAAAGATTTATATATGGAAAAGCATTAATGAAAAGGTAAAATTGCAGAGACTACATTTTCCCCCAGGAGGAGTCATTTCTAGAGAAATATTTTCTCAGTGTTCTCCCCTCCACCTTTCCCAAGATTTGCAATGTACTTTCAAATTTGCTGTCTTTTTGCTTCTGAGAAAGCACCTTCATATTTCTGCGTGCGTGCGTGCGTATGTGTGTGGTGTAAACCTGTGCCTTAAAAAACCATCTCCACAAACAAACCAAATACAGAATTTTGATCACAAATTAGAACTGGAATTCCCATTTCATGAACGTGACCCTCCCTTATCCGGTTCCTGGGTCTGGTGAGATCCAATGAGACAAAGTAAACCTTTGTACGTGTACAGTGCTGGGTTTTGATCTGCTTTATTGAAAGATAATTGGTTATTTTAAACTATTCTTGTCAGGACACCTGAACCCCAAATACATAGTGAACGTTCAGGAGATTATGAAGAGTTCCCCCAAAACGTCCACCCCATCAGGAGTTAAGAAACAAAGTATTTCTGGGGGAAAAAAACACGAAATTGTGCTGTTTGGGCAACGTTTTGATAGCGAGCCTTCTCAGGTTCTTACTCCCCACAGCCTGCTTCTACCCAGCATAAACATAACCAAACTGCTGTTCAATTACATAATGGCCATTTTAATTATTATTTGGTTTAAGTCAAAATGCATATTCATTCCCACAAAGCTCATTTTTATCGGGACTGTGAAACAGCATAGCTCCAACAGGCAGAGCTTTCCTGACTGCCCCGCCGGGGGTCTGGGTTTTCAGGTGGCCCTCTGTTTCTCCCTGCTCGTTTGGCAGGTCTTTTGCCATTTTATTTCAATTATTACCAAAAGCTATCCATGTAGGAGTAGTTCCATAAAACTGAAAATTGCAGTTTAAGTTCACATCTTAGCAGCATTTCAAGTGCACATTGTAACAGAGACTCCCAGTAATCAAGTTGCAGGAAGGCTGTTATAATAGTCTTTCTCTCTCTCTGAATTGCAGCGGGGAAAGGCAGATGTGGAAATTATGAGTAATGTAATTGATGATCTTAAAGCTTTTAAATACCCAAGCTCTCAACAATCAAGATCTATTTGAGTTCAGAATCTAATAAGAAGTAAATACAATAGGTTTCAATAAGACATTTTATCAAGAGCTCAGCAGCACTTTCTCTCCTGCTTTTATGGGCAACATTATCATCTCATCAGCAGACAAGTTGGAGAATTTTATTGTGACACATAATCATTTTTAGTTCATCATATTTCTCTCTCTCCTTGTGCAGCTTTTTCAAAAATAAAGTTTGGTCATTAAATACACTATTTCAGAGGATTTTTTTGTCCTTAATAGACTTAATAGGGAAGGAAGCAGGGTGTTGTTAAAACAAGCTGTTTATTGACAACTAATTTATTGTGTCCCACGGTAGGAGGCTCTACAAAACACATCAGTGTGTTAAAAATAATACCGCTAAGATATTTTCTAGATACCTGGTTTCACAAAGCCTAGCTAGTGACAATTATTCCTAAGTTCATCCTGCAACCTATTCACTAGCCTGGCCCCAAAGAACTTGCATGCTATTAAGAGTTAATTCAAATGCCACGTTAAATACACCTCGATATTATTTTCGTTAATATGCAAATCATTCATAATATCAGGGGGATCTTATATTCAGTGGGAACAGCAATAATGCCTGCTTAATGATGTATTCATCAGGACCGTAGGTGTCTTCATACTATTACTGTTACATATTGTTTTCAGAAACAGGCTTGACTACAAAGAAAATTGTATTGTCTCTGCAATAATGGCTTCAAATATTTTTTTCTCTTTTGGTGGAAAAATATCTTTGTCAAGCATACATACGTACTGGTAATCTTTCCAGTGCTATCATTTTCACATCCAGATATACACTGCTACCAGCTAACGTGGTTTCTGAGATCTGGAATTATTAGCATTACATTTTAATCATGAAGGAAACACAAAAAATGGCTTGTTTTGTTTGTTTATGAGGAAAAATCACTTTCACATTTCCATCATTTTTTTCTCCTGCATTTTCTATTAAGACAATAGAGAAATTGTTCATAGATGGGTTTTTTTCCTAACCCGAAACAAAACAAATGTGTGTACGTGAATGAATACATAATTTTTTTTACAAGATAATGCAAACTTTTCAAGGCACCAGTAACATAAAATATAAATTAATGTTAATTTTTCTGAACATGTTCTGTCACTTCCCAGTGGAGCAAAAAAGAATAAAAATAGCTTCTGGAGAGACAAACGTGAAATTTCATCATGATTGCTCTGTGTTCTAAAAATTCTTACGTGTGGTGTCCAGGCAAATCAGCAAAAACCTGCAAAAGGCTTTTACGTAGCTCTGTCTCTTGCATTTACGGCTTTATTTTCTACAAAATTTAGTAATTAGAAACCCCCAAATTCCAAATTATTCTCATATGGAATAACAACAACAAAAACCCTTCTTGTTATTGTAAGCCCCAGGTTAAACCATGAACCATGTCAAACCTTAACGCCTCTCCTCAGAAGGTTGACTTTCAAT
Source organism: Mirounga leonina (assembly GCF_011800145.1). Classification (NCBI taxonomy): domain Eukaryota; kingdom Metazoa; phylum Chordata; class Mammalia; order Carnivora; family Phocidae; genus Mirounga; species Mirounga leonina. Next base: position 39,793,052 of record NW_023270415.1, on the reverse strand, counting down.
CAAAAACCTTCCTGCTCTGGTTGTGCACTCAGCTACAGATGACAGGAAGAGTCCATCGATTGATTATAAATAGCATTCAAATTAAATGTACAGTTATGAAAAAGAAGGTTAAAAAAGGTGGAAGAATCCTCGCCCCTCCCCCCGCCACACACACACCTCCCACCCACGCTCTCCATCCCAGGAGTTCCCAGAGATAAGAATTAAAGCAAAACTAAAGGATCTTTGGAAGCAGGGTTGTTTTGCCATGGATGAGGGATTACTGATTGGCTTTTTAACTTCAGCTTTTCCAAATAGTTTTTCAGTTATTTAATTTACTCTACATGGAGTCTATTGATTATTCAAGTTGGCAGTCAATTTTATAGGGCACCCTGCTGTTTCTTTGCTTAATGTAGTCAATGATTGTAATTGCTTGATCAGTGCAGCCCATGAAATAGGTTTTGTGTCTTTTTTACAATGCATTGATGGCTTTATCTGATGCAGCCTTGGCAGGGCCGGGTTTTACAGAGCTCCCCGGAACTCCCAGAGGTCTCTAGATTAATGGCTATGGCGAGCGCTGGAGCTGCTGATGCTGCGCTCCAGAATGTGCTCACACATCTGGCATGCCACTTGGCAGTGGCACCAGCTTTGTGTTGTGCAGTTACAGAATCTCTCACCAGTGCCTAGTTAACTGTTTTCACTAAGGGAATGAGATAAAAAGCCATCCAGAGAGCTGTTGGCACCCACTCTCTGTCACTGTAGTCACACATTAAAAAATTCTTTTTCAGTCTTTTTTTTTTTTTAAGAGGCAAATGATGTATGGAAACAACAAATTACGTGGAATGTTTATGTGTTGAACTCTGTTTGGATTCTGAAAAGCATCCCATGGGTGTTCGGATTTCCTGTAAACCAACAAGCAGCCCCCCTCCTTCCCTTCACCACCGCCTTCCCTTGGATGAGAGCATGATAGTATGAAACGCATCCAAGTTTTCCGTGTGAGCTGACAGGGGCTTTAGATTTCGAGAGAAAGGTGGATAGCGGAATCACGAATGTGAAAAAGCAGCCTGAACCACCCTCCATAGCTCATTACAATAAAGGTAATTCTCCTGTCCTTTGGTGAATCAGGTTAAATTGCTCAGGCATCATTTCCCTATGCCTCATGTCAGTGTTTCATATTTGGTACAATTTGAATTGCATTATTAGACATGTAAAATGTAGTTTTAATAAGTAGACCAAGAAAAAGTAATGAAATATGCAACAGAGTTGCATAAATCCATGGACAATATAATTATATAGTACACATACACGATTTACAATGCCCAGGATGATATCCACAAAAAAAAAAAAAAGAAAGAAAGAAAGAAAGAAAGAAAGAAAAAAAATGTGATAGATTTTTAGACCAGCTGGGCTCTGAGTTGATTTTCTCAGTAGAGTTTGACATTGAAATTGGACAGGTACAGTTTCCTTATTAATACTTTTCTCTCTGAGTAATAAACTATAAATGAATAATACATCCCTGAAAAGGAAAAGTCTACTAAGAAGACAGAAAATAGTATTTTAAATTCCTAGGTCTACATGGAACTGAAATTTCCATTAGGGTAGCAATTGTATAAGAATACCATAAAGATGTATGCCATACTAGTCTGCAAGCTTGTGTGCAAGAAAAACATTCAAATTTTCTGAAAATAACCATTCTTGGTTTTAGATTTTACAGTCATTGTGTGATGTCATTGCTAGGATAATACCACCATTAATTCAGATTTTAATGCGTTTACAATAGAAGTTCCTCCAGCAAATTCCCTCCCTCCCCCTTTACTTTCTTGGCCTTCAGACATAGTCTAAACATATTTTATCCACTTCATGCATAGCCTTACATATTACACAACTTTCTTTCCTTATATAGAATGTTATTATTTAATAAGTTGAACAGAAAGAAGCCAAGTCAGCAATTTACACTAGTTTAAGGATGGCCCAGGCTTTGAAATATGAAGAAACGCCTTTTTCTTAAGGATGGTGGAAAAGCATCTGACCACTCCTCCACTCTCGATTTCCTTTTACTTTGAAGTACTGTAAAAATGACCATCATTTTGAAATAGATGCCTGAGGCACTTTTCCCTGGCTGTGCGCACTGAGATGGTCTGTATGGCTGGAAGTCTGCTTCCCAACCCCCTCAACGCACACACACAGAGTGAGTGGCATAATAGCTGAACAAAATACTCAGAGGAACTGAGGGACCCACATATATGACAGCTCATGAAAGGCCTTTCTTCAAACTGATCGAAGATAACTAGTGATAGTGGATAAGTCTGGAGACGGGGCAACTTGAAGCCTGGGGAGTTGTCCTTGTTGTCCCTGTTTAGAATGAGCACACCCCACCCTCCTTCCTCACTCCCTCCCACTGGCACAAGCTCAGCTAGTCGGTCCCTGAGGGAGAAATACCCTGTGTATTCAAGTGAGGCCGATCCCACGGTGGGATCACCTTGATGCTGGGCCTCCACTCATGCTCAGCTTGCTGAGCACTTACTTGAGGGCTGGGTCGCCCTTTCCAGACCTTTCAACCATCTGTTCTTGATTGTAGAGTTCCAGAGGGCAGGGCCTTTGTCATTTTCACTTGCCTTTTATTATTCCTTTTGGTAGCAAGGTGTTATGCAGATGTGGACACTTAATAAATACTATAGGGCAGAGCTTTGTTGACCCTACAGGAAAGGAAACGTGTCCCAAGTGAAAATAAAGGCAAGTGGGCTTAATCACCCATCTGAAAGGATGGGAAAGTTATTTGAACAGCAAGGGACCTTGATTTGGATGAAGGGTTCTCTCTCCGGTTATCTTCTTCCCAGGGTACAGCATTGTGCAAGGGGTAGCAGGGACAGGAATAGCTATGTCCTAATCTATGTTCTAGACTTGAAACCGTGCTCTGGCATTCACGTGCTAGGTGACAGATTACTTAACCTCTCTGAACCTCGGTTTCCTTCGAGAGAAAGCCCTCGGCCTGCCCAGGGTTGCTGGAGGATGAACCGAGACCCCACAGAGAAGCACCTGCCACACATAGAAGCTGCTCCATAAATGTTAGTTCCACCGAACTATGCCTGCGAGAGAGCGAAGTCCAATTCCTTGCTCCTCCTCTAATTCTGAGCACCTGTGGTACTTCTATCTCTTCTACCTTCCTTTTGCCTTTGGTTTTTATTTTAACTTTCCTTTTCATGCCTGACTATACCAATTGCTCCCTGAAGATATAACCTAAATGTAATTCAGAACAACACAAGCTAATACCATGTGCAATAGACAAACAGCATCAAGTTTGGGAGAACATTACTGTTTCTCCTATATTACAATGTATTTCAAAAAATATCAGTATTTAATTGATACCCTTTTGTCACCTGAATTCCTGGGGTTGAGACACACACTTTCCTTGCCCTCGGGGCACCAGGCAGCAGACCGAGCTAGGATTTGAGACCCAAGGCCCAGCCGAAGCAGGATGTACTGGCCAAGGTACTCTAACCTGATGTGGAAAGAGCCGCAGAGGGGAGTCTTAACAAAAGTTCATAGATAAAGTCGAACAGTTAAGGCAATGGAAACCAAAAGCATAGTCTAAGATATGAGCGATGGATGTGAATATACTGGTATACATGGTGAAGGGACAGAAATGGGCAACCATCCAGGATGAGCAAGGAGACTCATAAACGGTTCTCATGAGCAAGCTGACCTGTGGCTTGCCCTCAGTTTACTCTGTTAGCTCCTAGCTGCTATGAGAAGGTGTGAGACTGTCTTAAGATAAAGGGTTGAGGCAAAAAAAAAAAAGACAAAAGGTTGAGGCAAAAAATCCCAAGTCATGAACTCTGAGCCAGAATGCATGTGACTTCACCTACACAGAAGACAGCTCCGTGGTTCTCCCAGATGGCAGACTGATGCCCTGTTTACTATGCTGGCTAAAGAGGTCCTTCAGCGATGAGTGAGGTCTCTCGCACCCCTCGACAATCCAAGGACCTAACACTGATGCCAGGATAGTCAGACACGTAGTCCAAGAAAAGAAGTCTACTTTGGTACATGATGCATCCTTCCAAATCTACTGCCCATGACAGCAGGTTTTTGAGAAAGTCCATAGCTCTCAGGACTTTTTAAGAGAGGATACATGTGTGCATAGAGGACTCGGGGAGAAACTCTCCAGATACTCTGGCATCAGTGGCTGTAATGCTCTCGGAGACAGAGGAACAGCTGTCCCATTCTCCCGGGTTTGTCCGTCACTGCCGGTGAATATCGGAATGTGAGCCTTAAACTGGGAAGATAATTGTTAAATAGTAAACTGAAGCTTTACCCGTTTTCTGGGAATCACATTGTGTGTGGTGTTTCCACCATCAGATCAAGGGTGTTCCGGGTATTATCAGGAAAGAACAGACACCAAAAAGTATGCAGGAGACGGGAGTGGAACAGGGGCCATGTGTCCAGGCATGGTAAGTTACAAAACTTGATCATAACCAGGTATTATTCTTAAATTGGGAAGGAGAGACCGTTTAAGAGAAAAACAGCCCTGATAGGGAATACATTATAAATTATTTGACTAAAAATTTACCAAAACTTACCCAAAGTGGCTGTACTCTTAATGGCCCCCTTCATCATCGTACCACATCAAACGAGAACAAGCATTCCTCTCACTTGCCACCCATTTCCACCACAACTAACAAGAATGGGGGCCTAAGAACAGGAGGAGGCAACGTAAAAGTGAGAAAGTTACTTTTCCCACGATTCTGAGTCGCAGTGAATACACTTCATTCCTACTGTAAAGGCCTTTCTGTTTTACATTAATGCTGGCCGTGATAGGACAGTGTGGCTCATATTCCAGCAGAAGGGAAGAGAAAGGCATCTCAACCAGCATTTATTGATCAGTTAGCATGTCCAGGAGAGAATTAAATATGCCTGTATGCTTTTACACACACCTATGTATGTGTGTGGGTATATACTCCCTGACTTAATTTCTTGCAAATCTAGGGCATAGACATATTATATCTACTTCACTGGTGAAGATCTGAAGCTCAGAGAGATGTTAAGTAACTTCTCTGAGGGTTACACAGCTAATGAGGTGTGTAACACACATGATTTACACCTGGGGTGGCTTACTCCAAAACCATGCCTTTCGCCCTTCTTCTTCTTCTTCTTTTTTTTTTTTTTTTAAGATTTTATTTATTTATTTGACAGAGAGAGAGACAGCGAGAGAGGGAACACAAGCAGGGGGAGTGGGAGAGGGAGAATTGCCCTTCTTCTTCTTTTTTTTTTTTTTTTTTTGGTGTTCCAAGAGCTCTGTATTCTTTTTTTTTTTTATTCTTATGTTAATCCCCATACATTACATCATTAGTTTTAGATGAAGTGTTCCATGATTCATTGTTTGTGCATAACACCCAGTGCAACATGCAGAATGTGCCCTCCTCAATACCCACCACCAGGCTAACCCATCCTCCTACCCCCTCCCCTCTAGAACCCTGTTTGTTTTTCAGAGTCCATCGTCTCTCATGGTTCGTCTACCCCTCCGATTTCCCCTGCTTCATTCTTCCCCTCCCGCTACCTTCTTCTTCTTCTTCTTTTTTTTCTTAACATATATTGCATTATTTGTTTCAGAGGTACAGATCTGAGATTCAACAGTCTTGCACAATTCACAGCGCTTACCAGAGCACATACCCTCCCCAGTGTCTATCACCCAGTCACCCCATCCCTCCCACCCCACCCCCCCACTCCAGCAACCCTCAGTTTGTTTCCTACAATTAAGAATTCCTCATATCAGTGGGATCATATGATACATGTCTTTCTCTGTTTGACTTATTTCACTCAACATAATACCCTCCAGTCCCTTCTTCTTGATGCCTTGTGTTACCAGTAAGTGGTAAAGGCATGATTCAAAATTTGCTTCTTGAACTCTTGAAGGACTTAAATGTAGGTCTGACACCTGAGTGTGATAAACATTGGCTACATAACACCAAGAGCATCCTTCCTGCCCTGTCTCAGACACACTGGTCGTGGTCTCATCCGGAAAGGGTGTGCAGTAATTGTTCAGTTCTTGGCCTTCTCTCTACACAGTCATGTGGAACTTCTGTCTTGGCATGAATAAAGCCCGGTGTGGATATCATGGACTTTGAATATTCAGGGGGAAAAACACCTATTTATCAATAAGCTCTACAAATATTCTAAGCACAATTCTAGAAGACCTAGTGTTCAGAAAATAGTTTCGTTCCAAACACTTGCAACCCATTTTTTTTTATTAAAAAATTTATTGTCCATGTAAAGATTGCATCTGATAAGAAGTACACCTACCTATGTGAATTAAAGGTTTGAAATTCTTTTCACAATAATTCAAGCGTTGCCCTTGGTTCTCACAAAACCCCTTTTCCCATCAAAACTAAGATGGCAAACTTTTTTTTTTTTTTTTTTTTTTTTATGCCAGGATGATGCGGTTTTTATTTGGGTTGAATGCCTGGAAGGTGACTTCAACCTTCGGCAGCCCACACTGTGTTCATGCTGGCATTGGGAGCATTTGCTCACACTCTGGTTTGCTAAAACATCATGCCCTTGAGTCAAATGCCCCAGTGGTACATTCACCTCAATGATGGAAACTTAAGCTGACTCAAACCCAAACATAGTCTTTATTAAAAGGGCTATTAAAAATACATATTTCCTATGATACTCTTAACCAATGTGCTCATAAACCAATTGGTTTATAAGCCGATGACCATTAATACAATAGAATTTTTAAACAAAAATTTCTGTGATTGGGGGAAATTTGTGAAATACCTCAAAAAATAAAAAAAAGGAAAAGTTTTATTTATCTGCACTTGCATCCTTCAGGTAACTATTCGTATGCTAAGTGTACATTTCACTTACCGTATTTTATCAATGTCTAGGATTATACTTGCATGCTTAAATCAGCTTATTAGTGAGCAGCTCTGAAAAATGCTGTCTCTATAGAAAAATTTTTATTTTTTTTCCAATCCCAATATCAGTTCTCAAAAAAATCCTTTTTTTTAATATTTACTATTCTTTCTGTTTGTCAATCAATCTGTTCACTGTAAGTAAGCAAAATCTTTAATTGTGAAGAGTATCTTAAATTCTTCCCCCCCACCACCATCCCACTAGAGATTGGACTGAATGAGAAGTCACTGGTTGTGAGTCTATGTGGACATCCTACATATGCTGACTTAAAGATCCATATTGAGAATGAATCATGGGAGGTTGGCTGGACTTCCACTCTGTCATTAGGGAAACTACACTCATATATTCAGTGTTCTTGTGAACTCCAGCCTTGTTAGATGTGCTTCCCCTAACATTTTTTGTGGTCCTTATTTGAGACTTTTCAATCGGTTTCAATTTCCACATCCCTCTGCACGTCCAGATTCTGGCTGTGCCTTGCAGAGGAGGTGCCAAAATTCCATGAGAACAACGGTCCCTATGGAATTTTTGGCTTGACCAGAAGCAGGAAGAACAGGAAACGTTATTTTAAAAAGTCCCGTTTTTCACACTGTTGATGTCTGGAGAGTTGAGATAAGCTTTGAGTCTACTTCCATATCTTTGGGTGCCCCTCCAAGCGTGCTCTAAATGGGGTGTGAAACGTAGCTTGCTGGGGTAGGATTGGACAGTGATCAAGATGAGACAGAATTGGCAGTAGGGCTTTTCTCCTTTTAGTTTCCAGGATGATGGAGGTGAAGCTGGAGGTTTCCCATCCTAATGCCTTATCTAGGAGACAGCTCTGTGAATACTGGCCCAAAATGTTACTTTTCTTTTTTGTAAATATTATACTTTGAGTTGTTGAGTTTTAGTGAGCCAGAGAGCACAAAAATAATCTTTATTCTTGAAATATTTATACATAGAAGCATTACTGAAATAAGAATGCATGATTCCTTGGATTGGGTTACATTGCTGTGACATGATTACTTTATTTTTAGTTCTTAGTGCTTAATGGAAACATGACATGGAAGTGGGTGTTGGGGCAGAAACCAAGTTCTAGAAGTGACTGTGAATGGTTAAAAAACTGTTCTAGACTTCCTCAAGTCTCTACATCCTTTTGCTCCTTTGAAATACCCACTTCTTTCTTAGTTTTACCTCCTTTGAAATATCAGCTATTTTCTTAATTTTACATAGAAAAGATGTAAATGCCATAATGAGTTCTCCAAAGATCTTTATTTAATACATGAGTATTTCCAAATGTGAAACTATATTGTAGATATCTTAGAGCTGTTGAAGATCTAGCAAATATATATCAGGAGAGAAAATTGTTGTATAAGTTTAGGAAAGAAAAGCATCATATATAATAATTCAGTTTTAAATTTGAAAATTATGTGTTATGACAGACCACATGTATTTACCAATGTTCTTTAAGCAGAACGGAGAAAAGTTAATACTCCAGAAATGTACAATTCTGCAAATAATCCTGGAAGTGGTCATTTACTTTCTCAAAGAATGCAGGATGTGTGAACATTTTATTTCTAATTGTCTAGGAATTCACGAGAATAAGGAAGACTCAAGGCAGGTTTTAGGCATTGAAGACTGTTGCATGGCAATAACTGAAAACAAAAATTCATCTGCCTTTGCTAATATCCAGTGCCCCTCACAATTGAATTAGCAAGTGGATTGATTAAGTAATCCAATGACAACATTTACTAAGTGGATCCCTCACATATGCCCATGCTTAGGGCAATCAAAAAGTTTGAAATGAAGGATACTTTCCTACTAACCATGGACATTGACTCCTCATGAAATAAATACTGTTTCTAATTTTCTCCTCATCTTTCTACACTTCAATCAAAAAGCCATAAATTCTTTAATATTTCCTTAGCATGTGCAGTCTCTGGGCTTTTACTTGATCATTTGTAATACTCTTAAATTTTCTCTGAATTCTCGAGGTATATTACTGATTATCTATCATCTATCTATCTATCTATCTATCTATCTATCTATCTATCTATCATCTGTCTATCTATGGAGAGAAGCAGCTAATGATAATACATCTTAATAAATCAGAAAACTATAAACATCCATAAGATCTGTATTCTCACAGATTTATTACCATGGTTGGAGAAGATAGTCTCTGTAAGCAGAGGCTTAAACTTTATCTACTTATGCCTTCACAGTGAAATCATTCAGGAATAAGCCACATTAAGGTCACCTTGCTCATCATTTTAGAAGGATAAATTCTAGAATCTAAGAAAAACTACAAAGTTTGCAAAAATATTGGATGGCAAAATCCTGATTTTCAGAAGCAAGGAAATGTGAAAGTGACAGGCTGTTGAGGAGGTTTCCTTCCCTACAAATGCAATCATGTCAGCACTGTCAGCCCCGTTTACTCAATGACTCAAATAGCACTTTTCCTCTCTTGATGAATATTAAATACCAATGCTATTTAATAAACAACTTGGGATCACGCAAGACAGAGAATAACGAGACATAGTCCTTTTCCTGCAAGCATTGATTTCTTCTAGGACAAAATGAGCACACAAGAAGTCCCACTTCTACATCTGGACATTAGGATAGTAAATTTGGGAAAAGATCTCTCCCATAGACTGTAATTAAAGAGCTACTTGAACTATCACAGGATTTGAAACAAGTCATAAGTATATAAATAAGTGGACAATAGGACATTGTTTGGGGGACGTTTTATGATCTTTAGCGTGCTTTCACATGCATATACCACAAACATGAAATGGGAAGGATGAAGTTTATGGAAAACAGAAAATCAGGGAAGTAATGAACAGAACTGGGTCTACAGGCAAATTTTCTAACTCATCATGTTCCTGTTTCCATTTCACACACTGTATACCTTCTCATTTGAGAATGGTTAGGGTAAAAAATGATTCTAAATCCTTAAGGGCAATGGAAGTACCATTATCATAAGAATTTTTTATATTAAAAAAAGAAAGGATGGATTCTCTGTGGTTTCCTGGCAGTACCATTTTTGGATAAACACATAGCAGAGGACACCCCTGAAGAGTTAAGAATGAGTTCTTCATTGATTTGCTTACCTTGGCATCACTTGCCACATGACTTAAAGGCAGTGACATGTGGCAGAGAGAAATCAATAACTAGAAATAGCTATGCCATGGCTCTCGTTGGAAAGGGCAATCATTTCATTTTTCTTTGGTATTTCATGGACTTTGTCACCTTAAATTAAAAAAAGGGGGGATTAAAGTGGATCTTAAAATTGAATGCATATTTGGAGAACTCTTTATTAAAGTTGCTAGCAGACTTCAGTGTCTCCTGGTTTTAGCGGATTGTGTCCATTTGTGACTATCATATACATTCCACAAAAACTAATTTGCGTTATTGAGGAAAAGCTGTTGGATTTATTCACTTGGCCTTGATTAGATTAGATCTGGCCATGTCGACTGGGTCATTGTGTTTAACTCCTTACACTTATGTTTTATAACATTATAATAAAAGGCTGAGAGCTTTGCATCCGTGCCTGTTCACAATCATTTACCCATAATGTGTCTAAAAGAAAGAGAGAGAAATGAAAGGAGACACTTTCTCATTCATGATTCTTTTAAAAACTGTTCCCTTGTCTTCACCCCTCCCATCCTGATATCGCATGCATGGCTTGTTCTCAGCCTGCTCTGAGACAAGCTAGGGCAGGCCCTGTAATATGATTCAAATTGCAATCTCATGTCTTGCATCCCCCAAACACCTCATCTCCCATTCAACCTGGAACCTTCATTCCAGTCCCCAATTAGACTAATATATCTGCCCTGCTCCGATTGGGGGTGATGGATCGGCTGGGCGGGTAGGGAGAGACGGGGAGATTTTCTCAGCTCCTCTGCATTCCCACAGGCACGCAGCATTTGACAGATTGGGCAGAACTGCCACGAAAGAGTCTGACACAGATGGTGTAATTAGAAAATGCGAAGTGCGAGTGTGAAATTTATCTTTGATCAGCACCTCCTTGCCAGATTGTCATCTATGTTAATATGATGATGGCTTCTTGGAGATGGATAAAGGAAACAGCAGCCTTGAAGAGGAAAAGGAGACTGTTCACTCCATACAGAAGATATTCTATTTACTTCTGAAATCCAATCAATTTCCACCGACCAAAGTGAAATTGTACTTATTTAATTCATATGGAAAACGAGCTTAACCTGATTCCTACACTTTGTTAAACTATGATCAATAAGGTAAAATCTGAGCTTTAGCTGGAAGGGGAGACATGTCAATTTTTATAGAGTAATAAATTTTAAAAAATGCAATCCATATCTGCAGGAGCTGTGGAAGACAATGTTCATCTCTTTTTATCAAGACTATGAAAAATGTATAGAAGAAAATCCCTACACTCCATAGCATGAAAACTTCAGATACTGCCAGTGAAGTTTTATTTTTCACTTTCCCTCCACTTTTTCTGGTCCAAAATAGTGACTATGATTTTTTTTCAGGGCAAAGTACACTAGCTTATTTTCTTTGCTATTTTAGGTTTTATTCTTTTTTCTGTATTTAGAGATTTATCATTTTAAAACCTAATAAAATGCATTTCTAGTCAAGACTTGCAGAAATGGCTTTGTTTTCAGGTTATTTCCCTGAAAAATCAGGAAATTAACTAGGAGGGCTACCCAGCGTAGCCATAAACCATTTCTTCTAAGTTAGCTATATCCAAGACCAGTCATCTTTTCTTTGGATGGCTCAGAAGGTTCAGGTTTACAAGCAACTATGATAGACTACATTTTGCTATAATCTGCTCAAATGTTCACATTGATGGTGCTAATTTTCAGGAAGGTAAATTAGCATAATTAATGACCAGCCAAATTTGGGGGTAATACAGTATGTAATTAACATTAGAGAGTTCTGTTGTACCACCTGCCCCCACATTTCATTGTTGCAGGGATTGAACTGTACAGGAGGAAATTTTCCCCTTTGCTGCACTGAGCAGAAAGCAGCTTTCTTCATCAGAATAAGCCATTAGCTGTAATGGCATGTAGGTGTAATGGAATGTGCTCGAAACATCTGTGCTGAGAGCAGGGGAGAAATTGCTGCATGCAGTCGTAGGCCTTTGGGGAGCTTGATTAAGGGTTGCTTCAGAGAACTTGAGATCTGGCTTGGGATGCAAAAACAAAAACAAAAAAAACAGAAAGAGAGAGAAGAAAGGAAAATAATGCTAATAGATTTACGGATGTACTGCGGGGAGAACAAAGGATTTTTAATTTTTTTCTTCTTTTATTGCTCTTATATTGCATCTGTTCTCTGTTGGGCTTTTACTTATTGAAGTGATCTGGAAAAAATGTTGCTCTAAATGCAGTTTAGCAGGAAAGAGCATAGCTGTAGAAATAAAATAGCTTGATTTTTTTTCCCCTTTCGGTTCGTTAATGGAAAGTTCCTCACAACCTGTGAAGAAAAATTCTAAATATTATTTATGCTAAGTGTTATCTTAAAATTCATCTCAGAAAATGAAACAAATATCCAGATTTGGAGCTGGAAATAATTTTTTTTATCAGTCTACACACAGCAGCTTTTGCAATGTGTCAACTAACCAGCTAATTCATTTTAATTAATTGAATTTTTAATTCATTTCAAGTTTAACTGCTAATTCAGTATTTCCAAGAGTGTGTAGAACTGGTTTTTAAACCCATTTTTTTCATAAGATGTTCATAAATATATGTATTGTATGTAATAACATTTTAACTTATGAGGACAATGGGTGTATTTTTCGAAGTATTTATTTATTTATTTATTTATTTATTTATTTATTTATTTAGCAACTACTTATTGAGCATTTGCTATGTGCGAAAACACTGTGTCCGGGTTGGATGTTTGGTCACGTTGCTGGGAATATGATAAATTACATTTGGCAACAAGCATGGCCAATTGTATCACTTCAGTCATCTCCTTATTCCATGCTGACTGCTGAAGCTAAATCGATTGCGCAGTGATACGCATTGATTGCTAAAACAACTCAATTGAATGCATCAATTCTGGTGAGGTTTGGCCACTTTAGAAGTGTTAAAAAAAAACAGCTTTTAACCAACAGCCTTCGTAGGAAAGATAAGCCAAAACAGAGTTATATTTAAGTAACGGGTAGAGAAGGGTTAAACATTTGAGAAACTAATGCAACTGAAAGAATTAGCATTCTGCATGGGACAGATGTGAATGTATTGCCTAGAAAATTAGAAACAAACCTGAAAATATTGGGTGATTTTATGATTAGGTAAATCTTACACTTTCTAATTATAAATGACAATGAAGCACTCTATTTGCTGGAATCTATCTTCCTTATGAAATAAGAAGCTTGCTGAGCTGGTGCCAAGAATTCCTTGCACTAAAGTTTAAAATATGTGGGGAGGCAAGAACGTAATAAAAATTCAAAAGCTAATAATATTATGGCGACTGGCATTGTTTACAATGTAGAGCACCTGCTGTTTAAAAAAAAAAAAAAAGGAAGAAGAAAAAGTAAAATCATCAAACTGTTCCTAAATGGAAAATCTGGGCTCTCTGCCAATTACACAATGTGTTTCAGGTGCACTGTAAATAGGAACAATAAAAGGTGCAGAGGAAAGAATATGAAATGTTAAATCTCAAATACACGAGAATATTAATATGATGTTTCTTGAAAGAAAATCTTGGGACTCTTCCAGTGTTCTGTGGAAGGAGGGGGTTTAAAATTTTACACAGCATATGTAAAGTTCTAAAACTTTTAATTGCCTGTATCTTAAAAAGAATATATATGAATGCAAGACCATTTGCTTCAGGAGCGTTGCCTTTCGTTAGGCAGAAAGGTCCATCTAGACCTGCAAATGCACCCTGCATTTCTTCCAACCTTTCTTTATTACAGTGTGTGCGCGGGGCGGGGGGGGGGGTGCGCATGCATGCATGTGCATGTTTTTTGTGGATGGCAGTGTGGAGAATTAAATCCTGAGAGTAAGAGGAGAAGAAAAAATAGCTTCTGTTTCTTATTGTTGAATACGAACTTTCTACATCAAAATTAGCATTATGAGCCACTGCAAAGTATCAGACACAAAGGGTGGTAGGATGTTGTACTTCTGTCTTCTCACTATGAAACACTTAATAATGGATTCCTCCAGAATTAGACACCTATTTTTACCAGCTAACAACTCACATGTGCCAAATTTCCCTTTCTAGTTCAAATGTGTTTCCTTTTCAATGAGACTTTTTAAAATCAAGTCATCTTTGAAATGTCTATTACATTTTCAAATGCCAATCGTTCACAAATCAAACTGAAACATGATAATGCATATCTTTTAAGAATAACTTCTAAGGTGACACAACTGTTTTACAATGATAACTGGAAAGTAACCTTCAAGAACTGGACATCTTTCAAATACCCAGTATTTCAGAAACTAGAAGTGCAATGATTTAGTTGTGCTTTTCAGACTGAAAATTGCTAAGAACTGAAAGGTTGTGGAATCTTTGGGTCAAGTTTTGTTTCTTGTGAGTCAGGAAACAAATGAAACTAAACAAAACCTCCTAAACGTCCACATGGCAAAGGCAACTCTTTTAATACAGGGAGAGACGGGTCCTCCAATGAGACAAAACATGTAAGAACAAGGGTTGTGTTTGGTCCCGACATCACCAGACATATACTTGCTTGCTCTTCAACCATTTACAGGGTCAGCCTAAGGAATTTACTTAAATTCTCTTTCCTTGTCATTAAAAGTGGGTCAAAGTAGTAACTAACTTGTGTGATTTTTATAAATAATAAATGAGATAATTAAGGTAAAAACTCTTAGCCTAATGACTGACACATGGTAGGGACTTTAAAGATTTCACTAGTTTAGCTAGTGTTACCGCTATCACTATTTCTGAAATATGCTTCATTTTCCCTATCACGGTTACCGAGATGCAGGATAATTTAAGACATTGCAATTGGCACCGTCTTGAAGGACTCCTGCAATGGGGGATTATGAAGAAGTAGAGCTCCGCTCTATGGAGTGTTCCTTGAAGAACACGAGTTTGAATAGGGAAGGAAATGAAGGAGCCAGTAGAACTGGAAATGGGCATATTGGCAACAAGAATCTGGAAGTGCACATTGTAACACAGCAGAAGATCGGAAAATAGAAACACTAGAATATTAGAAATATTAGGAAAAAGAATTAGAAAGTGAGCTTTGCTTTAGGCAGACTATCAGTTGATTCCCGATTCTCTTACTACTAAGGGCCTTTGGGTAAGCAATTTATCATCTGTAGCAACAGAGTTTTAGGATGGGGGTGTTAATACCTACCTCACTGTAAGAACTAAATGGTAAAATGAATAGTAATGTGCCTGACAACTAGAATATGCACACATATATTCACTCCTATCCCTTAAATTGTCTTTGACTTCACCTCCTTTTTAAGATTTGTTTTCAGAACTCTACACACATCTGTACTTTACATAAGATGTTAAAATACTTTTATTTATTTAATGTATTTATTTTTGAGAGAGAGGGTGCGCAGTGGGAGTGAGAGGGTGGGCGGGGCAGAGGGAGAGAGGATCTTAACCCCCATGCAGGGCTCCATCTCATAACCCTGAGATCATGATTTGAGCCAAAATCACCAGTTAAAATACTTTTAATGAAAGAACTTTAGCACTTTTTTCTTTTTTTTTTTAAAGATTTTATTTTTATTTATTTGAGAGAGAGACTGAGATAGAGCATGAGAGGGGGGAAGGTCAGAGGGAGAAGCAGACTTCCTGCTGAGCAGTCGATCCCAGGACTCCAGGATCATGACCTGAGCCGAAGGCAGTCGCTTAACCAACTGAGCCACCCAGGTGCCCAAGAACTTTAGCACTTTTAATGAAAAAACAATCAGGAAATATATTTTTTAAATAGTTCCATGACTAAGGTTTCAAATATCAGGCTTTCCTCCTGTTCAATCAATATTCTCCCATTTTACAATCTGCAAAAATTATACTACATCTACATATTTCATCCTGTAAATATGTTAATACGATGTTGCCAGCTTAGTTCTTCCAAGTTTGAAATTAGAGAAACAACAACAACAGAAAATGATTTTCAAGACAGCAATATTTTAGAAAATATACAGAAATGACCATGGCATTAAACTATTCACTAGAGACTTCTAAGTGGGCACGTTTTTTGGGTTGATATTTTCAGTTTTGTCAAGTAATTTATACAAATTGTGGCTTTGGGCACCACCTAAATATTTGGTCATCTTATGCATAGATTACTGAAATTATATTCTTATTAGCTTCCATCCTTTTCTCCAAATACTTTTCCAAATTATCTCTCCTTAGAGGACTGTGATATTATAATTGTCCTCCCTCTGAAATTGTCTTCTCTCTTATATTCTGAAAATCACCTCATAAATCATAATCACAAAGGTGGAACACAGTTAAAGATTTCTTTATTAATATGATGTATGTTTTAACTATACCCTTCTACAGAAATTAGCCCATCTACATTAGTGCAGCTTATTGAAATTATCCTCAATACATTTACTTTTTAAGCACAAGGCATAAATTCTAAAAAGGCAATGATGGCATTCAACACCTTGAGTGAATATGATCTCATATTGATTATAATGATGGTGATTACTTTGATGAAGGTATTAAACATGTGCCATATGTAAAGTAGAAACAAATATCCAACCTGAGTGAGTGATGCATTCTTTCTGTGGTCAGATAAAAAAAAGCAGCACCCCCAACTCTGCAAGCTGGACAGATCCCTAATTGTTAGTCTTGTTTGTGGGACCACCTTACTAGTGACGTTGGAGTAGAGATTATCAGAGCAATACACAACCATTACCTACTTATATGGAAGGTTATTATGGTCACAGTAAGAAGAAAGGGATGTTTCTTTGACTGGATCATAAGGGCATATCTGAGCCTTTTTCGATTGGAAGACATCTGACACATCTTCTTTATATAGGAAATAATACATATTTATATGTATTTTTAAAACCCTTTTCAAATAAAATAAGATGAAAATAGAGAGGGAGGTAAACCATCAGAGACACTGAACTCTAGGAAACAAACTGAGGGTTGCTGGAGGGGAGGGCGTGGAGGGATGGGGTAACTGAGTGATGGGCATTAAGGAGGGCATGTGATGTCATGAGCACTGGGTGTTATAGGCAACTGGTGAATCACTAAATTCTACCCCAGAAACTAATAATACAGTATATGTTAACTAAATTGAATTTAAATAAAGAATTTTTAAAAATGCTTTTCAGTTGAAAGTTAAAACTCTTTCAAGATTTCTTTATTTGTGGCAACTTCCCCAGGTTTTGTGAATTTTTAAAAATTATAGCTAATTTTAATTCCTTGCCAGATGCTTAAAGTAATGGCACAATCTACTCCTTACAACAGTCTAATGTATTGGAATTCTGGGATTCAAATCATACATTCACAAAAATATCAAACTTGCTTAAGCAAATAAGAAAATTATTGAATGCCTAATGGAAAACCCCTGAGGCATTATTGGCTTCAGGTGTGAGTTAGTCCAGAGGCTCATACAGTTCCCAGAGGGCAGGCTGTCTCCTTCTTGCCACTCTTCTCTCCTTCATGTTGCCTTTATGCTCAGATTTTACCTAGTGGCCCACTGGCAGCTCCAGACTTAAATACCCCCAAGTTCAAATCCAGTGAAAAGTCATAAAGAGCTTTCCTGTCTGCCCATTATAATCCCAGGTTTAGCACAGATTTTCTTGATTTGAATCCATGCCCATCTTTGACTATCACTACAATTAGGGGAATATGATGCCCCAGTTGGCCAAGACTACTTCAATGGCTACTGCCTTCCAGATTCAGCTGTGGAAAAAGATTTATCAGAACATGTAGTCTGAAAGTAGGTTTATGTCCTCCAAAGGAAAACCAGGATATGGTTCCAAAAGAAAGAAAACAAGCATATCGGATTGCAATACTACAAAAGAGGAGACCTCTTATTCCCTCCTGTCGACCCAGACTCTACAGCATTGTCTGGCCCAGGTTCACGAATCTAATGTGTTGCCACCATTCTAGGTGATCAGGTATCACAACGGTACGTGAATCAGACACAGAGCTTAACATTGGTGTTTTCACAATTATCAGATGCCTAGATTTTGATGAGGTAGCTATATAATTCTCTAATGATAATTTATTACATGGGCTATAATAGTGGAATGAACAAGAGAGAGTGATAGGGATGGCAATTCCTTCTATAGGTTATGGCATAAGAGGAAGTGCCTTGTGTGGGGGGGATGTGACATTTAGTCATGCACCATCATAAATTGCATGGATGTTTACCAAATTACACCAATGGTAAGATACCAGGGATATAAAAGGAGTATGTACTGTATAGTTAACAGAATACCTACAAACAATGGTATCATTTTCCTATCTTTATTCATCACTTCTCTGAATCTTTCCTATACCATTTACACATTAATCATCTAAAGTGGGGATGGCCTCGAATGCCTTATTAAGGACCTTGGCTCTTCTCAGTAGGCAAAAAGGGAAAAATTGAAAAAGAGTCAAAATACAACCTGGCTCTGTATTCATGTGGAAAAATAAATTTTGAGAAAGGAAGAGAGAGCAGGAGGGAGGGAAGAAGGGAGAGAAAATGTTTTCAAAAGGGTGGTAAGAGGGGAAAAAATAAACCAGAAATGATTATTAAATAACCAGTGTTTTCACACAGTTATCTTATTTTTCCTTTACCATTCTTTTTTTTTTTAAATGTGAGACCTGTAACATTTTATTTGTTAAAAATGAACAGATTCAGAATAGATCTAAATTCGTAACTTTTCCAAAACACACCAAAAAGTACAGTGTAAAGCATATCCTCATTAAATACAAACTTTCATTTTGTGATGCACTGCATCAATGTTTTGCATATACCTTGTTGCAAAGGAAATTTTAAGTTGTATCCTGTTTAAAAACAAAATTTAAGAACTGAAAAGGATCACTAAAACCACATTCCAAGAAAGGAAATTTTCCTCCAACAAAGCATATTCTTTTGTTTATATACAACATGTTAGCACTCAAGAATTTTAATTTAGTTATAACAAAGGCAAAATTTTATATTTAAGAAGAAAATGAAATTAGAGATGCACAAAGAGCAAAAGTTTAATATACCAAGACACTTTGTTGTTTGATGCAATGTTAATGTCAATATTTGGGACAATTTTTAAGGTTTTCAAGAAAAATGACATTAATAATAACTCTGTACAATATTTAAAATAAAAAAATGAAAGCATCTTTATACCATATTTTCACAAACTGTTCAGACAGCAAATTTGTGCTCAGTTGTTTTTCCTTTGCTTTAAAATAAGCTACCAGTAATTCTAAACCATTCTAAAATAAAATGGACTGTTAATGGATGAAATCTAAGCATTTGTACTTGCAAAAATGTTTTGCAATGAGTCTTTGGCCTAAGGAGACTAGAGTTTATTTTCAAATTGTGTGACTGGCTTCCAATAATCCCTTATCAGTAGACTTACTGGCAAAATATCAGATATTAAGGATCAGATTTGATTCTTTGGTATAAGCGTGAAACTGTTATTGATACTTTTCCGTGGCTAGCATAAACCAAGTAACCCAAGGAGCATGAGAGAAAAAGAATGACGTCTAATAAACAATGCAAGGCAGGCAAAAGTGGTAACTGGATGTTTTGTTTTGTTTTACAGGGAAAATCAACACCAATATACTCTAGGGAAACTAACATCTACTTAGAGGTTTTAACATTATAGCAAACCAAAAGGTTAAGCTTCAAAATGACTGAACTTGTAGCCGGAATATGTTGCTGCATTTTGGCATTATACTGTAACTTATAGGATACAACCTTCCTTTACCATTCTTTTATGCCTTTATTACCAAGATAGTAAATGTTCCTTTAGAAAAAAACTGGGGCGCCTGGGTGGCTTAGTCAGATAAGTGTCTGCCTTCGGCTCAGGTGATGATCCCAGGGTCCTGGTATTGAGCCTCACATCAGGCTCCCTGCTCAGCGGGAAGCCTACTTCTCCCTCTCCGTCTGCCCCTCCACCCTTCTTCTCCGTCTGCCCCTCCACCTGCTCATGCTCTCTCTCTCTCAGATAAATAAATAAAATCTTAAAAAAACAAACAAACACACACACACACACACACACACATACAACAACTCCTAGGATTGTATATAATGAATGTGGAAAGCCCTCTCCCAACACCAGTCCACCAGGTTATCGGTAATATTGCAGCATGTTTGCCACAGGCTACATACACAGATGCTTCCTCCCTTCTTTCCTTCCTTCCGCTCTCTTTCTCTCTCTCAACAGAAATGATGTCATCCTCTAGGCGTTATTTTGTAACCAACCTTTTTCTTTCAATGATACATCTTGAACAACCTTCCAAGTCAGTACATCAGTATCTAGATATGCACAGGGTTTTTCCTCAGCTCTATAGAGAATGCCATATCTTGGTTTTACTCTAATGTATTTAACCATGTTCCTCATGGTGGGTGTTTAAATGGTCTCAAATTTTTTACTTTAAGAAACTACTGCAATAAACATGCTGTACATCTTTCCTTACCTAATCAAGTCAGATTTCTGTAGTATAGATTCCAAGAAGTGAACTGCTGGATGAAAGGAAGCATGACTTGGAAATGCACCTGCCAAAATGCCTTTCGACATTTTATACCAACTTCTAGTCCCAGCAGTGCTGTTTGAGCGTCCCTTTTGCCAAATAGTCTTGAGAGTCTTGTGTTTGCCTGGTCTTTTATAATTTTGCCAATATTATTGGAGGAAAGGAAATTAAATGTTTATTTTGATTTACACTTCCCAATCATTTATTTCATTTGGTTCTCACTACAGTGGTGTGAGGTATGTATTATCATCATCCTCAATTTACAGATTTGGAGACAAGGTTCAAAGAAGTTTTTGCTTTGGTTTCAGGTCAAAATGTCTTGATTTGATGACTCCTATTGTTCAAAGGCTGAGGTAGCCACCGCCCCAAATAAATCCACAATTGATGGGCTAAGTCCCAAGAAGAGGCAAGTTTCAGTCAAGAAATATTTTTGTCAACTTTTTACCTAGCTCTACACAATCTGCTGTGAGTGATACAACAGAAGTGAAAAAGCATTATTCTAATTTTGTATTTGGGTCTTCCATACTACTATGAATAACTTGTGAGGCATACTTAAACATTTCTCTTGTGAGCCTAGGTGGGAAGAAGCCAGCTGTTGAGTTTTACTTCCCTCACAGGAGGCCCCTGAATATTAATGAGGCAATCACTAGTATTTTCATTTTTTTTTGCAATTTGCAAAGTAATACCAATTAGAATAAATGTGTCAAGTGAACAGTTTAGATTAAAACACAACTAAAGGACTCGGGTTCTCCTAAGGAAATTGACACACACCTTGTGTAATTCCTGGATCTGGATTACAGAAACAATGGTTTTCTCAGGCATTCCACCTGCCCATATTCCCAGATGTCATCCTCCTGCCCCACAGTGCATTAGATATGCCTTAATTGCCAATTAAAACACATGCTATCTTTAGATAAGTGCAATAATAAGCCTTGGAAAAAATCTATTGTGGAGATTCTTTTTGACTCCAGTTGGTAGTTACTGAAAATCATTTCTGGATTTCAGGAGATTATGCCCAAAAAGCCCATTCCTCCTGTTTGGGTAACAGGTTATGCACATTTCCTAAATGTGACCATAATCCAAACACTAAACAACTATTTAGGCATGTACATTACCTACCACAATACCTATCACTTATTATACAATCAATATATTATCAACTCACCTTCCATTTGCCTTGCTTTTGTTCTAGAAAGCAAAAACAAAAATTAAATGGATCTTTCAAACTTAACTATGCTTTCATTTTTACATCCTATCTAACTTCATATGGTTAGGGCAGTCTGATAGAACAATGTTCTAAACTTTAAGCTACCACTACCAACATTGTAACAAGAATAAGAAGATCCAGATTCCAGGATTCACCAACCCTCCCTTTTTTATTTTATTTTTTTCTAATAAATAGATTTATTGTATTTTCTTTTTTTTAATATTTTATTTATTTGAAAGAGAGAGTACAAGCAAGGGGAGCAGCAAGCAGAGGGAGAGGGAGAAGCAGGCTCCTTGCTGAGCAGGGAGATCAATACAGGGCTCGATCCCAGGACCCTGAGATCATGACCTAAGCCGAAGGCAGATGCCTAACCAACTGAGCCACCGAGGTGTCCCAGATTTCTTGTATTTTCTAATAATAAGATAATACATGTTCATTGGACTAACACAGAAAACCTAGGCAAGTAATACAATTCAGTAAAACCTTTACATAACACCACTACACAAAGGAAATCAGTGGGAACATTATGGAATATATCATAGTTATTTTCTGAACAGGAATCAAGCCACCACTATTTGCTTCTTTCTTCTATGATAGATATTTTTTCCATGTCTATGAAATTATTATTACTGTTTACATATTGTTTAATTTAAACATATTTTACCAATCCTTTATCAAAGTACATTTATTCCTATTTTTGATATTAAAACTAAGTTTGATAAATATTCTTGTGCCTATATTCTTGTTCACTTAGCCAGTTACTTCTAGTTGAATTTGTATAAGTAGAATTGCATGATTAAATATTGGTATGTTTAAAATTTTGATGCATAACACCAAATTATCCTTGAGAGAGGTTGTACCAGTTTGCATATCCATCAGATTACAGTGAACATTTACTCATACACAGGCTATTGTCCTGTTTTTCCTCTTTGCTCAAATGAGTAAAATTAGTAAACACATTTTGTTTTTAATATTTCACTTATTTGATTAGTTTTAAGTATCTGCACATTCAGCTCCTTATATTTTTCTATTGTGATATATATATTTTTCCTATATGTTTTCTTTTTACCTTAAAGGGCATAGTAATATATGTTGAGTATTTACCAGTTAGTCATTTATTGTTGAGTGCTTTTTATCAAGCAAATTTTTGTCTTTTAATTCTTTTTTTTTTTTAAAGATTTTATTTATTTGACAGAGAGAGAGATAGCGAGAGCAGGAACACAAGCAGGGGGCGTGGGAGAGGGAGAAGCAGGCTTCCCGCCAAACAGGGAGCCCGATGCGGGACTCGATCCCAGGACGCCGGGATCATGACCTGAGCCGAAGGCAGACACTTAACGACTGAGCCACCCAGGCTCCCTGTCTTTTAATTCTTATGTAGTCAAATCTATCAGTTCTTTACCTTTAAGATTCCTAGGTTTAGTATAATTTTAAAAATTTTTTCCACCCTAGAACAACTGTGTTTAACTTTTAGAATTTTTATCTACTTTATATATTTATTTTTTCTGACATATATTACAGTATAGAGTATAACAGAGGATTATGATTTTTTACCAAATGCTTAGCCATTCACTCCAACATCAGTTATTGAATAATCCATCACTTTCAAATTAATTTTAGTGGCTAATTTATCACATATACATTTTATATGTACTTGCCCTAGCAATCTGGCATTTTCAAAAGCAATGGATTGACTTATTTTAGAAAGAGAGCATAGACACACTCTAATTCCTCAATTTAAAAAAAATGTATATAGCAATGTGAACAAAGCATAAAACAGATGGAATTATGGGTGAATTTTTTTCCTTTTACTAACTTCCTTTGAGGTCTTTGTTATATATAAATGTTATTACCTTGTGAACAACATTCAAGTCTAAGCTGTTAACTTACTGGGTAGATTATGGTGCCCTTCACTGACACTGGGAATATAGGAAAAGGAGATTAGACAGAGGGACAATGGTACATAAAGTGTGAGAATTCTTTGAACACCCAAGTAGAGGCAGCTGTGTGTGTGAGTATGGAACTCAGGGGAAAGATCATGGAGAAAAACCAAGGCTATAAACATGACTTGGGTATCTGTTAGTGTTGGAGGAAAACAAACATGGATGAGACCACCCAAAGAAACTGTGTAGAACAAAGTAGAAGTTCTTAATTCTGGTTACTTATCCAGACATATCTGGGGAATCTTTTGTGTCTAAAAAGTAAATATCCAGGCATTCTAAGTCAGAATTTCTAGGTAGAACCCTGACACCTGTATTTTTATAAAACTCCATATGTGGGCCTAATTACAGACAAGACTGTGAATCACTGATATAAAGAAATGTTTAGAGAAAAGAACCTTGGTTAACATAAAATTTGAGAGTGAAGATGAAGCAATAAAACATTTTCCAGGAAAAGAATAAGTCTGTATGAAGACCCTGGGTGTAAAAGAACTTGTCATGGTCTATAAATTGAATAAAAGCAGTTGTTTAAATATGAATAACAGCAAACAACTGTAATTTTGTGAGTAGTTATATTAAGCCAATACTATTTATCTATATGTTTCTATCTAAATAGATATGTGGATAGCTATACAAATAGATAAATATAGACATATAATTTTTACAGTAATCTAGGGAGTTAGATGTAATCATAACTACTTACAGAAGAGTAAATCGAAGCACAAAGCGATTAAACAACCTGACCAAAGGCATTCAATTAATTGGTGGTAAAGACAAAATATAAAACCAATGCCATTTTCTTAAGTACTAGAGTATTGTTTTTTAAAAACTGTACACCAGCTGTGTGATAGATGCAAGTAGAAACCAACCTGAAAACAGAGAAACCCAGTAACTGAGGTGAGAAGTGAGGGCCCTGTCTTTCAGGGACTTCAGCTGCAATATGTTACATCTACTCATTGAATCCCCTGTGGCTTTTACCTTTGTTACTATAGTTTCCATTCATTTTTCCCTCCATTTCCTTCTGCCATGTCTTCCAGTCCACTAATTCTCCCTCTCGTGGAATCTGCTGTTAAATTCATCTCTTGAATTCTTTACTTCTGAGTTCTAGAATGTCCATATGTTTCTTTTTATTAAAAAAAAAAAAGTTTCCCATGCTCTACTGAAAATTTTAATCTTTTCTTATTTCTTTGAACGTAATAAAAGTTATTTTAAAGTTTGTGTATGATGCTTGAGTATCTGGAGCTCTTATGAATCCTTTCCTGTTGTCTGTTTTTCTTTATTGATTTTCGTTCTTGTTATCATGTCTCTTAATGTCCCTGGTTACTTTTTACTGATGATAGAAATTACATTCACAAAACTGTTTGTAGAAATAATTTGAGGCCTAGGATGATATCATCTTTCATGATTGGATTTACATTTTGTCTACAGAGCACTTGCAGGCACAAGCCATTTCCTCAATTCAATCTCAGTAACAGAGGTGACTTAAAGCTGAACTGCTCTCTGTTCCACTTCACACTTACTCCCATTGTGCAGTTTTTAGGGCCCTGACACAAGGCAAGAAGCTTTGCTCTGTTCCTATGACTCACACACTGGCAGAGCTTTTGTTCACTTCCTCAAACTCTCAGCTGACTCTCAGGGATGAGCAAATGTCCTCAGGAGAAAAGCAGCCCCCAACACTAAGCTCATTCTCTATATCTCTGTGGTAGGTAAGTCTTCACTACCTCATTTCTTCTTCTTCAAAAAAAAAAATGCTTCTAAAAGAAGGAATCACAAAATAAACCAGAGCAATTCAATTATTAAGAGATATAGTGTAGGTAAAATAATACAGAGAATTACCGAGGTAAGGGAGGAAAAGTACTTTGTCTGGTTTAATCAGGAAAGGCATCTTGGTGGAGTTGGTATTCAAATTGAGATCCGGATGGTGATAAGGAAGCAATCTAAGGGAAGAACATTCTCAAGAGATGGGAATGAGCTTGGCATGTGTAAGACACAGAAGACCAAGAGGCTGCAAACTCAAGGACCATGCACACAGTGAAGGGAAGCAGTATTGTGGAGGTAGAAAAGGGCAAGACCAAGCCAATTAAGAATTGAGGTTCATTTATTCTAATTTCTATTGAGGAAACACTGGAAGATACTAAGCTAGAGATTTATGCCCTAGAAAGATTACTTGGGCAGTGATATGAGGATTGGGCTGTGAGAGGTCAAGAGCAGAGCCAAGAAATCAGAGAAGGGGAGGCTTCAGGAGTCCATTGAGTGATTATGTGGTTTGGACAAAAGGGCAGCAGTGGAGATGGGGATAAGTGGTAGGACTCAGGATATGTTGTATCTCCCTTTTGAGATTTCTACTTGTTCTCTAGTTCTGTGTGCTTGGGTATGATCTCACCATATCTTTCTGGCTCAGACCTACTCAGTAAAATAGCTTGACTTCTATCTTTATAAAGTTCAGCAGGGATAAAGTTCCCACTATAAGGAAATAAATACTAAGTCTAGGACAGATGTGACAAGGCACTGTTTTATGTACATCACATGGACCAACTCAAACTTCTCAATCATTCTATGAAGAAAGTACTCACATCATTATCCCCATTTTAAAGATAAGGAAACAGGAACAAGGACTGAACAATTTGCCCAAGGTGACATGGCTCCTGAAGGGACATTTGCTTGCTGCTGTTGTTGCTATTTTGCTCCACCACGTTCATTTCCTTTTTTTGGTAACATCGCCCTGATTTCCTTCTGAGAATTCACTCCTTCCCCACTCAGACTATTTGGTTTCTATGGTACTGACTTTACTCACAGTTGGGGGGGGGTGGGGGGGCATGTGACTCAAGCCTAGCCAATCAGCACCACCTTCCTCTAGACAGAGGTACTGGTTTGAGAATGAACTAATCAGAAACAATGACATTGCTGACTGTGAAGCTGGGGGTCTGGTGTTCCTGTTGCCACTGTGAGGTGAGAAGTCTCTAAGTCTGATGTCAGCAGAGAGTGAAACACACAGAAAGAAACTGGATTCCAGACATGGTGTCTAAGCGCCTGGGGTCTTGTACTACTTCAGCTTTACAATTACGTCACTCGTTAAATGTCCTATTTGGCTGGGCAAATTTGAGTTGGCTTTTTCTGTCACTTGCAACTGAAAAAGACTTAAAACAGAAACACCCATCATTTGAGGATCCCCTGGGCAATACAGGGAATCTGCAAACAGGGAAACTTGCAATTTTAGGGAAGGTCCATATTTCTCCAGAGCACTCAAACTCTTGCTGTTCCACGAAAAGTTGCTTTCTCTTTCATTAGTGAGACAGGTAGAATAACAAATAGAAGTCTCAATAGCCTTACGCTAACACTTTTGCACTTTACACTTCCAAAAGAAAATATTTCAACTTCACATTTAGTTCCCAGTTATAAATCTTACCTTTGCTTCCATGCCTTTGCAAAAGGCTTGCAAATTGTGGAGGACAAGTGTTGATGCATACTATCTACTTATTGAGTTTTGGTCCCCCCCCCCCTTCTAAAGGAAGTTATCTATGCACACTATTAGAAATGCTTCCTAGAGGCAAAGGAAGAACTCCTGGCCAAGATTTACTTTTCAGTTAGAAAAAAATGAGAGGAGAGGTCTTTTTTCCTGCCTATAGCAATCTCAGCTCATCACAGACAGGCAATGCATTCTAGAGACCCTAAAGAGGAACACAGTGCAAATAAACTAGGGTTTGGGGGCCTTTTGCAGTTGAGCATTGAGATTTACGTGAGTTCTGTGTAGGAAGGAGCACAGCACTAAGAAGTGTAGGGCATAAAAGCAGCAACTCTGAGTGCTTGGTGCAACCTTGCCCACAGGAAAAGGAGGCCCACAGGGGCCAAGAGTGGGGCAATGAAGAGTACAGAAAGGAAACGCCTGGCTGATTTCCAGCCAAAGACCTGACATCTGTGTGAGCTTGGGCCTGGGATTGAGATGCTACCTGGGTGCCACTGCCCTTATTTTAGTTCAGAAACTACTCTCAAATTGCCTTGACACTAATACCCTGGCCCTGCTCCTAACTCAGCCTTTCTATGTTCTCCTGCTTCTACATGGATGAGATCATCTCCAGACACCCATCTTTCACCACTGCGATCTTCCAGGTTTGCTCTTTTCTAGCCCACTCCTCATCCAGAGTGATATAAATCTTTTGTCACTCTTCTGTATAACACTCTCCACTGGCTTTTCATTGCAAATAAAGTGTCTTGAATTGAATGGTGCCCCTCTACCAAATATGTCCACTGGGAACCTATGATTGTGAACTTATTTGGAAGAAAGGCCTTTGCAAATGTAACTAAGTTAAGGATCTTGAGATGAGATCACCCTAGATTATCCGAATGGGCCACAAATCCACTGATGAGTGCCCTAAAGAAGAGAAGACATAGGGAGAAGAGAAGAAACACAGAGAATATTTTGTGAAGACAGAGGCAGAGATGAGAGTGATATATGTATAAACCAAGAAACATCGAGGATTTCCAACAGACACAAGAAACTAGAAGAGAAACATGAGATGGATTTTTCCTTCAGAGCTTCCAGAAGGAACCAACTCTGCCAACACCGTGATTTCAGACTTTTAGCCTCTAGAACTATGAGAGAACGGATTTCTGTTGTTTTTTGCTCTCCAGTTGGTGTGATTTGTTCACAGCCCTAGGAAAATAAAACATTGAATATAACCAATATTCTCCTGACGTTACTAGGAGACTCTATACCTGGGGCCCCCTCATACCACTCAGATTTAACCTTTTACTACTCCCCTCACTACTCACTAGCAGCCTCTCCTCACAGTCTCCCTTCTGTTTCTTCAACACCCAAGCATTCCCCTCCCTGGGGCCTTTGCCTGTTGCCATTGTCTGCTTGGAAGTCTCCTCCCCACCCCCACAGTCTTCTACAGATGGCTCCTTGTCCTGTGAGAGACCCTCCCAAATCTCTCCAACCAAAGTAGTCATCACCAACCCATTTCTTTCCTTCTTTCCATATCACAACATTTCTTTCCTGTACAGACTCATTACAAATGATAAACAACTTGTTTGTGTACTTACTATGTTGTAAACTCAATGAAAGCAGTTTTTGTCCTCTCATTTG
This sequence comes from Mirounga leonina, assembly GCF_011800145.1. Lineage (NCBI taxonomy): Eukaryota > Metazoa > Chordata > Mammalia > Carnivora > Phocidae > Mirounga > Mirounga leonina. The sequence continues at coordinate 39,764,350 of NW_023270415.1, read as the reverse complement.
CTCAAAAATCATTACATGAACATCTGTTATGTACTAGACAGCATTCCAGGCATTGGGGGAATATTGTGAACTGAACAAAAGCAGTCTCCACTCTCTTTCTTTCTTTCTTTCTTTCTTTCTTCTTTCTTTCTTTCTTTCTTTCTTTCTTTCTTTCTTTCTTTCTTTCTTTCTTTCTTTCTTTCTTTCTTTCTTTCTTTCTTTCTTTCTTTCTTCCTTTCTTTCTTTTTTGATCTCACAACCCTGAGATCAAGACCTGAGCTGAGATCAAGTCAGACACTTTACTGACTGAGCCACCCAGGCTTTCCCCCCACCACTTTTTTTCAGTAGGCTCTACACCCAATGTGGGGCTTGAATTCATGACCCTGAGGTCAGGAGGCACATGCTCTACCGACTGAGCCAGCCAGGTGTCCCAGTCTCTGCTCTTATGAACCTATGTTTTAGCCCATTTTCCAAGGCTGTCTCCCCATCTCTGAGGCACTCCCTGCTATTTATTGGTCATCCATTTAACGTCAATTGAATAATAGATGAAAACTTTATGTTTTAGTCACTAATTATCTGCTTTTCCCCAGTAAAGCTTGGTTTTACCTGTTAAAGGATTTAATAAATCCAGGCAATTTTAGAGACCTTCAAACTTGCCATTCACAAGATCTTTTTCTTACAAAGACATTGGAATTCCTTCTGCAGTCTTGTCTCATCCCCAGGTTTTTGCCATTTCTACTAGTGTGACTGAAAGGAAGATTTCCCGCTAGAACATGTGTGGGGCAACCAAACAAAAGATCAAGCCACACTGGACTTGCAAGGCTTTGCCAAAGATGGCAGACCCCAGGGCACTTGGCTCAATTAACCACTGCCATGTCTAAAGGTCCGCCTCTGGGAAGGTTTAATTGTGGCCATTAAAGTGTTTGAGCAGCTGCTTCAGAGCAGTAATTTGGAGCCCAGGAGAAACCAGAGGCAGCAACAACACACCAGGTCATTTGAAAAAAGGCTGCCTGGACTCCACATACAGCCCGATAACAGATGGGGATTTCCAGATGTACTTAACCTGGCTTTGAGGTCGTGGCCTAACTAAAAGTAGGTCTCCCCTCATTCCAAAGTGAAATCATAAAGTGGTTCTTTGCCATCCCCCTCCCCTAACCATCAATTCATGTCCTCCACATTTTTAATCCTTGACCCAGAATTCCTGAAATCTTATTACTCAATTCATCAATTAATGGATGAACAGGCCTTAACTTAGCAACTGTTATATGCAAAGCAATGGCAAGACTGCTATCACATTTCTACCCCATTCAGTTCATTGCACCCCAGCCCCACTCAGCTCCACACCTTGAAAGTATGGCTAGCTCATCATGGGCATACTTCCCTGCTCAGCCTAGATATGGGCTCAAAATTTTTCTTAACCCAACTCTCCAGGCATTCATTACCCAGTGCTCAGGCCTGGCACCAAGACAATCTTTTTGTTATCCCTGAGTCCCTGTCCAATCTCCTCCTTTGACTAATCAGTTTCAATGAGTTGCTAAAGCTACACAGCTGGTTTGTGGTATACCTGGAGCCCAGGTACCCTGTCTTCTTGTCCAGGGCTATTTATGGTGCTCAGTATAAACAAGGTAAATATCAATTCAAAGCTAACTAGATCTGTTAGCCAAAACAAAAATACAATCTATGTTAATAAGAAGTGCAAAATAACACAGTATATAGAATTATATAATAAAATTTAGAATATAATGTTATATATCACCTGTGCAATATACATATATTGTCATAGTTATCATTTACTATCTTATTACATTCTTGTAGTATCTCTATATGATAGAGATATGTCAAATATATTTCACAGATGAGGAAACTGAACTCCAGAGAGTTTAAGCAACTTCCTGAAAGCTGCTAAATAATAATGGTGGAGCTGGATTTGGACCCAGGTAGATTCACCTGCTCTCCATATGCAATGCTACCATTGTTTCGAGAGAATTCTCCATGGAACTCATAATTCTATACAACTGGTGAGCAGAGACACTGACCACCTTTTGTTCTAAACAGTCTTTTCAAGGATATCTAGAGAGTGAACACTCTTAAAGAGTTGAGCTAGTGTCTCTCGGCAGATAAGAGGACATGTTTGTTTACCTTCCAGTATAATAAAGATAATATCTCCCTCTGGGGCCAAGTTTGGACAGGTTTGCTTACAACCCATGAGAGAAGATTAGAATTTCCTAAGCTCAGGGTTCCTCAGATAGAACTCAAACCCACGGCATACACATTGCCCCATGGGGACCTGGGGGGCGAGGGGAACCGACGCAGACATGACACTTACGGTGCCTGCTGTGCCATCAGTCATAAAGTCCTTTGTCCTTCACTCAGGAATCACGAGTCTCATGATGGCTTGCAAGTAGGGCAGAATCTCAGACTTCTCACAATTCTTAACCCCCATGAGCTCAGCAGAATGAAAACTCACAGACAGTTGAGTTGCTTCTTACTGTCTACTTCACGGGAACCCGTGTTGTCGGTTCATCTTGTTTTCAACTAAGGGTAATCACCTGAATAAATATGCCTGAAGTAGTCTGAAGTAATATCAATGATGACTATATTTACCTCTCAGAGATAAAAATAACATTTCACAGTGACTTAACCTTATATATTAGAAATGTAGCTGTTTTCAGGTATCATGGGAAACCAGAAGAGTTGTTAGTAAGAAGAGAGGCTTCTCCCTGGCTGAATTAAATCAGAGCATATCTGGACTGCACTCTTCCTTCCCATCTGGCCAGCCCTGCCCACCCCTTCAGAGAGGCCAAGGATTAGCGTGCTTTACCCAGTTCTCTCAGGCCAGCTTCATTCATGCTTCCTTCCCCTGGAATGAATTCTTGGCTTTGCTTGGACCGTAGAGACTTGTTCATGTGTGCTTATTGTCAGAATAAATGTATGAAAATCCCCATTCTGATTTTTCCCTTCTCAGGTCATATGAGTCATTAGACCAAATCATATAATAAATAAGGCTGAGAATTTTATTCACTGAAAATGTTCTATGAGACTGATTGACAAGATAAGCTGTTGGAGGGAATTAAATCCACACCTCCCAGATATACCTTCCTACATGAAGTAGGAGACAGGACCTAAAGCTCATGGCAAGGTGTCTGGCCAGTGGGTAGGGCCAGACATGTCATCCTTTCCTCCAGCCAGGGGGAAGGGAAGGAAAGAGCAAAGGCATTGATGACTCAGGTGGCAAGGAAACCAAATAGATGAGAGCAGAGGAGAGATTTTTAGTGGTTATCATGAGTGTGATATTGGAGAGTCTAATGTCTAAAAAGTATTTCTCAGGGGTGCCTGGGTGGCTCAGTCGTTAAGCGTCTGCCTTCGGCTCAGGTCATGATCCCGGGGTCCTGGGATCGAGCCCGCATCAGGCTCCCTGCTCAGCAGGAAGCCTGCTTCTCCCTCTCCCACTCCCCCTGCTTGTGTTCTCTCTCTCGCTGTGTCTCTCTCTGTCAAATAAATAAATTAAAAAAAAAAGTTTAAAAAAAATAAAATAAAAAGTATTTCTCAGAAACTCTGTACAACATTTTTGTGTAAGATCCCTGTGTCATCCCCTTTGAGAAAATTAGTCATAATTCGTATTAACCTTCAAAGATTTTAGAGTCCTCTTCATGTTTTTGTTCAATGTGACTCTGCTCAGAGACCAGCCCTACAGAGCCCCAGACTATTTCTTACACTGACTTAAGGACATACAGCAGTTTGTCACTCCTTTCTAGGAATGGCACATGTATTGAACTGCTTTACTTTTCCTATAATTTTTATCCATCTAGCAAGCAGAGTGGACATCAGAGAATGAGAACTAGAATTATTTTTTTGCTGTGATAAGGAAAAATATAAGTACATGAAAGAAGAGGAAACTAACTGGAAAAAGAAAAAAAAAAGGCACCACCTAAGGGGCCTCAGGACAACCTCATAAGGTATATATGTTAGCCCCACTTTACTGATGAAACTAAAGCAGGGTTTAGTAATCTTATTCAAATGTATAAGAGTAGACTTATACAGTTGACCTCAAAATCTCTGCTGCCTCATCCATGAAAACTTCCTTTTCGTCTCATGTGACATTCCAATTTAGTTTGGCCATGGATGAGGTGGAGGTGATCATTGGCCAGAATCTAATCATGTGACCACACATCATGCAAAGGAGGCTAGGAAATGCAATCTGGCTATGTGGCCAGGAAGAGGAGAAGATGGATATTGAGAAGCAGTTGCAGGCTCTGCCACCAAGGTAAAACAATGAATAAGCAGCAGGGACAGACTTCCTATAGGTCTAGTGGACTCTAAAACCAATACACTCAGCTAAAGTGCTATAGCATTTGCTCTTCTGAAGCTTTATTGACTTTTTGATTAGGACAGATTTGGATAAACAACTAATCTGCTTCTCACCTTCTACTTCTTTAATGCCCTTTTCATAGACCTCTCCTCCTCCCCATATAAGAACTCAACCTCAGAATTTTTTGTTTATGGCATGAATCGTATCAGAATTTTGGTTCCTATTCACCTTTCCCATAGTAAGATTTGGCATTGATTAAAGGGAAAACAGAGTGAAAATAAATTCTTCACCTTTATCATCTCCCTGCAATAGAGAAATGGGGCAGGGGGTGGGGGGGAGGGTTGAAGGTCTCAGCTAGAACAAACCCCCTCCCTGAAAGACAACGAGGGCCAGAGGAGAAAGGGGGAAACCAAGAAGATAGTCTTCTGAAGCTTTTCCAGAAACTTGTGCCCAAAGATTTGCCCAGAAATATTGTATAGTTGCTCAAGTGGCTTATATCAAGCATTATACTACAAATGTTCCCATTTTTATATGCAAATACTTTTCCTTTTCTACATCTGAGAGCCACATGTGATTTTCAATCAGCCAGCACAAACAGACTGACAGACAACATCCCTCAGGAAATGCTTGATATGCCATCAAGTTTCAACACTCTTCTCCTTCCCCCCTCTGGAGCAAGCCTATAATTCTGCATTTGTGTAAATACATATGTGTGGCATATTTATTCACATGCTGCTGGGTAGAGCAAATGACTCTGCATTCTTTCCTGGTTATGCTCTCAAGAAGTGACTGCATGTTCTCTGCATGCTGTTCTCACCCACAATGGGGAATCCAAAGGTGCTCACAAAATATCAAGTAGTGCAAGGCTAGAGGCTGCCTTGCAAGGACCACAAACATCTTCTGACCACCGATCCTCACCCCCAAGAAGACTTGGGGTAGGTTCTTCTTTTTCCATGTTCCCCCCTCACTATTCCCAGGGTTCTGAATACATAACTTTTGATGTTCCTCATACTCTAAATACTTGTTTACATCTGTTGTCAAGTTTATGGGCAATCCATTCAGTTTAGAACCTAGCACAGACCATTACATATAATAATTCTGTAAAATTTTGTTGGTAAATGAGTGAATTAATAAAAAAATATTAGACCCTTAAATAGTAACTTGCCTTAACAATTCAAGAACCTGAAAATTTGACATCAAATGATCACAGAGTGTTCTGGTTCCGCCTAAAACCTTAAGCATTTGTTAAACCTGTGTAGTTATTATAATGCTTTTCAGCTTTAATCATGGTTAGAAATGTAAATGTAATTCTTTAAATTGCGAACTGACTTTTCTGAGTCCATAAGATGTTCCACATAAGCACTGTTCCTCTCTAGTACATGTATTAATTTATCTAATCTTAACCCTATAAAGTAGGTGCCATGAATATCCTCATTTTATAGATAGGGAAACTGAGGAAACTGTCATAAAGAGGATAAGTAATTTGCCCACAGACTTATGGATGTCAAATTGTCAGGGCCAAGACTTGCTCAGGAATAGAGGCTCCTGGTTGAGTTCTTAATCACTATGCTAAACTCATTCATCTAACAACAATTTAATGATATCCAATGATGTTCTCAGTTAAAATAACTTCAAATATCGTGAAGTTCTCTGAAGGCAGTGGTTTGATATGGTGAGAGAGAGGAGCATTAGCTGGTAGGGGCCAGGGAAGTTCTCTCTAAGAGCTAACTTTGGAGTTGAGACCTGTTTGATGAGAGGGACCAGCCAGGCAAAGTTGACAGGGTAACGTGTTCCCAGCAGAAAATACTGCAAGTACAAAGGCCATCAAACAGGGAGAGCTTGGGATGTTGAGGAACAGGCCAGCATGGCTGGAGTAGAGTGGGCGGGGAGGATAGTACATGATGAAGTCAGAGGGACTAGCAGAAGCTAGATCATTAGAGATGCTATTAGATTCATGATCAGTGCCATGGGACACCACTGGTGGATTTTAAATCATTGTGATTCTTTTGTGTAGAATTAACGGAGGTAGGGGGAGAGGATTTGAATGGCAGAAGAGAAATACTGAACTTGCTGCCGTAGTTCAGTTAAGTTCAGAGAGGAGCCAATGGAGGCTCACACTAAGGGAGTAGCGGTGGGGGAGGCACAGGTGGTAGCCAGACAAGGCAGTGGTGATGAGAAGCATTTAGGTGTTTTGGTGATGGTGTGCACATAGGACTTCCCAAATGGAAGCAACCTTCAGGAAAGGGCTATGCTGGGGAGTCAGCTGATCTCATCCACCTGGAACAGATATTGGAGACCAGAATGCGGGGATGACTTTTTCTTGGTCAGCAGGCATCTTCCATGCTCTAGTTCCTAACTTGGAGTTGTGCTGCATGGAGTCTCTTCGGTGAGAGATCATCATTCAAAATCTATTAGAGTGACGTTCAGGAGCTGTCAGGGCTGTTTACCTCCCCTGCCATCAGGGGATCTGTGTATTCATATAACACTGAAGGGCATTCACTCATGCAGAGTGGATGGGAATTTGATAGGTAGATATGTCCCCAAGCAGAAGGAACAGGTGGAGCAGAATGTAAGGTCAGGAGAATGCAGGGAGAATTCGGGGCAAGTGCAGAGAGAGAAAGCCAAAAAGAGAGCGAACTGAGGTGCATTTAGGGAGGATCTGGAATCTTTGTTTGTGTTGCTTATCCTTAAGGTAGTAGAGAATCAGCAACGGGTTTGAGGAAAGGGAGAGAGAGCCATGAAGTTTAGAGCCGAAAGGAACCCAACAATTGCAAATTCCACCTGCCTAGTATTGCACACTCTGTTGTCTCCCTTTAAGGAAACAGCCCCAGTGTCAGCGTGCGTTACCCATGGATAAGCCTACAAACTTCATTATAGCAGCACACATGCCACACAGGAGTCTTGCTGAGAGTAAATCAACAGATAGTTTTGAGTGCTTACTATGTGTCAAGTTCTCAGGGAAAACTAAAGATTACTGAGGCTAGTCACCTGGTCTCCATTCATACCACCGATCTTAAACTTACCCAGCCTAAAAATGTAAGACCAAATGTAAACCCCACCATACAAACTAGATTCTCTGTGCCACCTCCTCCACAGGTTCTCATGTTGGAGTGTTCCTCTGACCAAATCTTCAGGCTCTTCAAATGGAACACCTTACTGTGCAGAAGAGCAGAGAGACCCATATCTTAAACTATGTGAAGTGAACGTGTTACAAAAAGAAACAGCCTGAGAAATTGAGACATTAAGAAGCAATTTGCCTGAGTTTTCTGAATATCCAATGTCTTTTAGCAGATGTATTAAGATACTGGTTTGGTTATTTAGCAAAGAACAAAATAACAATAATTCAAACAAAATAAAAGTTGGTTTCTCTAACTTAAGAATCTGAGCTAGTGGGCAGTTGGTGAGATTATTTGGTACCTGAACTCCTTCTTTCCTGCTGCTTTACCATTCACTAATGTTGCCCTTTGCCACATGGTCACGGATGGCTCATCACTACCCTGTCCATAGACTAGTTAGTGAGAAGGAAGAAGAGAGAAAGGAAAAGCAAACCCTTTCTTTTAAGGACTTGACCCAGAAAGAGCATACATCACTTTTGTTCCCATCTCATTGATCAGAAATGAGTCACATGCCCACACCTTGTAGCAAGGAAGGCTGGGCAACCATGTACTCACTTAAAATTCTGGAATGAGAATACTAAAAGAAAGAAGGGAAAATGGGTATTGGAGGCCAACAGTAACCTGCACACAATGAAAATTTGTGACATGATTCTAGAATGGTCTAACATTATTGTGTTGACCATGCTCTGGGTAACATACCTAAGAACAGTTTTCACTCAAGTCTGGTTCTGAAATGTGAGGATATAAATGAATCATCTTCAAGAGTTATTTTTTAAAAGATTTATTTGTTTATTTGAGAGAGCGAGAAAGAGAGAGAGAGAGACATTGTGAGTGAGGGGCAGAGGGCAGAGGGAGACAATCTTCAAGCAGACTCCCTGCTGAGTGTGGAGCCCAACACAGTGCTCAATCTCATGACCCTTGAGATCATGACCTGAGCCAAAACCAAGAGTTGGACACTTACCCAACTAGTCACTCAGGCACCCCTCAGGATTTTTTTTTTTTTTTTTTAGTGAGAAATTTTAAGCTCCAAATCTTGTTAATCCAAGAATCTCCATTTTTAAAGGACACCACAGGTGATTTTTATGCAGTTTCCACAATTTGGGAGTGGCGGCCACTACTCTGCTGAATAGAATTTAGGAATGGTTTATAAGCTTTGCATAGTTAAAACCTACCACTAGTGGCCTACACATTTAAACTTGAGTTTAGATCAGTTTTATAATCCTGAAACAGTGACCTGAACTGAAGGATCTTAGATTTCCTTATCACTGTTGAGATTATGGTAATCAAACTTTCTCATTCAGATCCAGAATTCTTGGAGTATAGACAGATTATGGCATCTTGAAAACTTGAGTCGTTACTTCATGATGCTGTAATGAACACAATAATAACAAATTACCATTTCATATGGTTTTACAAGCACTCTCATGGACTTTATCTCCTTTGGTCTTCCGAGTGAGCACAGTTTTACAGGTGAGATCGTTGAGAGATCAGATCACCTTGGTCATAGGCCCCCAATCCAGATCTTCCTCTCAATGCTAGTGCTCTTTCCCCTATGCTGCAGTGCTTCTCTTTGCTTCTCTTCTGAAGTGAGATCAAAATAGAAACAGCTCAAAATAGAGCAGGAGCTGTGAGCAGAATGAAGAGTAGACAAATGCATTATAAAAAGCATGAGGTAACAACATAGATGAACCTCAAAACATTATGCTAAGTGAAAGAAGCCAGACACAAAAGACCTCATATTGTATGATTCCATTTATATGAAATGTCCAGAAAATACAAACCTATAGAGACAGAAATAAATTAGTGGTAGCCTAGGGCTGAGGGAAGAAACAGAGATTAACTGTAAATGGGCATGAGGGATCTTACCAGGGAGATGAATATATTCTAAAACTGGATTATGCTGATAGTTGGGCAACTCAGTAAATTTACTAATAATCACTGAATTGTATACTTAAAAATGAATGGATTTTGTGGCATGTAAATTATAACTTAATAAAGTTGTTTTTAAAAAGCATGAAGTGTTAATACTAGGAGAATAGATTTCATTTTTGGCTCTGCCACATAAAACTTTGATTAAGTTGAGAAAGTAATTCAACATCCCTCAAACTCTGGGTTCTTAGCTCTAGAATGGGAATAAAAATAGTGTCTATCTCATACAGCATCGAATTTCTTAGCACACTGGAAGAGCAAAACAAGAGTAAGTTTGGAGACTATCGGTCCACTTTGGCTACCCTCAGATTTGTGAGTACCACCTAACATTCCCTTTCACTTCTTAACCGAAATCTAGAAACCACTCTCCTGTCAACATACACATCTAAAGAATTAACCTCTGTTTTGTCTCATTACGCACTGGTGGTATATGCTGGACAGCGGGTCTGAGTCACAGCTTTTGCGGTTCATGTCAGAGCATTATAGCAACAACGATAACCAAGATGGCGGCTCTGATTACAAAACACTATCTCCATGAGACTGGTGCAAATATGCCAGGCCTCTTCTTTCCCTGGAATTACTTTCTGACGAGAGATGATTTAAATTATTTTAAGTTGTTTATTTTATCATCTCCTTCCTTCCTCATGTGATTATTGAGCATTTAGCTTTAACACATTATGTTCCTCTGATATAAGCCTTTTAATGTCAACTTGTCAAAAGCTAATTGCATTTTCTTTGAGGTCGAAAACACTTGATAGCTGATTTTTTTTTTTAATTATTATTTAAGTCAGCATCACTTTTCTACCTATCATTCCAGGAAATCTCCTCTATATATGCTTAGCCTTCGTCAGGTCCAGGGTGCACTTGTAAAGAATGCAAGGCTCTGCTGGGGCAGGGCTAAATCCTCTCCTGTGTTGCACAGGTTTGCTGTGCTGTTTAATGCATCCTTAGCAGATTGGCACACCAGTTTCCTTGTATAATTTAATGTTAAATAACACTCCTAAAACTGTGTCAGGAAATAAGTATGTGTAAAATGTCACCTTTGGAAAAAAAACAATTACAGTTACGACATACAATTTGCATCAACCTCTTTTGAGATAATTAAAGAAAGATAACAGAATACACTAGCCAATAAATGGGCTAGTGGGGAGGAAAAAAGAAGAGCCTTTTTATTTCCATGGTTCCATATTCCTTGGCACATCCAAGCCAGTCTTTTTCTGAGTCTACTGAACAAGCATTTGTCATAAGCTTTACTGTACCATGAAGTTATGATTAATATTACAGCTCAAGTACAGCGGGTTGAAAGACCACATTCATTTTCAAAGTCACGTCGCATTGATTAGAATTCACTGCAGGTTATTCAAATAACGATCCTCTCTTTCCCCAGGAGAATCTCTGTCTGATTTTTCTTTATCCTCATTAAAGATCCCAGGTGCAGACAAAGCTTTGCGTACTTCTAATTTGCATTATCCTTGGGAAGGAGGTAATTCACATACCTTCAGTATATAGCACTTGTTTTTGTACTTTGCTCTTTCCTATCATCTATTTAAATAAATGAAGAAATTAAGTCTTTAAAAACCATCAGACAATAGAAAATGCCAAATTTTTATTATCTTCAGTAATGTGTCCATGGATCCCAAACCCTCCATGATAATTCAGATAGATTGAGGCCCTTTTGTTCAGGTCTTGGCTGTACTTGGCTTAAAAAGACAATGATTTTTTTTTTTTTCTTTCTTGGGGAAAAAAAAATTCATTTTAGTGGTAAAGAGCAGCTAAGAGCATTTTTCAGCCTTACCAGAGCTGAAAAGCAAAGATTCATTGAACAATAAATGTGGTATTCAGATAATCCCCGACAGAACTAGATATGTTATTTGGCTAATTAGATAAATTTCTACGCAAGGACTGATCAGTTATTGCCTCTGTTGAGATAATTTATTAGCTACTCTTCCCAGTTTAGCATTTTTATAGAATCACATATGGATTTCATTGGCATAAGGTGTGGGCCTCAAAATTGTGACAAAGAATTCTGCCTTGGACTATTTTTACCTTTAGTTTTTGTGTAATGAGTTTAGCCTGAAGCAGACTGACAGCATTGTTGACATTTCATTGAGTTTCCATTTCTCAAGAGAGGGGAAATTTTAGCTAATTAAATAATGTTAGAGTGTCTTAGAAACTACAAAGGCAACACAAAACCACACGGCAGTCATACCATATTTGTTAGGATCACTTGTATATTTCTGAGATCTTCAGAAAATTGAAGTCTGCATAACAAAACTTATAAAGTGACTCAGAGGCTCAAAATGATGTGACTGACATAATTGGAAAGATAGGAGAAGAACAAGTGGAAAAGAATTTTCATAAAAATAATCATTTTTCAGTGTGTGGATAAGGAGTGAATATGATTGTTTCCCTGGGTGGTACAGCAGCTTAATGGCTCTGAAACTTTGTGTGTGTGTGTGTGTGTGTGTGTATGAGCACATGTGCGGATTTCACACTGAAAATCACATGTGCTCTTTACAGGGTGGAATTGTAACTTCCAATCCAGTGAATCAGCATTAACCATACCTTTAGGTACTAATGAAAACTGGTCTATAACCTTCTCATTCATCTTTCAGGACAAGTTGGTTTTCTGTAATCTGCGAACCTGCTCATGAGGAGTCTTTACATACATAACCAATAAAAGAGAAAATTAAACATTTTGCTAGCATTTGTATTTATTTCTTTCTTCTAGAAGGATTTGCAACGAGGCTCAGAACCTCATTAGCTTTGAGTAAAAGGACATGGAGTGTGCACATTTGGAGAAAACCAAACCTTTTCAATTCAATGAGGGACTATTTAACATGGAGTAAAATTTTAATGAAAAATAAAGATTGAACTCATATATGTCTTTTCAGTTGAGTTTAGCAGGGCAGCCCTGTGGATTCAATATAAACATGAGTCAATGGCAGAACCCAAAAGCAAGACAGAAATGTTACTGTGTCCACTTAGAGAAATATGCTAAATCATTCTGATCATAAGATAACAATACAGCTGTTGACATTCTGGAGCCATGTTGAAAATGATGATAAAGTGATATGTGAACCTACTCTGGAATAAATACAGTTTTGAAAAGAGCATTTCTTAATGAACCAGATGCCTACTGTGTGTGTATGTGTATGTGATGTGTATGCATATGCACACACGTGCACATCCGTGTGTGTGTGTGCGTGTGTGCGTGTGTCTCCAATCTGAGTATCTCAGAGAGGAAGGAATGGAGAACCCATTGAGATTTATTTCCCCTTTAAGCCTCAGGGAACCTTTGAGATTTCATTGACATTAATTAAGCCCACCCCAGGATCATGGGCTTGGTGGGCTTGGTGAACTTTTGTTTTAAAAAGCAAGCTTGCTTGCCAGAGGAGTTTTTTTTTCCCAAGCTCTCATTTTATTGTGGTTTCCAGCAGGGAATCTTGTTTCAAGGGATATGATCAAAGTAAAGGACATTTCTTCTGGGACATATTTTACATAGATTAAATCTCATTATGCAACTTACTCTTTAGTCTATATTCTTTTTTATAAGCTCCTATTGTATGAATGAATTTAACATAGAAAAGTGTGAATTTATTACATCAGATGGATATACTAAGCTCCAAGGAAGTTAAGGTCCAGGAGAGTCAAACACTCTTCGTTTTTCTTATCAACAGTAAATTTCAGCTCACAGAATCTTAGTGTAATCTTAAATGAGGTTGCTATATGTATGTGTGTGTGTGTGTGTGTGTATATATACACATATATAGGACTGTGGACTTAAGATTTCCATAGTCTTTGAACAATTTTATTTTTAAATATCAAGTGATATCTTTAAAGAACACTCTGCTATTCTTTGGTTTTCCTTCCCTGTTTTTAAACTATTTCCCTCCTTTTTCATTTGAAAGATAGGCTAATTATTTTAGATACATTGCGAGGTATGCCATATTATGGATCATAAGAAGTTATGTTTTCTCACTGAACATTAGGAACTTGAAAATTTGAAATAGCGTCCAGAAAAATCTTACACTGAACAATAGATATTGGTTAAATCCACAGAGCTAATTCAAGCTCGCACCAAAATTTACAGTTCTGAAGAATGATCGTTCGATACCTAGCTCTTTCATACGTATATATCTTTGCTTTTAGTTTAATATCCTGAGAATCTAAGAAAGACAAACACATTGAGTAGCAAATCTGCTTTCCAACAGCTTCAAAATAGGGGGAAAGTGTCACAAAACACAATGTGAGATTCAGTAGCCCCTGCCCAGAACCCTGATATTTGGACTAAATGAAAATTTAGTCTTTCAGTTATTTTCTGTAAAAATGATAAAATGTGTGTCCATAGTGAACATGTATTTCAGAATGCTAAAAACACATGCTCAGTCTTTAAGTAAAAAAGATGCTCTATTTTCAATAGTTATGTTATTTGATTGCCGAACTAAATTACATATTTTCAGATCTAATCTCACGTTTGTTTTTCTGCAATTTCATTGGCTTTGCAATTAAAATTGCAAGGGTAAGCTGAGGAATTGATATTTTTTAGAGGGATGAAAGGATACGAATGAACCGTCAGGTTTCAGGTTAAACTGTCCTGCTCGTTCTAGAAATTTTCTTCACCATTTGATCTCTAATGGTACAGTTTCCTTCAGTGGAGTATAAGTCCTCTCCTGTTTCAGGTCTCAGGCTCTCTACTGTGCATTTAATGAAAAACTAATTTACAACACTCTTTGTGATTGCAGTTGTTTTATAGTATCTGAGAGGGCCTCTTGCTTCCTGCCTATAAGTTGGGTGCCTTACCCCCATGTCCAAAAGAGGACAATTGTAGGAAGCTAAAATGGTGGTCAGTTAAATGGTTAATCAGGACATAGACTTTTTTTTTGCCTCCTGATCAATGAGAGTCAAATTCCCTGCATAAGTGGTTAACTCATCTTTAGAACTGGAAGCATAATTAAACCAGAAGGAGTCTGTTATGATTGGAGGTGAGAGGCTGGGGCGAGTTAAGCCATAACAAAGAAAATGAATTCATGTTAAGCTTTGCACAAAATGCAGTTTTTCTATTCTGATTATATTATGTAAAATGTATTTCCTATTGCTTTTGAAAAATAAATCTATTTCTATAACTATTCAAAAGATATTTTGTTATGCAGTGTATTCTGTTCTTTGAGGATTTCTGACACAAGGCGTTCCATTGAGTCTGTTCCCAGAATCATCCTCCTCCCCTCTGGTGGTTTAATGTCTTTATGGTGACCTTAATAATCTTCAGCATCCTCACTTAGTTCACTTCTGAATAAATATTTCTCCAGACAACTTCTGCATAGCTTAATAATGGATGGACTATCTACCTTAGACAATAAATTTCTAAAATCTATACTATTTATTGTGTTCTAATTCTTTATGGCTGTAATAATTTCTATTGAATTCCCACTATCTAATTAGATTTTAGAGCTTTTATGGTATAGTACAAAGGACATATTCTTTCTCTTGGTATAAGTTAATCTTAGCCAACTTTAAATAAAATGAATATAATTATCAAATTTGTGAAAACATTTAGAAGGAAATGCATGTTTAAAATGTGCTCTTGTCTATTTCATTATGAAATGTTCTTTTTTCATTCCACTCTATTTTCATTTAGCTATTTTCCCCTAGATAGTTATGCTGCAGTTATTTCAATGTTTATATGTTATTATCTGCTTGTGCATTAATCAAGGTAATGGTACAAGTAAAGATAATCTTGGCAAAAACAAAACAAAATTAATGTCATGTGAATTTTGGCCAGATGCAAAAAGCGCCACATTCCCTGTTGAGTTAACTTGTCGAAGGTGCAATTGGTGACACTGTCCTGAGCTGTCAGGGTAGAATAACATGCTACCTACTGACAGCAATGCTCCCTTCTATAGCATCGGAAACTACATACCTCAGCACCGGGTCAGTTTAACTCTATATGTTATATTCAAGATGAATGGGAATGACATGCTCTAATCAAGTGTTCCCTTTATACTGCAGCAGACAAGGAGATCGTCCATCAGCACTTTCTAGAACCTGGGGACAACACAACCGCCATGCAGCCAGCCCATGCCCTGGATATCAGCCTAGCAGGCTCCATTATCATTCCAGTCATGCCTTCGCAAAACACGACTGAAAAAGCAGTTACACGTGGGAATCTTGAATTTTCTATGAAAATGTATCTGTAAGCCCCAGATCTGGCAGCATATTGGTTAATAATTAGGAGGGGGAGAGTGTGTTTGTGTGTGTGTGTGCATTTGTATAGTCTAATACATAAGGTAATTTGTACAATACAATATTGTATGAAATGTGTCTCTTCCAATGCCTCAAGACTTAAGAGTACAAAAATTTTCTTTTTTTGTGTGATGGTTTTGTTTTAACTTAAAGATAGTCTATTTTAGGCCATTAAAAAAATAAATATGGCATCAAGTCCAGGCTAGGCAGCGTGAGAACAAGGGTTAACCTGCCATCTGGCCAGGCGACACTTGGCCATGCGTCTACCTCTCTGATGGAAGAGTCAACTAAGGTGACCAAACCAGCGACCCTGTAAGGTATCTTTCACCTGTAAAACCATGCTTTCTTAATATTTATAATCATGTGTGTGCCCACTGAGGAAGGAAGGAAGGAATTTATAAAGGAGTTTCAGTCAAATATCTTCCTGGTTTCTGTCATCTAAGCCATGTTCTTACTTTACCATGTAGTTCACAGAGACTCCCACTTGCTTTGTTTTACTTCAGACAAGACCTCTTGAAACATTACTCCAATCTTTAGCAAGAGAGTAGCAGGAATAGTCTAGGAACTAGTATTTGAAACCTTACTCTGCCTTCACTGTTTCAAGCATTCTACATGTACTAATTCATGTCACCTTTGTAACAACCCTATGATTAATATATTGTGAATAGTCCCGTTTTGAAGATGAGCAAACTGAGGTGAGAGACTAAATTTTCTGCTCCTATAAATACACTGAGCTGAAAACCAGCACAAATTCAAACCAGCTTTTAAGAGTATATTTATCTTTGAGCCCACCTTCACTGATGGCGATTACATAGTGGCCTGGATACTGAAAAGTTCTATTATAAAGAAATCTTTTCTTTTTTTTTTAATCCCCTTGCTCAGTTACGAAGAAAAAGTGTCTTGTGCATAGCCGACAGGCCTGTGCTTGGTGCTCTTCACAGTCAGCAACACATCCATAGGCACAGACCCTGCCTAACCTGCACAGTCCAGGAGCCAGTTCCAAGTTGTGCAGTTCTGCTTTGGGGAGCGAAGGGGAAGTTAGGGCCTTGGACAAAAGAAGGAGCTAGTTCCCTGGTTATGGAATGTGATAACCCCAGCTTCTAAGAGTAGTGACTGTTCCTTTCTAATACCACACAATTTTTAGTTAGCAGCTTTGTGATTAGCAAAGGGTTATATAATCCTTTTCTAGTTATTTTATTTCAATTTTGCTGCAATGGAGGTAAGTCTTCAGTAAAAATGCAGCACTCAAATTCCGAAACTCACATCCTGGGTGTGTTGTGGGTATTCATTTGACAACAGGAACCTACTACGTGCAGACCCAGGGTGTGCGAAGGTGAGCAAAACCCACCATGGGCCCTGTGTTGGCAGAGCTCACACAAAGGCCACAACAATAAGAATGACTTTTACTAATTACTGAGGGCAAAGTGTATGAACATTGTTATGAACATTGTTATGAACTTATTGCTCTGTTCTCTTCTGAAGAGATATGTTTCATTTTAACAACAGAATATCCTTTGGAGCAAATGTCACAAGGCAAAAGATGGGTTGGCTTTGAGTGTGGGCAAGACTGCAGAGTGAATGAGGCAGGGAACTAGAACGGGAGTCAGGGATCAGTGGTATTTTAGCTCATTTGCAGCCCTCTCATAAGTCACCACATCTCAATATCCAGATGCAACGAGGCAGGCATCTTCTTTTCTTGTTTGACCATTGCTGCTTTGGGGCATATAAGTATATTTAGAGGAAACCAAAGCTCAGAGTTCAGTGAGTTGCCAGGGTCCCCGGGTCATAATTCAGAGAGCTAGAATTCTAATCTGGATCTTTCGATAGGTAAATCAGTATTTTTTCCTCTGTCATGAATTCTCAATCATATTTTTAACTACTAAAAACTCTAGCTGTATTATTTGTAAAAATATTTAAAAATGCAAGAAAAAACATAACTCACAACATAGCTAAAAAATAATCTCAGTTAACATCTTGTTGTCTGTCTTGCCCGTGTACCTTTTCTTCTATGTAGCTACATGTGGATGTACAGATGAATAGTGTGTTACTTTTGTTTTGTTTAAGTTACTCTACAATGAACATGAGTTACTTTTCTATAAGAAAAAAGTTATTTTAAGCAATAATTCGAATCCTTTGGAATATCTTTGAAATTATTAAAGAAAGTATATAACGTAACTATTTAAGCACCATATCCGTTACACACAGTTTGGGCACTTGTGAGTATGTGTGTGTTTGTGTGATGTGTTTTATTCAATCAACAGTATATTGTAAATGTCTTTCCATATCATTAAATATTGTTGTATATCATTTTAAATTATTGAATGGTATTCAATTGAACTAATGCACCATAGGTTATTAGCTAATTCCTCATCTTAGACATTTAGGATGCATTCAATTTTTTTACTCTCATAAATGACACCATGGGGTCTAAATGAACAGTATATAGCTAAATCTTTGCACACCTTCGTAATTATTTCCTGAGATTAAATTCCAAAGGATAGAGTTCCAGAGTGAAAGGGCATGCAAAACTCTCAAAATTTAAAAACACATAGGCTCAAACCACCTTTAGAAAAAGTGTATCATTGTACATCCCATAAGGTGTATGCATAGCTTCATTTTCCATCACCAATACACAGTTTGATTCTTTTTTCTCATCTTTGACAATGATAGGCAAAAAGAGCTAGGCATTTTAAATCCACGTTCAACGATTAATAGGGAAGTTGAAATTTTAATGCATTTATTGCTCATGTGTGTTTTCCCTTTGTTAATTTTCTTATGTCTGTAGAATGATCTTTTCTTAAAACTCTTTGCAGAATGATTTCCAATATAAGATTTTCCATGTTGTACATTTTATATTAAATCAATATTCAAACTCAAGTTAGCAACTCAGCTCAATATGAAAAGTAATGGCTTGAGGATAGGTTTTCTAAGGAGCGTAGACAGTGGAAGGTGACTGCTTCAGGACTGGGCATACCACTCATGCTGAGATTTGATTTTCCACTGAGTCTAAGGTAGAGGGCAGACAAATTCAAACATATGATGGGATGAGGTCTACTGGTCATCTTCATGGAGGTGATTTGGGCACAATGAACTCCAGTGAGATGGTCCTGGGTAGATAATATTAATGATTACATGTGACTGGTAAACCTACTTTTCTCAGAAAAAGTTAAATTTACAGGACTTAGTGAACACCTCCTAGGTTAGGAGTCTAAACTGGTGGAGAGAGATCAAAGATTTCACATCTAAGATTTCTTTAGACAACAAGAACAATGAAACTGAAGTTTGCAACATTTTGGAATAAAGAAGAGTGTTAAAGCAAATCTCAACTTACAACTTTAGACTTTAACAGAACCGAGTCCAAGTGATTGGCAGAAAGACATGTGTAGATTCAATGGTAAAATAGGCAATGAAATTTTTGAAAAAAAAAATGCACACTACCTAAGTACATCACACTGTATTCATACTGCATAAATTGGGTGACAGGGTTCAAACTCTTTGTTATTTTTTAGCTTTCAAGGTTTAACCAACAGAAGTGTCATTTACTCCTTGTAAATGAAATACGCATACACAGCAACTCCCCACACCCTCTTTGATGAAGAATCTGGACTTCTAGTTCATTTAACATGAAATAACAGATTTGTGTTGATGGTGCTTTTGTTCTTGATAGTGAGAGAACTTGTTACTGAAAAATTAGCTACTCACCCTCAAGCAATCACTAATATTCCAGTTCCTGAATAGAAAAGGGGGGAAGAGAGCAGATGGAAGCAAACAAAAATTATATTAATAATACATAACAGAGGGCTGCTACGAATGATATTTCAGTGGAGGAAAACAATGGAAAACGGCCGTTTTCATTGGATCTTAATGTATTTATCAGTCTCTAATGCTCCTATCTTCAAGCAGTTCCCTTTTATTGACACGGCAACACAAATTGCAGAAGTAAATTGAATCACAGACTCAGAATGTAAAAATCAATGAGAAATAATTTTGTAGCACTAAAGTGAATAGTGTAATGCTAGGTATTCATTTAATTAACCATGAGCCTTTCCACATAATGCACAGTCATTGCCAGCTTTTCAGCTCATAGTTGTTCCAGGAATAATGGGTTTGGGATTCATCTTTAGAAAACCTGCATTAATATTTGAAAGCGTTTAAATCCATTAGTGGGTCATCTGAACACTGCAGGTCACTTTTACATTGCTAATTGAAACAATAGTAATGGGTTATAATCTACTGTCTAATAATGCCTGGAGTGTTTTATCGCTTTTATATCTGCAGATTCCAGGAAATATGTAAATTTGTTGCTGAACTGTTATAAAAATATGGAAATTTAAGCCGCAGACATCAAAGTATTTTTTTCTTAAAAAAAAAAAACACATAGCGTTTAATAAACTGAAGAGTTACACTACATTCTGGTGTCAGGATAAATTCCTTACTCTAGACCTTCCCCTGTTCTGTCTTCGCTCTGGGCGCAGCATCTGGCACTCACATTTTCCACGTTGCCATTAGGAGAAAGTGAATATCATTAAACCAGTGAGTAAACAATCATGTCATTGTTTCCATATGCAAGCTATACATTGACTCAGCCTGCTGGGTCCTGGCTGCTTTTTTATTTGCCCTACATGAATTTATGCAAGCATTTTCCTTTGCATGGGGATTTTTAATATATATCAACATTTTCTTGGATGGGGGCAGTACATGTGGCAGCAACATTCGCATATGAAATGAGAATATGATTTCAGTGTGAAAACATACATGTGTGTAAACACATACATGCATATCAAAGGAAATATGTGAGAAAGGGTAGCTTTCGGAATGCTCCTTGTAAACTGAATGTCATACAAATTGATACTTAACCAGCATTTTCTCTCTTAATTAAACATGCATCGCATACACTTACCTGTATCTTCCTATGCTTAATTATAGTCTGATTGTGCAGAAAATCCAGAAAGATGCATCTGATTATAATAAAGAAAACGCTTTGGCATAGGTAGAGATTGTGGATGCATGCATACTCATTTTATATAAATGGAATATGTTTTTTGGAAGCACTTTATACTGACGCTCAAAGGAAAAGAAGGGCTTAAATCCATTCACTCCACCATCATCGACAAGATCGCATTACTAAATCGGGGGGAGAGGAGAGGACTCAAAGACACGTGTGGGTGGCACTGAATTTGATGCTCTATCAAGAAAAGCAACATTTTAGTTTCTGGCTTTCATGATCTTAGATGTAAAAACGTATTTACATCTGAGGAAGATGCTATAAGTCCATATCAAAATTCTGATTTCATCCACAGGGCACTGGTGAGAGAGCTTTCAAGCAAGGAAATAGAATTGCATTCACAGACTAGCAGAGCCCATGTATTAATTGTGCTGTATGTAGAATTCAAACGAAACATTTTAATGACTTTAATGAGGGTTGTGGATAAGAAAGGGACCAAACATCCCTTGGTTCCTGAAATAGAAAGACAAATCGATTCACGAATGCACAAGGAAATTGCAGAAAGGAAACTTGACCTTGTGAAGTCCTCTCTTAAATATTCCCACCATGTTTCCTGCCTTTCTCCATGCACTATTAAGCTCCCTTTGAAGTCAGTATCACTATACTTGCATCAGTCGTACAGGACATGGAGAAAGATGAAACAATGACCCCAGAAAGCAAGTAGTTTCTTTATCAAAGAAGAACAAGTACCATTAGCCTATAGTGCAATAAATAGCCTCCTCAAAGATATTTTTCACTTCCTGTCAGGGAAGGGAATTGACAAAGGGATCATGACTTGATTTCCCACAATGAGAACCCTGTTGTGATTAAATAGGATGACAAATTGGGCTTTGTGTCCCAGTTACAGCTCTCATGAGTTTTATTGTGCCTACAATAGGGACAGGTACTTAAGGGTTAAGAGAAAATCCCACAATAATATCACATATCTAGTCAACCGAGAAATCCTATGTGAAGGTCAGAAATCCTTTTCCAACCTCTGGGAGTTTCTACAGCTTTACCCTTCTTGTCTAGCTGCATTGGGACAATACTAAGCATGTGAAAGCCCAAGAAACCAAATTCTTGCCTTTTTCCTGTAGACAAATCTGCGTAACTTTTTAGCCACAGATACAAGAGCTTATATAACTGACCTTACACAAGTAGATCCTATCATTTCTCGCTTGCCATTTCCAGTCTTACTGAGTACACTTTGTTTTAATTTTTTGGACTTTGGATTTCTATTTGTTTCCAGAGTTGGGAACGTGGCTGCCAGTCATGAGTGAATATTTGCCCCAACGTGTCACCAAGGAGATGCTACCTTCTTTTCCTTTAGGAGTTTAGTCATCGTTCACTTTCTTTTTAACTAAACCCTCGATGCCTATTGCAAGATGTAAAGGAAGCTATCTAATGGAAAAGCTCTTCCAGTTCTAGGTTGCTGATCATTTCCATTTAGTTCATTGAAAGAACATTCATTTGGGAAACCCAATTCCTTCCCATAACTTAAGACATCCATTAATGGTGTGCCATCCATTGGTTCACTGGCTATTAGCAAAGGAGATGCCCAACCTTACTGCTGTGAGTCAGGGAAACAAATCTCTCCATTTTAGTAGATGCTCTTCACTTTACCTTCCGGTGACTTAGCTGAGCCATTTTTTTCTGAGTTACTCTGGTAGACATTGTGTTTTCCTGTCCAAAAGTCTTGTGACCTTGGCTCTGGGTGAGATGACAAAGCCAGCACTTGGGCTGAAATGGGACATCTCTTTTTCGGCCATTCCATTGGATCTTACTGCCTCGTTCATTTATTTTTCATTCATTCATTCACTACACGATATTGATTGCATCCTACTTATGAAAAGGACTTAGGAAACTATTGTATTCAGGTGCTTATTTATTCTTTGTTAAAGTCATCCAAGTTTTAGTCTGAGAATATATGGGTGAGGAAATGTATATATCACACATATACTCAAAACTGTTTGGTTATTTTTACTGTTTATTTCTAAACTGTTATTCTTATGGAGACTTTAATGGTCTTTGTATTATCTATCACAGATTTTTTTAGATAGGAGCCCTGAGAATATTTTGGAGTTCCTAGCAAGAAATCTTAAATTTGACTGAAAGACAGTTCTTTTGTCCAGCAGGGAAGGCTCTCTCCTCAGCTTTCCCGGCTTTGGGAGGTGTGGCCCTATTCAACCAGCATTCCCTTGAGTCATCCGTAAATCACAGTGCCAGCAAATATTGTAAGATGAAACATTTCCCTTTCCAGTGACCTGGTTTGTGGAAGAGCACAACTGTCCCTTCTCCAGAAGCTGAAAAAGGGAAACAATAAAATTCATCTTACTGATGATTCTTAGTATGATTATTACTTGAGCCTTATAAATAATAGCAGCTACCATCTAATATACGATATGCAGTTTGGCAGATACTGCTCCAGATGTTCATATGGGTCATATTTTTTATCAATTCTCATTGTCTATTACATTTAATATCTCTAAAACTGGGGTGTGTCTGACAATCTCTAGGAAGTCACAGCTTATCAGGTATAATTTATTTGGTTAACAGAATGAGTCATGTTCTATGAGATAAAGTATTAATTCATTCAAATGTCACAAGAATTCTATGAGTTAAGTCATCTGTTATTACCCATTTTACAAATGCAACTGAGATGCAAATGAAATTGAAGAACTCGCTCAAGGTTAGCAGTTCCTAGGTTATAGAGGTAGGATTAGAAGCCAGGCGAAGTGGTTCTAGGGCCTGCGCCCTTCACCTCAGTGCTCCACTACCTCTCCCAGGAAGAAGTTTTCTCATCTGGGCCTTTTATTTTCCTGCTTGCATGGTGTGTGTGCTGTCACAGAGATTTTTACAAACATGCCCCTCCCCCTCTCTTGTTCTGCTCCAGGATTGGCTGAAAGTGAAGAAGCCACACGATTTCCAACTTCAGTATCTGCAATGGAAACACCACATGCTGCCTTCTTTGTGTGTTTATTTCTTCTCTTCAAAACCTGGTTTCAAATCCTGAAGATGTCCAGCATCGCTGTTGAGTTAGTGACATGACAAAATCTATTGTCATTGTATATTGATTTCACAAATTGGACCCGTGATGTGAGTTTCAATCACAGAACTGAGGACAATTGGGATGAAGAGAGATATGATTGTGGGAGTAATTGAAGTCATGAGGCTTATCGCTTCAGTACACTTAATAACTTAGGTGACTTTAGAATATTTTTGTTTTATGTCCATTTGTGTGTGTGTTTGGTTTTCTGCTTTTAAGTCAGAGAAGATACTGAGTTTAAGAGCTTCCTGGGAGGGCAAAGAGAGATGCAAATAAAACTTACTTCCAAACAGAACAATAAATCATAAAATAAGCATGTTTGTATTAATATTGTCACTCTTACCTTCACTATCAAAAATCAAAATACTCATGTAAATAGAATTAACAGATGTAATCCCACTAACTCAGCCTCATGTGCAGTGATATCATTACCCGTTATACCAAACAGCATGACAAATTTATCATCATTATTTAGAACGCCAACATGACAGTCTCCAGTTCATAGTATGGCTTTGTCCAGCAATGCAACTAAAGTTAATGAGTTGGGGTGAGTGTTCTCACTAATTTGACGGTTTAGATAAAGGCCACTTGAGATGTATACACTAAGCAGTGATCTCTGAGCATAGAGAGACATAGGGTTCCATAATGAAGGCAAAACATGTGCAATATATCATATTTGTTAAACAAATAGACAAGAGACAAGTTGTATCATGTTTGTATGTGTCTGTATGTAGACTTCAAATAAAATGGATGTGTATAGGGCGCCTGGGTGGCTCAGTTGGTTAAGCGACTGCCTTCGGCCCAGGTCATGATCCTGGAGTTACAGGATCGAGTCCCGCATCGGGCTCCCTGCTCGGCAGGGAGTCTGCTTCTCCCTCTGACCCTCCTGCCTCTCATGCTCTCTGTCTCTCATTCTCTCTCTCTCAAATAAATAAATAAAATCTTAAAAAAAAATGGATGTGTATATAAAATTTCATTTCACGATAAAAAGTTACCATCTTATTTGAGCACAATTGGGAGATGTTGAGTGAACAACTTACACTCTCCTTTAGACTATTGTCTTTTCTATAGAATCACTCTTAACAAACTTAGAACATGTTCCTTTATTAATGACAATTGTAAATAGAAGAAATCATGCATACATTGAAAATACCACTAATTTCAAATAATTCATTTCTTCAAATTACTCTTACTATTTTTATTCATGCACAGAAATGCAACTCTGTCTGCAAGAAGCCACTGGGAATAAATATAGACATGCACTTACCTCTTTGTCCAACATAATCATTCATCAGTGTTTGTGGAAGGATGGAGGGAGGAGGGAGCAAGAAAGGAGTGAATCATTCTATATCCTTCAGGTGAATAATTTACTTGTTTGGTTTAAATAAACCACATTGAAGAATATCAATTATTTAAGATTACTTGTATGCAACTCAGTATGTTATAACCTTGTGTAGCAAATTCTTGGCCCTGGTGCCAATGGTTTCAAAAAGGTTAATACCCTCTTTAAAGTACGAATAGGATTTTTCACTTTAGGATCTAGACTCATAGGTCATTTGGTCTCAATCACAATTTGGTCATTAGTTTAAACCTAAATCAAGTATTTTGTTATCAACTGGTAAGGGTTCAATCATTTCTGTTTATTTTATCTATTTTTCCCTATTATGTAGTACATTTTAATGGTAGATTCAAAATTGAATAGTTTTATTCATATAAAAATACTTCTTATTTCCTATGTGCCTAATATTGTGCTTGGGGCTGTGATTGTTAGCAATAAACAAATGATTCTTACCTTTAAGAATCTTGCTATTTCACTGAGAGGTAAATTGGAAATTCATACAGAGTATGATTAATTCAACATTCTGTATCTTTCCCCCATCCAAAACAAAGTTAAAACCTACAGCAAGGCATGATTTGATTAAATGGTAGTGAATTATAATAAAATAGAAAGTTTGTGGAGGATATAGTCACAAGAGTCTCAGATAAAACTCCATGGTGAAGAAGAACTTGAGTATTTCCTGACTTAATGGTTAGAACCCACATAGGTGTGTTGCCAGAGAGGGTGAGGGAAGAGATAAGGATTCCTCATTTAGGGATAAAACAAGCAAAGTCATAGAGGCAGGAATAAGCAAGATGTACTTGGGAAATAGAAAGAGACTAATGTAACCATAGCTCATGGTAAGAAATATGGCTGGATGAAGACAAATTCTGAAGGGATTGGAATTTATTCATTCAATAAATATTTACTTGAGTACTACTAAGCACTGAGCTAGGAACTATGAACACAAATCTAAAACAAAACAAAACAAATAAACAAAAGAACCAAAAGAAAAAGAGAGAGAGACACACACACACACACAAAGACACCATCCCCGACTTCACAGAACTCACCATCTTTTCAGGATGAGGGAGATAAGAAAAGTATAATGTTTGGCTAACATGATATTGAGGTCAGAGTAATATGAAAGCACTAGCAAGGTACCTAACTCTTGTTTGGTGGGTTAGGAAGGCTTCTTGTTGGAAGCTTAAGACCAGAAGGATATGAGGGAGTTTGCCAGTCAAAGAGGTGGTGAAGGAAAGGAGGACAAGACTCCAGCTTAATACAAAGGCCCAGAAATAGTGAGAGGAAAGGTTGACTGAGTGGCAGGCTCTGCAGTTCTTTCCAACAGGGTGGAACAGTTGGAGATGAAGATGGAACAATGAACAGTAGTAAGATCATAACAGACCTTGAGGGTCATGCTAAGGTGTTTGAGTTTACATCCTGTGGGCAGTAGGTTAAGTGTTCCTGTGATCAAAAACATAACTCTACCGGGTGCCTGGGTGGCTCAGTCATTAAGCGTCTGCCTTCGGCTCAGGTCATGATCCCAGGGTCCTGGGTTCGAGTCCCACATTGGGCTCCCTGCTTGGCAGGAAGCCTGCTTCTCCCTCTCCCACTCCCCCTGCTTGTGTTCCTGCTCTCTCTGTCTCTCTCTCTGTCAAATAAATAAATAAAATCTTTAAAAAAAAACCAAACACAACTCTACTAATGGAAAGTGGATCGAGGGAGTCAAAAGTGGACAGAGGGACAGAGGAAATGATGGGGACCTGAATGACAGTTAAATCAGCAATACCTGGTGAGTGATTGGATGTGGGGACCCTGGGAGACAGGACCCTGTGTAAAGAAAATGGAACTTTTTCAGTAGGCAATAGGGAAGGCACAAAGTCAATTAATGGCCTTTGATGAGGTAATCAACATAATGAACCAGTATTTTAAGGATATTAACCTTTGGGTGATTGAGGAATGGTTTGGGGCTTAGAGGTAAGAAACCAGGTAGAAAGGACAAATAAGAGGTTAACTCTGGAGGAAGGAGAGAGCTAAAAGTGAAGATTTTGGAAATGCTCACATTTAGAAGACAGAAGGAAGAACAGAATCTACTCAATTAAACTGAAACATGTTTGATGGATGGCAGGTATATCAGCAGAGTGCAGAATCAAGCAGGCCCCCAGAGGACGGACTGCTCAGGGGTGGTGTATGTCTCAGAGAGAATTCTTACAGTCACGAACGGGTACTTAGTGTTCACTGTGGGGCAGACAGCAGGGCTCCCATTGTAGGGGGAGAGGCACACAGGTGAGACAAACAATCCCCAACCCTCCCGCCCCAACAAAACCAAAACAAAAATAAAACAAACAAACAAAACGTACAATTAACCCTATAAATGAAACTACGCACAAGGTAAGAACAACTTAAATGTTTTGGTTGTTTATTTTACTTCAGGCACTGTGTTAAAAAGCTTACATATCCTACCTCAATTCGTCCTTACAACTCTTCCCAACTTCTAGATAAAGAAATGAAAGCTTAGAGGGCTGCAAACTCATGTTTGCAACAATTTCACTAGACGGCTCAAATGTCACGGTAGCGCAAATGAGCACGATCCGTTTGATTTGTTACGGAAGGACTATTCGATTGCCCAAGATGCGGTGAGTATCCAGGTAGATGAAATAATATGTGAGGAGGTGTGAGAGTGAAGAGTGATTACAGATGGGCACTCTAAGGAATTTTTAGGGGGGATCATATACTAGGGTGGGACCCGGCTGAAACTGAGATTGGAGATTTATATGCTTTACTAGCTAGGAGTTTGAGCTTGACACTGTAGATGGTAGGGCACAATGATTTTAGATGTGTGCTTTCCAAAATTTAATTTGGCATGAAGAAAGCATGGAGGCAAGGAGACCAGTCAAGAGACTAGTGTGATACTCCAGATGAGAACGGGTAAAAGTCTGAAATAAGGTCAAGGCAACGGGGAGAAAAAAAAGAAGGAGCAGATCCACGTGATGCTCTGGAGTGCAATATTCTGAACCTGGGCGCCAGTGTGACATCAGAGCTGAGAGACAAGATGAGATTCAGGTGTCTGATTGGGGCCTGGGAGTGCCAGGTGGCTCCAGTCTCTGAGAGAGGTCTTTATATAATCTTTCCCATCATACCCCCACCTTCACCCAAAACTGCCTCCTGAGCAGAACTACTAAGCATCATAATAAATAAAGAGAAAATGTTGCAATATTCCAGGTGAGGGGATTCTATAGAATTGTGGAAAAGAAATTCAGATTTCAGGATTTTTCACAGTGAGTGGAAAGGAAAAGAGAGTCGGGGATTTGACCATCAAGAACCATACAAGAAGGTTGGTAGAAAAAGTAGAGAAATAAAACCACTGAAGACTATGAAGAACATTTAAAATGTTTCAAAAAAAATTTCTCAGGTCACCTATATCTCAAGAATTTTCCAAATAGGACTATACTTAAATTTTGCTAATCAGGGTTTTACTTTGGGGGCTTATCTGTATGGGAGGTAAAAGGCATGACACTGACCATAGGATGTTATGGAACTCTCTCCCTAATGGCCTGGTTGTGACAGGGAGCATCAGATGCTCTTCTAGGCCTTCACGTCATGATGGCATGGGGCAGAAAAGACCACAACTCTAAGTACAGCCTGCATCTACTCGAGTACATTTCAAAATTATTTGAAACAATTATTAAATTATTTTCTGAGGTGTCTAGCAATATATCTTCTATCTTTTATCCAGAAAGAAAAGGCCTGTCCATTCTCAAGCCCCCATACATCAGAATCCCACTTCAGTAGAGACAGAAAGTGACCAAGTGCATGGCGGGTGCATATATGTGAAGTGTTAGACTTTCCATTACTGGCAGAATTACCTTGACAGACTGTCTGTCTCAGAGGCTTGATCTGAACCACTGCCCTTTGAGACACAAAGAAACATAGAGCTGAAGTAAGCAGGACCACACTAACTGCCCAATTCTATGATCCCTTGGGAAACGTATCCCCATAGAATACTTGCCCCCTCCCTTGCCATCCCCTTTGGTAACAGTTCTGAGCAAGGATCAAACTTCAGCTGTGCAACATGTTGGCCAAAATTTCAGAAACCCTGGAACCAATTTATTCCATCTGGAAATTAGTTCCAGCTTTTATTGGTGCAGAATTTAGTCCAAACCAGACCCAATTTCCAAAAGGAGGTCCCTACTCCTTTACTGTCAGAATTTTCTCTTTTCTAAAATGCACTCACTTAAGGGATTTAAAATGATAATCAAGATCAAAGATCTGTGCCTTTTGAATGCCAACTACATTTTTCCCACAGAGGGCTTCACCCAGTTTCCTTCTTTTCAAGGACATGAAGAAATTCTAACATCAGTTACTATAAAAGGAAGAATTTGAAGAATTTAAACTGCTCTTTTATAAATGTATATTTTAGCCAGCTTTTCCCTCATGCCAGGTAGTGACTCAGTTGCTTTCCTAAAACAGCAGCTGGACAGACTGATTAATCTTTTTTGGAACAAAATTTTAACAATAGAGTTTAAATAAAAACGTGGTTCCCCAAATCCATTTTTACAAACATATTAAAAGTGTGCAACACTGAAAATTTCAAATAGTCTTATACATAAGATCTCTTTGTTTCAGTCCATCTGTTACTGATTAAATATTTTATATTTCCATTGTGATTAATTATGCTATTTATATACTTGAAAATGATTTGTTTGAAAAGGTATGGTCTAGGGTAAGTCTTTCATTTCTGAGAATGACAGCCCTTCAAAAAAGTAGCACAACACTATGCACTCAGGAAATCCACCATCTGCTTTCTTACACTCTTATTACAAATTACAAACCTATAGCAAAATGGAATCGAGAGAAAACAGAGTATAAATAATGCGAATGGCGCTCATTTGAGATGTCCAGAAATGTCAGAAAATTGCCACTACTTTTGCTATCTTCACTTGGGTTTTGATTTTAAGTTGCCAAATGGCCAGAAACATTCATCCGGGTCTAGGAAGCATCCTTAATTCATTGTAGTCTAGGCTCAGTTTTTCAGGTGTCAGAACAGACCAAGATGGTATACACAAGGCCGAGGCCTAGCCTTAATCCCGTAAAGAGACCTGGATGAGGGTTATAGTCAATATAATGGAGGGAAAAAAAATGCTCTGGAAAGTGTGCAATGGATGATTTTTCAACATGAGTATGTGTTGTGCCAACTGACAGTCAGGACCTAGTGCCAGCAATTTCCCACCACTTGAAACTTAGCTATTGTTTCATTTTTGCATGACCAAACAGGCATCTGAAACCACAGAGTAAAACCATTTTTATTCTGCCTAGCCAAACCGCTTTTAGAGAAATTTTGTAAACCAAAACAAAATTGCTCTCAGACAAAAATAAACTTGGGCCAAATCTGTGATGTTGTTTTGTTTGTTTGCTTGTTTTAATGACCATTATTCATCCCCAGAAAAAAGGACTACGCAACAAGCAATCCGCCTAAGGACCGTTAGCAAAGGTAGCCGGGAGCCACACTGACTTACCTTCGGCTTGCTCCCTCTTTCTAGAGCATGGCCTCTCATTAGCACCCCGGGGCCTCTGGGGCTCCATGCACTGCACACCATTTGCCTTCTCTATGTGTCTCTGATTGTCTTTCCTCTCTTGTTTTCTCCATCCCAACCAAACGCTATCCTATGGCTTCTGGCATCTCTATTAAGTAGTGAGCTGCATGGAAATGATTAACTTTTGAACTGCAAAACTGAAAACACTCTTGTGCGCACTGTGGAAATGAAACATGTCATGTAGCAAACGGGTTCCCTTGATGGAGTTTGAAGCAAGAAAGCAAAATCATGGGCTGAGGTTTCGGTTTTGTTGTTGTCATTGTAGATCAAAAGGATGTGATCATCCTTTCTGATAGCTCTTTTCCCCACCCTGGTAAACAGCCTCTGAGTGAGTTCATTAAATATTTAAACAGCCCTGGTATCTATTAATGTTATCAGACACATGAAATATGTCTGATGGGTTTATTCTGCCGTTAAGGAGCCATACCCCAGTGTCTCTCCGGGGACAGTGCTCCAGCTGTTTAAACTATAATTCCATCACTGGGAGGAATGGTGAAAGCACTGACCTCTTTGAAACGGACTCATTGCTACTCAGCCTGTAAATTGCAAATGAAACCTTTCTGTAATAATGTTAAAATATGCATGCATAGGAATTAAAGCACTTGGGGTCACCAGCAAAGCCTGGTGAGTTTTCTGTAACCTCTAAACAGCTGGTAGAAAGAATCCAATAAATCAATGCCTGGAGAAGATTAGTGATGAGGGGGTGTATGAGTCTTTTTGGGTTCAATAGTTCTACACCAGGTATGGGGGAATCTTAATCAATTCTCTGAAGCTTTTAAGTTTTTTAAATTCCATTACTGCTTATTTGATCCTGTTTCTCAAAGGAAATAAATTATGTTGATACCGTGGTCCATACTTATCCTCCATAAAATCAATCTAATATGAAATTATGTATGAGGTCCTTCAAACTGTGAGCTAATTTGTTGTCCTGTTTTTACCTATTTCAGGCTTATAAGAAATAACAATCCATGGCAAATAAGATAAAGGATGTCTGGCCAAGTCTTCCACATGGAGGAAAGAAGTGTATTAGTTTACTGGTAGGTTTTCCATGTCGTCATCACAAGTGTATTTGTTTGTTTGTTTGACATCAGTTTGACTGTGTGTGAATGCCTTTAAATGATATATAAGAAATATCGATAAAGCCAGGTGTTGATGTCTCCTGGAGATTGTAGCTTCAAAGAATTGGGCTAATTATCTTAAGAAACTTGTTCTTTCTGAAGACATCAAACAGATGACAGACCCAGAAGGTGGAATATGAGCCAATTATTTAGTATTGCTAAATATTGGGTATGTACAACCTTGGTTGCTAATTGAAAATAAGCAGATCGAACTGGTAAAAGAAAAAACAAACCTAAAAAGTATAGTGAATACATGCAATGACAAAATAAAGATTCCAAAAGTTCTGATAAGTAGAACAATGATCTAAATCTAGCAAGATGATAACAGTCATTTGATTCTTTGGAGACTATTCTAAAGAAATACAGGGTTGGGAAAAGACAGGAGGGGTAAATGCAGAAGAAGATGCTGCCCAGTGAAGTTTGAGGATCACTGAATTTCCCCCAGCCTTTGTACATTCTGTGTCTATGAGGGAGATTAATGCTAAAAGAGACAGGTGAGGTAGAGATTCGTGGCACCAGGTCTGCAGTTCTTTGCTTCTCTGTGTTGTGCTGGAATGGCTTCAAGCTTAGTGTGAGTCAGCTCTACAAAGACTTCTCATAAGGTTAGTATAAACTGGTTTTTCCCTGGCCCGTATAGATGCTAGCCCAATGTCGATAATAATCAGGCTTACATAATGCATTGGTCACATTACTTCTGGCATATCATTGTGTATGTAGAGTACTACCTTTTAGGTAGGATGGGGATAAACTAGGGCATCCCAAGGTGAAATCAGAGAGTAAGAGAGCTAGAATGATCTCAAATGAGCAATGACTGCCAGCACATAGGCTCGGTACCTGAATTAAACTGACCTGGGGACGGGTACTGGAGATGTGAAAGAGGGTTCAACTGAGCTGTGCGGTACCAATTAATAGAATGAGGTTAGTTGGTGAGTGTTAGAAAGGAATCAACTTCACCTGAACATGAAAAAAGAGCTTTCTAACAAGTATAGCTGTCTGAAGATTAAATAGGCTGCCTCAGGATACAATGACTTCTCTAATATTGGAAGTGCAGATTATAAAGTGATTTGGTTTGATGGAAGATTCAGGCATGGCTCAAAAGGTTGGATGAGATGACCTGCAAACACTCAGATTCAGTGAATCTACAACCTTTTAGAGCCCCCGAAGAAGGGACTAAGAACATTCCAGAACATATAAATGCAACTATCTAAAAGAGAAATGTATTTAAAGATGCTTCCAGGACAACACTTCTAAAGTAGTAATGCTCACTTCTTCCATGGAAAAAAGAAAAAATATATATATATGGCATAGGAATATTCTTACAAATTCAGTGTTCCCATTAAACAGCAACACTTTAAGCAACTAAAATGCTATTTGAATTTCACTGGAGCTTTGGAAAAAGATATATTTAGTGGTTATTAACCCAGTACTTATACTTCCATTGCAAAAATGCCTCTTTTCCTGAAGAATCCCCCGCAGAGAATTCCCAGGCTGGGACAGGGCAGCCGCCTTACAATTGGCATCCAAACCACAGGGCATAGCCAATAATGATTTGCAGTTAAAGTAGCTGCAAGGAAAAGATGGTAGTCATTTAAAATAATTTCTGCCACTGGATTTTTTTTCCTTTTCACTTTTAATCACTTAAGGGTCAGTTCACCTAGAATTCTGGGTTTAACCCCTTTAAATAGTTCTGTTTTCAAAAGGATCAAGGGTATAGAATGTATAGGCACAAAGCAATATGAGCACTCCTTCATGGAACATAAGCTTTAGGGAACTAAAGATAGGTTAATTCCATGCCTGATTCATTCCATGGGCCATTTAACGAGAGCCTCTGGAATTGTTCAGCCAATAATGAACTCACAGGATCTAAAGGTAATCACTGCTGCAATTATTAAAATTTACACCAGAATTCATTACCCTTTCTACAGATAAGTGTCTTGTATTAAGTGGTCTAGAAGGGCTGCGTGAACTGGTTCAATAACATCAGAAATCTCTTATTTGTTCTTTCTTACATTGATTCTCGTCTGCTCCCCAAACATGAAACCAAACTTCTAGTTAATTTTCAAAAAATATTTGTTATTATTTTGTATAAAAATTAAACCTACATTTCTCACGTATAGTAGCTCATTTAATTCCTCCAATCCAGGTTCTTTTTTCTATTAATAATACTAAAAGCTAACCCCTGACGATTTCATAGCTACCTAAAAAGCACCACTCTAAGCATTTTTCATGCATTATCTTATTTGGTACTCACAACCATCACCAGTAGATCAATGTTATTACCATCCCCCTGTTTTACAGATGAAAAATGCCAAAGCTTGAAAAGCTTAGGGATCTCACTCCAGGGCACACAGCTTGTAAGTGATGAAACCGGGATTTGAATGCAGGGAGCTGGCCCCAGCACTCAGGCTCTGAAGAGCTGCCCAACAGACCACGTCACCTTGTAGCCTCCATTGTGTATTCGTGGTACGTGTCAGTACAAAGGTTGTACCAAAGTAATGGAAATGTTTGAAAAGAAGTTCGCCACACTTGTCTTCGTTTTGGGTAAAGACAACCCTGTGGTTCTTCTATACTAAGACACATAATCTGAATACAAAATTCCCTGAATACAAAATTCCTCTTATAAAGCCATCAATAGCATTTATCATTATTATAAAGGCCAACAGTGTGAAGCATTCAGTGGGTCAATGAGTTCTGTAGTGTTGCTATAAGAAGACAAAAAAAAAAAAAAAGAAAAATCAATCTCTGCCTTAGTTCAATACAGACAAGAATTCAGACATCAACTGTGAGCAAGCACCAAATAAAATTTCAATAATCTTGTGCAGTTATTTTAGTACTAATTCAGAAACCAAGGAATTCTCAAAATGACCTCAAAAATGTGATTATAACTCAAGAACTTCACGTTTAACATGATGTATAGCATTTCCTAGCATGCAAAAGTATGTATATCACCTTGAGAACTTATGCAAACACTCTAAGCACAGAATCTTTGAAAAAGTTGGTTGATTATCAGCCCACAGCACTGTAAGCTGCACGTACTACCATCAACAAAATTTAATTCCTCCTTTTCTGCTAATCCGTATTGAAAATAAAATGTGTTCAAAAGAAAAAGTATGAGTTATATTCTACAGACATTTCAAAATAACTCTTAGTAATTATAAAAGAAGACTGGCTAGACAATTTTCAACCCCATTGTTCATATGTTGTGGGAAAATCCAGAAGAATCTGAATCTCCTTTGGTCTTTGTTATTCATTTTAAAAATGAAATGTTATCACTGTAGACTCAGTCAGTGGGTGTACTCAAGATTGGGAGAAGTCAAGCACATTTGATTCCCCCGATTGCTTCAAATTATTTTTCAAACATTTTGGTTTTGAGTAAACTCAAAACACATTTTCCAAGTTCTCTTTCCCTTTTAAACCCATGTGTTTGGTAAGAGAAATGTAATCCATATGTTTCTGATTCATTTTGAGTTAACTCATCAAATTGTTGATTTTTAAAATCTATTTGATGTCCAAAAGCTTTTTGATGGTTGTGATTTTTCCCTCTGAAACAGTATTTTGTTTTTTCATGTGTAAACACACGTGGGTCTCCAAGATTCATGCTTCATGTACCAAGGATTTGAGTGGGTGCTAAACTCATTCAAACCCATTTCAGTCATCCAGGAGGGATTCTGACATGTATAATAGCTCAGACTGCTCAGGCCAGTCTTTATTTATATGACTGTCTTTTCAAACCCAACCTTAATTATGCTATGGCTACATTTGATGAAATCTAAAACTATTTTTTTTAATTATATCTGATTTCATTGAAGCAGGAGATAAAAATCCAAATAACTTTTGTTGAAATGTGTCATAGGTGGGAAGGTATGTCCATATTGAAGATGAAAGGAGAGAAAAAATTACTTTGTCACGATACTAATAAAAATTCTATTGCTCATCCAATGGACCCACAAATGAGATAGAACCATAGCTTCTTTGGGGGAGGTTTAAACAAGTCTTTGTAATTCTTGTTACACCATTCAGAACAAAGGAAATCAGCAGTTTTAGAGACTGGGATATACATAGGGGAAATCGCCTACCTTGCTTTGCCTTTCTTTCCTTGGAATTGAAATGGAAGGAAATGACTGATAAATGTTGGTCTGCCCACATGATTAAAATACTCTAGCCCAAGGCAATGTGTCCCATCATCAAATACCATTGGTTTTAACACCTCCACTGAAAGGAAGGCTATCAGATGAGGCCTCAATGAATTATTTCCCATGAATAAAGAGAGGGTGAGGAAAAAAGGATTTCACAGATCTTGTGAAATCCTAGACTGCCCTGAAGCCTAAAGCAGTCTGCACATAAAAGCTAGCATCCATCTTCTCATGGTCAGGGAAAATACATTCTTTTTCTTGCCATGAAACATCACAGAGAACTGATTTTCATGCACGGATGTCTGCCCAGTGTGCAAATCTGCAAAGCAAACATCCACAACTAGCCCAACAAATTACTCTTAGGTTAATCGGTGGATGTTTGCATTACAGATGTTTTTACTGTGAATAATACACCCTCAAACTGGAGCCCTTAAAGGATTCCTGAAACATGTGGCCCTCAGCCTCAAATGTGAAAAGTAGGGACATTCTAGGGCTTTGGTTAACACTGAAAAATAAAGATGAAGAAAATGTTTCTTCTCCCTACATCAACTGGCTGATATGCCCAGAGAAACTGGGCTTGCTAGCCCAGAAGTAAATGATGCCCATTCCTCTGTAGGAGACAACTCTTGGAAAGACAATGATGATCAACACTCTTCCTGTTCAAATAAGAAAACCAGAAAAAAACAAAACAAAACAAAACAAAAAACAATAGTTGTTTTCAAACTCTTTCTTTCAAATGGACACAAGCCAACCTCTATTGGATATTCATTTTTTCTTACTGTGTCTTTGTCATGGCATTATCTCAAGAGTGAAAAATTTCAAAAATAGAACATTTCATCCTAAGAAACAGTAGCTTAATATTAACCCCTTGATATTAAACTCACTTATCAAAATTACTTTGCAAGAAACAAGGCAGAGAAAACTTGAACCATGATAATCTTTATAAGAATATGCAAAACACACATGCATACACATACACACTCTAGGATTTTAATATTGAACAAGAACCCTCACTTAAAGATTTTTGATACATTAGTACTAATAATTTTTAAAGTGAGAACAAAAACTCATCTAGGTAGCCTGCTTTTCCTATTTTGTATCTTGAATTAAAAGTTTTCTAAGCTAAATGTGAGAAAATGATTGCATAACTCTGCAGTGAGTATGCTTGCTGTATTATCAGAAACTATCAAATTTACCCAACAGCCTCACTCGTGTCTCAATCTAACTGATGGCACTATGGGACGAATTCTTCTCTTTGAGGAACAGGTGCAGACTACTTCTAGCACAATGGTTCTTAATCCCATTACGTATCAGAATCTCTATATCTAGAGAGCGTTTAAAAAATTTCAATGCCCAACTCCTATTCTAGACAAAATGTGTCAGAATTTCTAGGGTTGGGGCCCCTGCCTCAGTATTTTAAAAATTCCCCAGGTATTTGTAATGTACAGCCAGGCTTAAGAATTTTCTTTTTGAGAATTTTGTATCTCCTTGGTCCATCAGCTCCAGGGAGTGATAGTTGGGGGCTGCTGATGGGAGGAAAAAGAACGGTACCCAGAATAGCTTCAGCTGCCCTGTGTAGACAGTGATGCCTGCTTCCCCCCAGCAGCACACACACATTCTATAATAAAAGATGTAAGCCCCAATAAATAGGCCTTTAAAACTGAGCTTCCTGTTTGCAATATTTGAAGTGCACTTCAAGGGGAAAACATTGCTGAACTGCTGGGACCTTTTCATTAATGCTGTGAAACAAAATGATATTTACAACCCCTTTTCATCATAAGCCTTGTATTTACCACCTTTTGTAATATCTGAAATAAAGATTCATTTAGGTTTTATGGTCCTGGGTAAATCTCTCTAAACTTGGAAGTAACTCCTCAAATCTGAATATCATTCTCTATGACAATTTGGTGTCAGAGAGAAGCTTGGTTTTTTGGTGTTCAAAACATGAAATTTATGAAGCAAATGTTGCTATCCTTTTTTCTCCAGTGAAGACATTTTAAATGCTAATATTTGAAAGCATCACTAAAAAAAAGGACATTTCAAAAGTCCTTTACCCCATAATTTAGGTTCTTGTACTTCCTCATTAAAAAATTCTAGTTACATGATTTTGAAAAAAATATTTCCCATAACAATTTAATAAAAACACATGAGCAAACGTTTAAAAATCACCTGTCACTGAAGGTCATTAGTCTGTTTTAAAATGCACAATTTTTTTCCAAAGAGCGGGGTCTAAAATATCTGATTGTTAAAATCAGATGGATATGATCATTACTAAAATAAAATAATGTATCTCCAGAAAGAATAATAAAAGTGCTTCAAGAAATGTCAGAGATCTAAAATTTCTTAGAAAAATATCCAGGTGTAAAGGCACTTACTGTACATCAGATGCTGATGTTGTCACATGTCATGCACCTTGCACTGATTCTCAGTGCCCTGAAAGCTGTCAGAATATTTTTCTCCTCACTTATCAATTACTTTTTTTTTTTAATGGGCAACACCCATTAGTCTATATCTTCTGTTACAGCTCTGAAATGATTGTTCTATCAACCACACCCTTCTTTTCTTGAACCTTCTTTTTGTCTACCATGGAAACTGCTGTTCTTTTTATATCTCTGGATAGAAATGAAGCTATTCCCCAAGTTTCTGTCTTTAATCCTTTTCTCTCATCATAACTCTCAATTTGCATATTATTTAGCCCCTCTCGTTGCTTCCATTTTCACCTGTTTGCTAATGTCCCCTAATTACCTATTTTTAGCTTATATCTTGCTCTGAACCCTCGGGATATCTAAGCACACCTCTCCCCTTGGGGATCTCACAGACACCTTCACTCACGATCCTACCCCATCCCATTTCAACCTGCTGCTCCTCCTTTGTTTTCTAATCTCAGTGACCAGTTGACCCATTCACCCTGTTGCCCCCAAGCGAAACTTGAAACTTGAGTCCTTCTAAATGCTTACAGTAGTCTGAGTTTATACCCAATCACTGAGCTAGACTGCTGGATTCAACCTTGTCAGCATTTCTTGAACCCACCCCCCCTCTCTCCAACCTCACACCCACCGTCTTAGTTCCAATCTCCATTATCTTTCTCTTGGATAGTTTGTAATATCCTCCAAACTGGTTGCCTTACTCCTCATCTTGTTTGTTTCAATCCATATTTCACAAAGATGCTACCCACCATTGTTAAATGCAAACCTATGTTGCTTCCTGATTAAAACCCTCCTGGGTGTCTTCTCAAGCCTTCCAGGTAACATCTGGAATTCTTGTATGGCAAACAGCCCCCCAATTTCTCCAGCCTGGTCTCCCCTTCTGCCTACCCACCCCTTTTGCCCAATATAACCTTGACCATGCTGCCTATTTGCCTTTCTGTCCCTGGAATGTCCTTCCTCTCCTTTGCTTTGTCCTAGCCTTCCCCCAACCCCCCTCTGGCCAATTTCTGTTTCTCTACCAAACACCTCCATGAATTAGCCTCTCTAGAAGCACTCCTTGATTTGTCAGGACCTCATATTCCTCTTACCTTTTCCTTTGCCCCAGCACTTTTCCATTTACTGAGACGTTATCTTTCTTCACCACCAAACTGTAAACCCCAGGAAGGTGGGGCCATGCCCTGTTGTCTTTGAAGAATTTAGCCTTCTTAGTACTAAGCTTTAATAAATGTTGTTGATTGAATGAATGAATGAATGAATGAATTGATGAATAAAAGCACTCTTTCTCAAGGAGTATGGTTACATTTTTACATTTTTTTTATTTGAGTATAGTTGACACACAGTGTTACATTAATTTCAGGTGTACAACATAGCGATTGGACAAGTCTATATGTTATGGTATGCTTACCACGAGTGTAGTACCATCTGCCACCATACAGTGCTATTACAATATCATTGACTATATTCCCTATGCCATGTCTTTTATTCCTGTGAGTTATTCATTCCATAACTGGGAGCCCGTGTCTTTCTCTCCCCTTTGCCCATTAGCCCATCCCCCACCCTCCTCCTCTCCGGCAAGCATCTATTTGTTCTCTGTATTTATAGGTCTGATCCTGTCTTTTTGTTTCTTTGTGTATTCATTTGTTTTGTTTTTCAGATTCCACATATAAATTAAATCATATGGTATTTGTCTTTCTCCATTCTGACTTATTTCACTTAGCATAATATCCTCTAGGTCCATCCATGTTGTCGCAAATGGCAAGATCCCATCCTTTTTTATGGCTGCATAATATTCTCCCTCCTTCTGTGTGTATAACAAACATACCACATCTTCCTTATGCATTCATGTAGTATACAGTCACATTTTAATGCAAGTGTTTTTCATCTGGGCTCCCTGAATGGACTTCAGGGGGAGTCTAGATGTAAGTCACCTGAAAGGTATACATTCATTTCCTGTAAAAAGAAGGCTCATAGCTTTTTACCAGTTTTCCCTCTGCCCCCTTAATTGTTAAGTACTTTGAAGAAGAAACCTTAAGAGGTTCACAAACCCCCTTAATTTTAGATATGGGAAGCCAGAGCCATCTTCCAAAAGTTTATACCAATTGGCAAAAGAATTAAGTATTAAGAACACATATTTCTGCTCCCAATTAAATCAAGCTAGCACTTACAAAATGATCAACCATAAAATATGTACAAAGCTTATTATCTATATATTTGATGCATTTGTGTATGTTCACCCAAACACATTTACAAAAATTATTTTATTTCTTGCTCTCAGCACATGTTGGGGTTATCACCATCTTTCATTTAAAATCGAGAAATTCAGTCTCAGAACTGGATGAATGGCTTGACCAAGAATATATTCGTTTTGCGGGAAAGTATCCCAACTTACACAGTTCTTTCCCAAATTAAAAAAAAAATCTATGAAGCAATGAAATATCCAGTTTCTAATTCAGATGTTGCAGAATCACATATTTGAGCACTCAACTTCAATTTAATCAATAACTGCAGATGACCACTTGGTGCAAGACATTGTATTAGGGACTGGCATCTGAGAGTTCATGGCATTAGCCCCTAACATGATGTCTCAAATAGCAAAGACCCAATAACTCCTTCTGAGTAGCTCAGTGTTTTTTCTAGGTTTTTAATTTTTTATTCATTTTTATTTTTAAAGAGGTTTCTGTTTATAACAAAATTGAACAGAAGAC
Organism: Mirounga leonina; assembly: GCF_011800145.1. Classification (NCBI taxonomy): domain Eukaryota; kingdom Metazoa; phylum Chordata; class Mammalia; order Carnivora; family Phocidae; genus Mirounga; species Mirounga leonina. The sequence continues at coordinate 39,723,447 of NW_023270415.1, read as the reverse complement.
AGAAAAATTTCCCGTCTATCTCTGCCCCCACACATGCACAGCCTCTCCCATTATCAACTCCCTCCACCAGAGTGGGACTTTTCTTGCAATCAATGAACCTACACTGACACATCATTGTCACCTAGAGTTCATAGCTTACATTAGGGCTTGCTCTCAGAATGGTACAATGTACAGGTTTGGACAAAGGCATAGCAATATATATCCACCATTATAATATCATACAGAGTAGCTTCACAGCCCTAAAGAGCCTCTGTGGTCCACTTATTCATCCCTCCACCCCACTCTACTCCCCACAATCCCTGGCAACCACTGATCTTTTTACTGTCTCCATAGTTTTGCCTTTTCCAGAATGTCATGTAATTGGAATTACACAGTATATAGCCTTTTGAGATTGACTTCTTTAACTTAGTAATGTGCATTCATGGTTCCTTCATGTTTTTCCATGGTTTCATAGCTAATTTCCTTTTAGCATAGTCTGGATGCACCACAGTTTATTTATCCATTCACCTACCAAAAGACATCTTGGTTGCTTCCAAGTTTTGGCAATTATGAATAAAGCTGTTCTAAATATCCATGTGCAGGTTTCTGTGTGGACATAAGTTTTCAACTTCTTTGGGTAAATGCCAAGGACTGTGATAGCTGGATCATATGGTAAGAGTATGATTAGTTCTGTAGGAAACCGCCAAACTGTCTTCCGAAGTGGTTGTACCATTTTGCATTCCCATCACCAATAAAGGAGAGTTCCTGGTTCTCCACATCCTCACCAGCATTTGGTGTTGTCAGTATTCCAGATGGCTCAGTGATTTTCATCCAGACTAGTGATTACTCTATGAATCACCCACATGAGGTTACCTACACTGAATTTGTGAATTTAAAATGTAAGATGTAAATTTAAAAAATTTAAATGTGAATTTAAAAAATTATATATTGAAATATTTTCTTTAAAACAAAAATTTTTCATTTCAGTGACATACAAAGTGACTCTTAAATTTAGGATTGAGCTTCCTTCATTTCTCTGGAGTAAATTATGTGAACCCAATATCCTAACCTTAAGCAGCATCCTCGAACACCAGTGAGAATCAAAATCACTAGCAATTTCTGGGCCAGCCTTCTTCCCCATTCCCCTCAGATGATGGTTTAAGCAGTGAATCGTAGGCCTATAAATCTGCATTTTAACTGTGTGCATTTCAAGTGATTGCAAGGCAAGTGCAGAAATCACACTTTAAGAATCATCCTTGGAAACTCAGGCCCTAGCCATAAATTCCAGGTACAACAGCCTGCAGTAAAAACCCTTTCAATGGCTTCTCCTAAGTGAATATATGTCCCGAGAGCCCATCATAGCCTCGACTGCCTTTGACTTTCAGTCTCATGAAGCCCTCTTAGTAGAAGGGAGCCAGATAGTGATGCCGCTTAGTTCCTAGATCACCTCCAACAGAGGAAGTCTCGGGCCTAATTTTCCTTATCTTACCACTGTTTACTGAGCAGTTAATTAAATTCTGCTATAAAGAGCTGGTTTTGGCTTATGACCAAATATGAATTGATGACTTTGGAATGTTCATATACTTTAAAACATTACATAATACTGCCTATATACTTAATGGTAAATTAATTACTTTAGGTGGATGGCAGCAGCCTGTTTTAAAATATACTTTTTTTCTCTCACAGGGCCACAGGAAATAACCTCACCTGGTGCCCCACATCCCTGAGGCCAGGAGGGAGATGCATTAAGTTGTTATGGTACCATGGCCTTCCCCTTGCTGGCAATTATGTATCAGCATTTGTTAGCCCCTGGTTGTTTCCAAACTGAGTAATTGAAAGCCAGTGCTCCTTCATTTCTGGTCCTTCCATGTGAAATATGGAAGTCCTTCTTAACTGCGATATGTGAGGTATCCCTGCCTACATCCACTTATGCCTATTTATATCAAGGTTGCTCTGAAGATTCTGGCTGGGATGTGAGTGCTAGTCTGACTTGGGTTGGGGGAAGGGGATGTTCTGTCTTCCAAACCCCAGAGTTCACTAGATGTGACTTGCAAAATTTCTTCTCTTCCTTCCCTTTGAGTTCTGATGTGATTTTCAACTCCTGACTTCAGTAAAGCCTTATCACACAAACCTTTCTTTTTATGTAGCTACCATTAAGGCAAATGGACTTCGGCCTTAATGAAGAAGAAAAAAAAAATAATTTGACTACCTGCTTTATCAGATCACATCCATTTTTCTCAGGGCACCATTTTGGAGGATTCTGTTGTCTCTCATCTTGAGACCAAAGATTCTAATAGCCTTTGTAGTAACTATGGAATTGTGACTTTGGTTTCTCAAAAGGATATTCCAAAGCAATCCTCATACTTACTCTTTGGAGCATTTGGTCTTTCAGCTCTTGTAATCTACCCCGTGTTGGATCCCTTGCCACACTAGCCTTCAGTTTGTTCTGGGAATACACCAAGCATGTCCTACCTCAGAGCCTTTGCATATGTGGCTTCATTGCTTAGAACACACCTATCACTCTCTTCATGGTCAGCTTCTCCACAACCTTCAAGACTCTGCTTGATGTTAGCCCCAACAAGAAGTCTTCCCTTCCCATCCAGTTTAAGACAGCCTCCCCCATTACTTCTTATAGGAGATTTTTTTCTTCCTGCATGACAATTATGATAATAGGTAATATATAGTGTGTCCTTCCTATATACCAGAACAGGTTCCAAGTTTTTGCAGATATCAGTTTATTTAATTCTAATTTTAATGGTAAGATTATACCTACTTTTATTATGTTAAAAATAAAAAATTGAGGAATGAAAGGTTTAATAAGTTGTTCACAGTCAAACAGCAAATAAGTTTTAGAGCCACAATGTGAACCCACAGAGTCTGATTCTAAAATCATACTCTTCAAATATTACTACTGTCTCTTGCAATTGGTAATTATATATGTATGCATTTATTTACATGTTTATTGTCTGTCTCTTCCTCTCGAGTAGAAGCACCATGAGGTGAGGGATTTTATTGATTCTGTCCATTGTATACCTTTTACCTAGCATAATATTTGGCAGATAATAGGCACTTAATGAAGGAAGGGAGGAAGGAAGGAAGGAAGGAAGGAAGGGAAAAAGGGAAGAAAGAAAGAAGGAAGGAAAGAAGAAGGGAAGAAAGAAGGAAGGAACAAAGGGACAAAGGAACAAAGGAAGGAAAGAATGAAGGTGGAGGGAGGTGAAGAAAACAACACCTAAGTCAATACTGAATGATTTGGTAGCTAACCAAAAAGATGTCATAGCCCCAATAGCATTCATACTAGTTTCATTCATCTCAGGCCTGGATGATATTATTCATGGAGTAAAAAACTCAAACCCCATCTTCCAAGTGTAGATTGGAGGATATGGCCCAAACTGCCCTACACTGCCTAGGTGTAATCTCCTTACTTCAGAATACCACTTTTACATTTCTGAAAGTTCAGTGGAAAGTAGCGTATCTGAAACGTACCTGGGCTATGGGCACGTGCCCCACCGTAGCAGCAAACCTGACTCCTGGTGCCATCACTGTGGACAACGGACTTTGTTCAAAGTCTGCATCTGCAAAGAAAAGGCAGAGAGTCCCCCGAACAAACAAATACTAGACATGTCTCATAAATTGCTGCAGTGTGTGGGTAGGCAAGACTGAGCAGGGACACTTGGCCACACCCCTGGCAAGCAACTCAATGTCAAATAAGTTGGTTTGAGTTCAGGGCGACAGAATGGCAAATAGAAACCCGGCTCCCATGAGATCGGGGTTTAGGTGGCATGCACAATTTCTTATATTTTAATTGAATAGAGTTTTGGGGAGTTGGGCAGGGGAAGAGAGCAGTGGCAGATGAATGAAAGGGGGCCTAGACACAGAAGAGAAGCAGGGCTTTGAGTGACTACCAACCCACAGTGTTGCCTATATGCTGTTTGGGAACTGAGGCTTTCAGCGAGCGCAGATCTTGCTCCTGTTTGTAGAGCTGACGTTTGCCGGTACATGCTTACAGGAACATGAATTATACTTCTCTGCATCTGATTTGTAACTACACCTGTACACTCTTAGAAATGCTAATAGACAAATATAAATTTAGGTACAAAGGAAAATCTAATAAGAAGAGCATTTGAATGAGTAAGAAATGTCGAATTTTTTTTTTGCAGTCATTAGGACTGGAGGAACATGCTTATAGTAATTAGGTAAGATTGATTTCGAGGCCGAACACCACCCACAATTTGTGTAGTCTGAGGGTCAGGCGGGCAGCTGCAGAAACCGCTCGGCTAATTATGAGAATTCACTGTTCGTTAATAGAATCTCTCTCCACAAACAGCAGCTGTGTGTTTGCTCACGCAAATTATTAATTCTGGCCTCGCCTCAGCTGCAAGTTTCTGCTGCGCAGAAAGGAATCCTCGGCTAGAGAAGTGTCAGTTATCACCCAAGCGATGCTGAGGAAGGAAGAAAAATATGAAATGAAAGAAAATATCCTCTAATCACAGGTGGATAAAGATTTGGCATCTACCTCCCTTTTCTGCCTTTCACTCCCAAACAATTGAATGCCAATTCTGGAACTCATTAATCTGTAGGCAACCTAGCGAGATCTAATTTATACCTGTCAGGAGCAATGGGCAGCAGCTAATAGGAAAGTAATTGCAATATAAGTCTGCACGATTTTAATGACAGCTCTTCTCCATTGGAATATCAGACTGGCCAACAGATACATTCTCTCTTTTGCAGAGTCACACTGTGAACAAAAGAGATGTCTCCTTGGGTTTTATTACATACTACAACTAAAGTGATAACGGCAGAGTAGATGGAACGTGGACGTTCACCTATTTATCCTCTGGAAGAAATGAAAGCAATATTCTTGCAACACAAACTGTGAACTAGTATTCTCACGTTTTTATTTTGTTAGAAAAAAAAAGTATCTGGATGGAATCGAATACCCACACAAAATATTATTTCCTATTTCAAATTGAATTGAATATCTGTATTCAATAATAGCTTGAAATGTCTAGGCACTTCAGGGGACTTAGGATTTTCCATCTTACACTGGAGTGTTTGGAAACAAAGGGTGGTATTTACTACATAAAAGGGGCGAAAGTGTCTATTTATTCCGCACTTGTTTCTGTTCCTCCTGGGATTGTCTGAAGAGATGTTTGTCCGTGAACAAATTAGGAACATCAAAGATAACCTAAAGTTACAGAATATGTTGGGCAAAACTGTTTTTTCAAACATGACTTCTTGTTTCTTTATCCATTGTCCTAATTGGATGATCTTCTAGGTGGTCCCTTGGATCAAGGCAGGACCTGAAAAGAACATGACTTCTGGAACGGGATGCCCAAGTTCCAATCCCCTGCTTTACATGTATTCCCTGCATAGCTTTGAACAAATCCATTGACCTCTCCAAAATGTACTCCCTTCACATATAAACCTTCATGTGGTTGCGACAGAATCAATAAGAGCATGTGTGCAAGAGCCTTGGTCAGGAGACATACAAACATGTGTTGTTACCATTCTGTGACAACTGAAAGTGCTCAGGGAGAGTGCATATATTAAAATGCAAATTTCTTGAGGGAAGGAAGAGAGAAAATGACTTACTCTTGTATACTATGCATCTGATGCCATCATCCTTGTTTCCAAACCAGATTCCACCCATCCTCTTGGGTATTTGATTTGAACTTAAAATCCATCCTAGGCATTATAGGAAATAACAAAGTAAATAAAACATAATCCTTGCCTTCAAGTGGCTTATGATAGAAACAGAGTTCTGATACTGTGTATTTATTCAGTAAACATCACAGACAGGTGTATGGCACACAGCAGTTAAGAACACAGCGTGGGCAGGTACTGTCTTGAGGTAAACAGTCAGAAAGTGTGGGTCCTAGACCCAACTCTGCATAAACTAGCTATGACTACTGAAATGTCACTTCACTTCTCAGAGACTTAATTTCTTCATTTGTAAAAAGGAACATTTTCAAAGATTTTCTTAAAAGTCTTTTCCAAATCTTAAAATTCTAAGGTTCTTGGATTTTTTTAAAAAATTATAGAAATTAAGAGTTCCAAATTACCATTATATTTAATCCTTGACTTCAGTGAATTAAGCAAAAAGTTTCAAAGGAAAAGGTCATTAAAATATAGAACAATGAATTGTTAACAAAGTATTCTAAAATGACCTATTTGTTATGCCTTGATGGTGGAAAATTAGAAATTACCCAGGAAATTTGCTCCATGTTCATAATCAAAATAGATGACGCAGGTCAAACACTGATTTGGACAAATCTCTTATAGATTCTGAGTCTCATTATTCTAGACTACAAAAAAAAAAAAAAGTTACTTGAAGCTCAATCCTTGCCCTATCCATCTCATTAAGTTTTTGTGAAGAACAAATAAAATATGTGTGAACTATTTAAAATGATAATACTTTATAAATATAAATAATTTGTTTTAATTATTATAATCTTGAATTGTCTACTTTGATCACCCCAAGAAAATCTACAGTTTCAATAACAATGGTCAAGTCTCTACCTCACTATGTTCTGTATGATTGAATATTGCTTAGGATGTGGAGAGGCCAGGGCAGGGTACCTAATCATTTCATTCACTGATTGAATAGATGATGTTGTGAGAGATACCTAAATTTACTGCACTTCCACTTCTTCATCTGAAAAAGAGAATAACCATTCCTACTTGAAAATATGTGATGTATTTGCCTCTAAAGAAGAATCTCGTAAGACACCAGGCCCTACACAGGGAAATGTGACATTGTAGGACATCACACCTGAGAAGTGGCTCAGGTTACAGCAAATGACAACTTGTTGCCGGAGAAGTTGACATTCCTTGATTTGCCTTTTATTGCACATAATTCCAGTGCTTTGTAATATACATTCACCCTTAAAATAAGGTTCTTTCTTTTATATAGGTGCCTCCATGGCAGAAAACATATTTTACATCATCAAACTTAAACAGAGATAATACTATACTAGCTCTGTGATATGATGTGAAAACTGCAGGAGAACCTCATGTCTTCAAATTCAAAATTCCCTCCTATCTTGTTCTTCACATCATACCCCCACCACCTCGCATCTGGGTCTGCTTTAGGGAAACCCAAACTATGACAACACTTTGGCCTAGATTTGACATCTTTGTTCTAATTCTACGAATATTCTGGTTTAGAGAGAGACTGTTCTAGATATCCATTGCTGCATAACAGATCATGGCAAAACCCAGTGGCTTAAACAACAGCAGGGTCTTCTGATGTCTTTATCTGAAGAAGAGGAACCAATTGTTCACATTTAGTTAATTTCACCTTATTTAAGTGTAATGTCCATTACAAAACCCTGGAATTAGTTATAATAGATAAATCAAAGAATATCAGACTTCTTTAAGAAAGATGACTTTTGCTATGAACTGAAAAATCTTTTTTCTTTTTTTTTTTTTTTTTTTTTTAGCTCATGAGTCTATTATTTGGGCAGAGCTCAGCAGGGAAGACTCATCTCTGTTTTTTGTGCCCTGAGCTGGGGCAGCTTGCCTGGGGCTAAAGAAGCCACATCCAAAATGGCTCCCTTATATGGTCCGTAAGTTGGTTGCTGACTATTGTCTGGCTTTCTCACAGACTAGTGTCTGGGCCCCAAGAGCTCGTGTCCCTGGAGACAGGGAGTAGAGGTTGCCAATTTCTTAACCTGATCACTTCTACTGTATGCTATTGGTCAAGCAGTCATAGAGCCCAAATTCAAGGGAAGGGCACAGATATCCCACCTCTCAATGAGAAGAGGTTCAAAGAATTTGGGGCCAGGTTTCAACACTGCCTCAGAGAATATCTCAGTCATGGTTTAGTGTAAACAGATCCTGTTCCAGATATTTGAAGCAGAAAGTGTTTAATATAAGCAGATGCTCATGAGATTATAGGAAGGACAGAAGGAGCAAGTCTTCCTCAAATGACTTCCAGAACAATACAGGTGATCTACTAAGGCAACTCCAATTTTGGAGTCTGCCTCTAGAACTGTGCTGAACACAAGACATCAAGGCAAGAGGCATAACCATCTCTCACATCCAGCAAAAACAGAGAATAGACACCCACCTTTTCAATTAGGAAGTCCAGAAGATCAAAATCAAGATGTCACTGCCACCACCACATCTCAACAGCCAGGAAGCTGGAGAATGAAGTGCTGTGCAAGGAAGCCTGGTAGTGATTTTCAAATTTGACTGTGCTTCAGAATCAAATGGAAGGCATATGAAAACACAGATTGCTGAAACCACCTCAACAATTTATGCCTCAGTAGGTTGAAAGTGAGCTCAAGAATTTGATTTTCTACTCAGTTCCCCAGTCCTAGTACTGCTGGTCCAGGCACCACACTCAGAGAAGCACTGGTCTAGAGGTATCAGAAGGTGGCCATCCCCTTGCTTCCCTTGCCTTTGGCGATGTGTCTAGGAAGAAGTTGCCGCAGCTGAGGTCGAAGACGTTGCTGCCTGTGTTCTCCTTTAGGATTTTGATGGACTCCTGTCTCACATTGAGGTCCTTCAACCATTTTGAGTCTATTTTTGTGTGTGGTGTAAGGAGATGGTCCAGTTTCATTCTTCTGCATGTGGCTGTCCAATTTTCCCAACACCATTTGTTGAAGAGACTGTCCATTTTCCATTGGACATTCTTTCCTGCTTTGTCGAAGATTAGTTGACCATAGAGTTGAGGGTCAATTTCTGGGCTCTCTATTCTGTTCCATTGATCTATGTGTCTGTTTTTGTGCCAGTACCATACTGTCTTGATGATGACAGCTTTGTAATAGAGCTTGAAGTCCGAAATTATGATGCCGCCAGCTTTGCTTTTCTTTTTCAACATTCCTCTGGCTATTCGGGTCTTTTCTGAAAAAAAAAAAAAAAAGAAGAAGGTGGCCATCCCCTCAAGTCTACCTTCCACATCTCTGATTGAATGTAAGGGGTAGAAACTGATTTGCAACCAGAACCATGGTTGTGAGGCAGCATAAGAAATGTAGTTTTCAACTTCCTCACCCCCCAACTAGGAGGTTGTAATGGAGGATGAGGGAGCTGATCCAGACACTGAATCCTCAGACCTATCACATAAACCATTGATGTATTATTGCAAGTTAATTTTCAGAAATTCAGAATGGGTTCACATTCAAACAGACTCTACTGCATGCATTTATTGCAGTTACTGTAAGAGGACTAAAGCCATCATTGTGAACATAAAATACCACTCTTCTCTATGTATGTACATGTGAAAATTAAGTTTACAATGGAGTTTTTCATGTTTTGGAGTTCAAAAACGTCCCAATACACACACGCACTCATGTGCAGAGAGTTTTCATGGGAACTGAAGGGAAACTTATATCACTCAGTCTTAAACCAAAATGCCATCTTCTCTGGGTAAGAGAACAAAATGATTTCATTATTTGTTGATTCTCTTTACAAATAAGAAGATTTGATGCAGGGGTGTTTCCATCATGTTTTTGCATCCCTTTCCCCTTCGCAGAGCAGTTTGGGTGCCCATAAACATGACCATCTTCTACCCATTCCATATTTCAAACAGAAAATTGGAGATGGGGAAATTTGAATTCAGTGTTGGTTTGAAGATAGTGCAGATGAATTTTATGCTGTTTGCTGAGTTAGTCTTCATTTGATTAAATAGCATGTTGGTGCTGAAGAGAAGAAGCCGGCCGAAGAAGGTCTGAGGAGAAAGACAGCCCACCAGTGGATGATGAGTTGGAACATCTGCTGTGCCGAGCATCCCATGGGTGGTGGTGCATTGTGTGATGGTTATTTCACAGGTGCAACAACTTCATTATTCAGGTACATCAGGAAGTGCTAAGACAATTCCTAGCAGAGGTAAGTGGGGAACTCAAACAATAGTGACTCAGCTGGGTGCAGCAGATGACCTGGGGTTTCTGTGCTTGAGGCTGACCAAGCTCTACAGTCTCGTTATGATAAGTTGCCTTTCCTCTACATAAGCAGACACCTTTGCTTTTTATTCTTGTTTTGATAGGCACCACTTTAAAGAGTGTCTCACTTAAGAGGATATGACTTCTATTTAATTAAGCAGATATGCATCCACAGCATAAATTTTCAGCTAGCTAATCCATAACTCAGTCCTGATTTCAGGATGCATATCTCCAGTGCCACTAGGCATTAATCAATACTTTTAAATGGCCACATAAATTAGGGCACCATAAGAGCCTTGCTGGAAAAAAAAAATATTCCATGACTATCTTCTGAATGATGATTGCAAAACCAGTTTCAGCAAAAATGGCCCATGATAGCTCTGCCTTTACTGAAATATATTTCTCAAACAGCTCTGCTAAGTCACTGCAGCATCTCGCATCTTGTTAATTTTAATTTCCTAGCATTTTGTTTAACACTAATAGAAAATTTTTCAATGAGTCAAAAGCTATGGGAAAGTGAAGAGTAAGAAAGGGACCTGAATAGGGAATCCTTTTGAAATGTGATTAAAATGTAGGTAAATTAAGATTTGTGAGGGCAGAGGTGTCTTTTTCTGGATAGTACAGGTCAGGGTTCCCTTTCCTCTGAACTTTCCAGCATCAATTCATATTGAATTTATTTGGAAATCAATCAAGAGGGTACTGCCGAACTAGTCATTGTCAGCACCACAAACCTGGCACTTCGGATATACCATCTAAAGTGGTCCCTGGTTTGTAGTCTTCAGATTTGCTAAAAATGAACATGTATTTTTTTTTTCAGTCAGGGAAAAAAGTTAATAAAAATAAAACAGTTTACTCTGTGACTTGCAATGATTCTCTGTTACTGTACTACAGTGAACACAAGTGTTTTGAATAGTTTATGTTTGAATAAGATCCATTTTTATCCTGGAAAGGTATCAAAGGCTCAGATGGGTGGCATAGAATACAAGAACAGAAAGAAAGGAGAGAGAAACAGAAAATGAAAACAGGCTAATGGAGGCAGAAACTTCTCCCCGCAGCCTTGATTAACACAGCAAATGAGAAACAGCAGGGTTTACATACTTTTGTTTTAATCTACGTTCTTTAATTTACTTTCATCTAGGTGCAGAAGAAAATGAGGTTTTGGTAGGTTGTGCTAATGGACTAGAGTTAAGGTATTTTTTAGGGTCAAAGCTACACAATTTTTAAAGTCGCAGAGTTTTGTTTTAGCAGCAATGTTGAGGTGACATAGGTAGGTACGGGTAGAAAAAAAATGGTGACACAACATAATTTTTAGTTATAGGGAGAACTACTTGTGCTATTGAATTTTGGGTGTGGTTCTTGATAGTTCTTAAAAGCAATGATTGGCAAGATGCTAGAGGCACTACCCTGTGAGAATCCAGAGCTGGGCTTTCCTTTCATTCAACACATACTTACCGTACGCCTATTCTGAGCCCAGCTTTTGCTGTCATGTCGCTAATAGTCAGGGTGGATCAGGAGGGGAAGGAGGACCAGAAGACATGACCATGTACCTGCATGTAGCCAGAGACATACAGCAGACGGCTGAAGTGCAGAACCAGGACATTAATCCTGAGGAAAAGTTAAAGTTGGAAACTTGCAAGTAGGTAGAACCTCAAAGTACATGATAACTGAAGAAAGCTCAATATTAATAATCCCTGACACATACGCGATTGTATTAATTACATGTTCATTTGTCTCACTAGACCTTCAGTCTTTCAAAGGCATGAAATTGGGTTTACCCATTTCTATATTCCCTGGGCCCAATATGGCAGGCATCTAGATCCTGGCACATGTGTAATAAATAGATGAATAAGTAAATAAACAAACAAAATTATGTAATTCTCCACAGAACCCTGTGAGCAAGACAGGGATGACCATCAGTAACCTGTGTGGTTGTATTGGCTATTTATAGCTAGTGTCCATTCTGAATGGTCAGTGCACCCATTCTGTTTGATCAGGATCCATGATACACTAGTTGTGAAATATTTTTAACACCACCCCAAGAGACAGTTGTTATTATTCCTAGTTTGCCAAATAGGGAACTCATGCTTGCTAAGTTTGGGAATTTGTGCACTATATAAACCAGCAAGAGCTAGAGGTCGGCTTCATATCCTCTTCTCAGGTTGTCTGACTCCTAAACTAGTCATCTTTCATCAGCCTTTTCTTAGAGTTTTCAACAAGATTGCTAAGAGGGAAAAAGGTTTAGCTGAAACTGAATGATATTGTGATTTATAAGAACTGTATATTTGGTCTTTGTCCCCAATTCTGGCACACAGTGCCTAAAACCCTTGTGATGAGAGCAATAAAGGTGTCTTTTGTTATGTTAATAGAGTGAGATTTGGAAAGCACCAAAGAGTGGGGACTGGTTGCCAGGACAGTCAAGCTTGTGATTCCAGGGTTGGAACTTCCAGTCCCATCTCTTGACCTCCTGGGAAGGGGGAGGGGCTGGAGATTGAGTTCAATCACCAATGGCCAATGATTTAATCAATTGTACCCACATAATGAACCCTCCATAAACCCCAAAAAGGATGGGGTTCAGAGAGTTTCTGGGTCGGTGAACTCGTGGAGGTACTGGGAGAATGGTGCACCTGGACAGGGCATGGGAGCTCTGCAAACGGCCCTGTGCATCTCTTCCATCCCACTGTTCCTGGGTTATATTCTTTTTTAATTAACTAGTGATCCAGGAAATAAAATGTTTCTCTGAGTTCTGTGAGCTGCTCTAGCAAATGAATCAAACCCGAGGAAGAGGTTGTGGTTATGCTGATTTATAGCAAATGGGTCAGAAGTACAGGTAACGACCTGGACTTGAGATTGGCATGCTGAGTTAGAGAGGGTTGTCCAAAACTCCAATTTATAGCCAGTCGGTCAATAGCACAAGTAACAGCCTGGGCTTGCAGTTGGCATCTGAAACAGGGCTGGTGTGGGCCAGTCTTGTAAGACAGAGCCCTCAACCTGTGGAATCCGATGCTATCTTTGAGTAGTGTAGTGATGCTATCTTCCTGTGGTGATGAAGAATTGCTTGTTAGTGTGGGGAAGCCCCCTCCCCACATGTTGGAATTGGGTCCAGGAACCCAAAAGAGCTATACATTGTTGAGAATCTATTTTCGACAAAGCTTATCTGTCTTATTTAAAACACACACACACACACACACCATAATTTTATCGAGCCTTGTTAATTTTAATTTCCTAGTAAGGTTGGAAATCCCAGGACTGCCTTAAATTTCACAAAACACCAGAATATTCTGTAATGCTTCATTTTATTAAAATGACTGAACAGGGTAAAATATACTCCTCCTACTAAGTTGATTACAATACATAGTATATGAAGATTTCAGAACAAGGAAGATGAATTCCCACAGAAAGAATGCTCTGTGCTGAGTTTAAACTCCTATTTAAACTCCTATTTTGATTTTCCACCTTTACCTTTATTGGTAGTCCAGTGAACTGCTCTCTTTCACTTATTTACCAAGCTTTTCACACTTGAAACACTCACTCTGTGTCCTGCATTAAAGACTATTTCCTAGAGTTTCTCTCCTCTCCTTCTGTGCATTTCTCTGATTGGCTTGTCTAATAGTACTTCCTGTTACTGGGCATCTCATGGCAGGTATTAAGTATTTGTATTCTCATGACAGTGTGCTTTTCTAGATGTCCAGTGATCCACATCATCTTTGATCTTTAGAGTTTTCTCAACTGCTGTGTGCTCTAGGACCTTCCTCCATCCTTAATCTAAACATTCTCTTTTTACTATTTTATTTTAATTACTTAATTAATGATTAATCACTTATTAATTATTTAATTATTTTAATTGTTGCCTTCTCTTGAGGACTGTTTTTACTTTATTCTCGGGCTCTGTTTTCTCCTATTTTTCTTTCCATTGTTGTAGGGAGACATCTCAATGCTTTCAAACTAAAAATTCGAGTATCTATGAAGTTGTTTACTTCTATTTTTTTGATCGCATGTTTACAGAACAGAACTTCTTAACAACGGTACCATTACATTTTCAATCAAATAGTTCTGACTTATGAAAGACTGTTCTGTGCATTGTAGAGTGTTTACCTTGAACTCTACCCACTAGCTGCCAATATCACCCTCCAACACACACACACAAGTTGTGACAACCAAAACACTTTCAAACATTGTTAATGTTTCCTAGAGGGCAATATTGCTCCCAATTGACAACCACTACTGCAGAGGTTATAAGTCTAGCTTATTTGAGCTAATTTGGTAGGCACTTAGGAAGAGCCACAGAATCTTAGGTTGAGTCCTGGCTTCTTAATTTATTAGCCTATAACTTTGAGTACATAGTTTCATTTCTATGGGTCTTCAGTTTCCTTTTCTGTAAAACAAGGTGTGAAAAATTACCCTACCTGGCTCAAAAAATCACCTGAGGGTCCAATGAAATAATGTGTGTAAAAATCTCACTGTATACTATATAGCATCAAAATAGCAGCTCTTTCTGATTTTTTTTTTTCCTTTTGGATTATGAGAGAGGGCCGGAAAAGAAGTCTTTAAAATTAGATTGAAACAGACAATGAAGTCTTCTTTAAAAAAAAAAAAAAAAAGATTTTATTTATTTATTTGACAGAGAGAGACATGGTGAGAGCAGGAACACAAGCAGGGGGAGTGGGAGAGGAAGAAGCAGGCTTCCCAGAGAGCAGGGAGTCTGATGTGGGACTCGATCCCAGGACCCTGGGATCATGACCTGAGCCAAAGGCAGACGCTTAACAACTGAGCCACCCAGGTACCCCAGACAATGAAGTTTTCTATTTAAGGGGAAAAATTGCCCCATTTGGCAGGTTAACTAGATTGCCCACCCACTCCTTCCTTTTCTAATTTCCTAGACTATGAAGAAAACACTCAAAGAGCTTTGTTTCCATTGGAAAATTTCAAACCCACTAAGTTCTCTTGGGTGTTCTAATCCCTCCTGTCCAATGCAATTACTATGTCAAGAACCAGAAAGAGTTATGTTTATGATGGCTCAAAGTTAAAATGTCAACCTCTAGGCACTGGTATTATTTTTATATGGAGCAAATAGTTTAACAGTAATTATTACATGCTACCCACAGAGCTTTGGGTCTAAAACATTTTTGTATATAAACATTTTAACACCAGAGTTTCATCAATTAACATAAAATGCAAAGAAAAGAAAAAAGGCACATAGCATGAAGAAGATATTCTTAACCTCTGTCAGAATAATGAAGTTCAAAAGCAACATCCTCTGGAAATTTGGTTCTCTCATGGAGTACCGGTTACAAAGAGAAAGACAGGTGCCATTTAATAAGAAAAGAAATCGAATTCCTTGCATTTCATTTATCCCTTGCTCATGTTATATTGTAATTCATTGCCACTTTAGCGAAGTAACCCCCTTAAATCATGTCATTTACACCTACACACTTTTTTTTTTTAACTTGGTCTGGTTTTCTTATACTAACATGTGTTGTTTATACATATAAGTTGCTGAGCTTTTCATATAATAGGGATCATTTCAAGACCATAATGATACCCCCTGAAAAAATTATTTAATATAGTTTTTGAAAAAAGAAGTAAAGCAACACTTCTGGGTAATTGATATGAGGTAAGCTACAGGATTGGCTGTATATTCATTTTTCTCCGATGTATGCAATTATCCACTCAGCCTGTACCCATTAATATTATTTTTCTTCCTAAGCTGGAAGTATTTAAAGCCATTAGAAAATAATCCAAAGAATTCTATTTGCTGAATAAATTTTAATTTGCATGGCACCAGGAATTTTTTATTAATGGGAAATAAATTATTGCAATCTTTGGGAAGGAGACAAGTTAATAGCTTTGTGAAAAGCAATGGAGAGAAAATGATCTTGAAAAGGTCAGGTCTCCTGTCACAGTGTCTTTATGCACAATTAAAACAAGTCAAGAAAGTGGCTATATAATCAGGACCATGAATATGCATTATATCTTAATGAGAGTGTGAAGATCTAGCAGGCTTAGTGCTAAAGTCATGGTGAGGCAGTGATATAAAAATGGTAATTTGTGATGTAGTATTTAACTGTGTTTTTCTTTCTTATGGAAAACTTAACTCTTCCGTAGCTAGCCCATCCTATCTTGTCTTTAGGCTCCTTCTACTTTTCATGGAAATTGTTAATTGTGTGAGAGAAAAAGAAAGAGCCAAACGTTATCTACTGTCATGTTTGAGTTCACTGGCAGACTGAATTTTTCATTTTGCCCTCAGTTGCTTTGATCTTTCAGATAGTTGTGCATGTTTGTGTGTGAGAGTGTGTGTAAACACACTTTAATTCACAATAAAATCTTTACCGATCATAACCTGAGCTATCTACATCGCCTTTATTTTGCTGTCACAATTTTTCATTTAGTCCTTGTAGGATATTGCACGAGTCCCTAACAAATGATAAGGCAAAATACAGCATCATGCTTTGATGGAATTTTAAAAATCAAGAGCAGTTTTTATCTTGAACACCCTATTACAGGGCATATTGTTTATACGAGTGCTCTTTCTGTAGGAAAAGCCTTTAGAAATGACATTAGCAGAAATAACTGGCTGCATCAAGAAGTTAACTTAAGTTCTTAAGTGGTCAATTACCTCTGGGTAATGGCTGCTTCGTTGGGTCGTATTGCTGCAGCTCTGTATGCTACTGAGTCCGTTCTGGCTATTCTACATTTTAATTGAAAAGCAGTATGAACATTCTGATTCAGTGGTCATTTAATAAAAGATAATGATCACTGAACAATGGTTCTGATTAGCTAATGGCAATTTAAAGGTTTATAGAACCTTTCACAATTCTCCCTGCTTATTCTGTAATATTAATAGAAGACCTTGAACTAAGATTTCTGTTCTTACCTCAGTAAGAAGAAAATTGTTTGGAGAAGAGCAGGGTTTCTTCTTATGCATTTTTGACAGCAACTGTAAATAGATAACTCTGGGTGTCTTGACCGACAGAACCAAGAGGGGAGGGGCCTTTGTCTCCAGTTCTGCTGGAAGTGAATGAACAAACACCAGTCCTCCTACTAGCCAGATTCCATTTCCAAAGAATTGTTTCAGGGTTTCTCTCTAGTATCTGTTTACTCGCTTAAATGTGGGATCTTACCTCTAGGATGGTATGAGGCAAATGCTGAGGGATAACTCTTTCTCACAAATCCTACCTCCAGGCTGTGATTTCAGAACAAATTAACCATCTCCCAAATATCCTCTTCTATTTGATGCATTTCACAAGCAGAGATTCATTTATTTGGCTGCTTCAGTGTGTGGCCATTAAAAATAATAATATCTGGTATACGGTGCTACAAAGACTTTGGAAAGTGGGAGCTAAAAATGTTGAAACGTTAAGTTTCATCCCTTCATGATTTCCCCCAAGGGTCAGCCCTAAACATATTCTATCTAAATTATATAACCTTATACACTGCATAGTCTTCTTTGTGTAGAACTTAAATACATGAAGGCTGAAATAGTTTCTTCCTTTTCATAAATGCTATTTTTGCTTTGTATTAATCATTAACTATACATTGCTAACTATAGGACTGCATGGGAATCAGGACACTGAAAACAAAAGAAGTACCTACACTGGAACAGGTTTTGAAACTGAATTTATTCCTAGCCATACAATGAATGGCATATAATTCCTTTTGGGAAGGGCATAGACTGGGAGGATAATTAGGTAACATACAGTGCAATATTCACTGGCTGTAGTAAAAAAAACAAAACAAAACAAAAAACAAAAACAAAAAAACGCTTGATAATCCTTGATGAAGTATAAAACAAAAACACAGTTTGGACTTAGTATCATGACAGCCCCTGAAATGGCAAACATGATTAATAACCCAAAGACCATGCACCTTGAAAGTTACAGGTTTTGTTTCATTTTGTTTGTTTTGTTTTTTGTGTATGAGAGCTTTATTCATAGGAGGGGCACCTTGGCCCTTTGTCAGGGCCTATTGACATTTAATATATGCACAATTCTAAAAGTTACTTACTTGGGTCATTTTGCAGAGTGTATATCTATCTGAATTTTTTTTTTAATTTTTTTAAGATTATTTATTTTTGAGAGAGAGAGAGAGACAGGGAGAAAGAGAGAGAGAGCACTTGTTGGCCGGGGGTGGGGGTGGGGGCAGAGGGAGAGAATCTTCAAGCAGACTCTCCACTGAGCAGGGAGCCTGAGGTGGGGCTCCATCCCACCATCCATGAGATCACGACCTAAGCCAAAACCAAGAGTCAGAGCTCAACCCCTGAGCCACCCAGGAGCCCTGCTTTATAAGTTTTTACTTTACTTCCTGTCTATATGAATTTTAAGTCATTTAACACTGAATTTGATTCCAGTTCTTTTTTTTTTTTTTTAAGATTTTATTTATTTTTTTATTTATTTGAGAGAAAGAGAGAGAGAGCATAAGTGGGGGTTGGGGCAGAAGGAGAGGGAGAGGGCAGGAATCCCAAGCAGATTTGTTGCTGAGCCTGACCCAGGGCTAGATCTCTCCATCCTGAGATCATGACCTGAGCCAAAACCATGAGTCGGTGGCTCAACTGACTGAGCCACCCAGGTGCCCCATGATTCCAGTTCTTATATTTAGTTTAATTATAACTCTATTTCTTAGTAGCTGTGCGATTTACCCACGTCGATTAAATTCTGAGCTTACACAATCTCTTTACCAATGATAAAGTGACAATAACCGCTTCATAAGGCTGTGGCAAAAATATGTAAACTCCTTAGCAGACTATCTGTTTAATAGCAGAACATCGATATCTGGTTCATTTCCTTCCTTTTCTCTCCATCTTGCACAGATGAGAACTAAGATACCTGCTCCAATGCCTCTGGCACTTCCTTTTAGATCCAGAGACCAGCAGTGATGGGGTTGTGGTGGGGTCCCCTGCCTGGAGGTGTACTCCCTCCAGTGATTCCCCAGGAAGAGGGAAGAATGGACATTGCCTGATAGCTTCCTCCCTTCCTCCTCCAGACAGATGAGGCCAGAAAGCAGCTTCCTTCAATCAGCAAGGGAACCCGGCAGAGTGGGAGCCATGTGGAAGTTGTAACTCTGTCCCCTTCTTCCCATGACTCTTTACCCTCCGTTTCCTCTCCCAGCGTGCACCTGTGGAATGTGTAGGGGCTAGGAAAATGTCCAATCCAGACAGAGCAACTGTGTTTCTCATCAGACAGAAGGCATAACATCGGACCCTCTTCAGCCTTAGTCCGGGGAAAATATGGCAGAATTAAGGGAGAAAGGACAACAAACAAGCACCCATAAAAAACAAAACGCAAGATAAACAGGGTTATTTTAAGAAACAGGGATATTTTAAGTTTATCAATTAGATATTAAATCTTATTGGGGATGGATAATTTTTTAATGTTGCTATTGTCATGATAAAATAAATTAGCAATATACCGATAAAGCAAAAGTGTATTTTCCAGAACTATAGTAATTGAATAGCAATATGAAATAACTCTCAAAATATCACTTTAATAAGGCTCAGAGTGCCATGAAAACAGCTGCATATTTTGCAGGAAATGGGTCTCACATCACACCATTCTCTCATTAAATAGATAATTTTTAAGGGTCTAAATAGGGAGAAAAGATTTACAGATTTTAAACAAGTACCCACTTAACTAAATGCTTCTGAGCGAAAAAATAAACAAGTGATTGATACTTTGGTACAGATTTTATTATAAAATGTATTTTAAGAAAAGCTATTTTTTAAACTTTTTTTCCGTATCCTACCTTATTTAATATTTTCATAACCCCCTAAAATAGGAATTCCTTAGGTAGGTTTCCCAAGGAAATGCTATAAAATTGGCTAAACTACACGTACAATTAATCTTAGGGCTAGAAGTTGATGGAATTTCTATGCCTTTATACAACACTAATTGATTATAGGAATTGCCTTTAGGACCAGAATACGAATCTAATGTATAAATAGCAGGTGCCCTACCTGATATTTCTGCTTTTCAAAGTTACTAGATCAAAATACAATTTAATTCAATGTCTATTTTGGGGGCTTTTATAATGTTGTTGAGTTTAGATGATTGGCCAAGGTTTTTGTTTTTCCTTCAAGAAACTTACAATCTAACAAAGTTCACTAACAGGCAAGTTTACAAGCATCTTTGTGATGCTCACTGTTTTCCAAATTCTGTTTAACCTGATGTATGTTAAATAAAAAACCCTCTGAATGTTACACTTAAGAAACATATGATGATGCACATGTTCTCAAATTTCCATCTACTTCAGAACTCATGGTCTGGTGGGTCATTTATGATTCTGATTTAGTAGGATGCAAGGTTCTCAATGTTCAACAAAGCACCTCAAGTGATTCTGATGCCTGTGAAGAGTGCCCCATTTTCAAAAGCTCTGCCTTTAGCTTCCCTCCTTCTCCTGCACTCACTCTGTCACCGCATTATGCAGACAAAATGTAGGAAGGCAGCACACACTTGGAAGAAATTTGTCTCCTTCCTGGATCCAGACGGATATACAGTTCTACCACTTATACATCAATATAAAAATTATAGTCAGCATTATCAGGTGGATGGCCCTCTGGAAGTTAAAGATCTAAAGTTTCAGATAAACAGACAAAATGGTTGCTTAGAAAGAGTCTTCTGTCTACCCATCCCCTTCTTTTTAAGTCTTCTTACTCCCCAGTAATGGCTATTTGCAAAGAAGACCACAAAATCTTTCTTTCCTTAGACATGTGACTCTTTGCCATGTGGTTTTGCAACCTTCTCATTGAGGGGGGCCAGTTTGGGGAGTGGCTTTGATTAATGGAAAATGGTAGAAGTGATGCGGTATGAATTCCAAGGAATTCTGTCTAGGAAGACCTTGTCTAGGAAGACCTTGCAGCTTCTGCCCTTGATGCCTTGGAACCAGAGACCACTGTGCGGTGAAGACACCACAGATGCAAGGATGTGTGGAGAGCCCCAGCATCGCAACTGTCCACTGAGCCCAGTCCTGCAACTGACTAAAGCTAAGTGAGGACAGCAAAAAACTGCCCAGTCAACACAAGTAATAACTTGTTGCCATTTTAAGCCACTGTGGTTTGGGCCAGTTTATCATTTTGCAACCAACAACTGATAGAGGGGTCAAAAATATGACAGAGAATACACAGAAGGAATATCACCATTTTTTTAAAGGCTATCCATTAGACAGTGGTAGAAGCAACTACAGCACTCATTTTTACTCATCTGTATTTATGCTATTTTTAAGTGCCAAAATATTATCTATATCAGTGCCACGTTACATCTTCTGTTTACTAAAAAATCTAAAATCTAAATCATTTATGCCTCAAGCCTTACCCAGAGAGTAAATGCTATGATGCAATGTTGATTCTAGCAAGTTTACCCTCATTTAGAAGGCATTCTGAAGATATCTTTCATGTGTTTAAAATATTTTCAGGTTATCTTATTATTTTAATTTTTATTTCTTAGGTTGGTGGGAATCTTTTATGTTTATAATTCATTTTCAATTCTTCACGTCAATTTGGGCCAACATCAATTCCCAGGTCTCTGATGGAGCAGTCTTAGGGTACAGGTAGAAGACAATACTGAAAGCAGTAAGAACATACGGTTGGATATTTAAGAGAGGAGGAAAGAAGAGGGAGAAGTTCCTGGGCCCAATTCTCAACCTCCCAGTGAGTCCTGCTACCCTCCTTCCCTCCAGGACTGAATTCCCATAGAGTCCTTCTACTTCACTTGCTTTTTTCTTCCAGAGCCTGATTTTGTTATAGAGGCTGGCCGACTCCTCTGCAATAAAGTTTATCTCAACCAAAACTTGGCTCCCCCATCATCTTACCTAGAGAGGCTCAGTGAGGGAGACACAGGGTTGAAAGATTGGGTCAGACTTCTTCTCAAGTGCAGTTGTAACTGAGAAATCAGAGTAGAAAATTATGGTGATTATATCTGATTTTCTTCCCCTGCTGTTTCAACATGGGGACAAATAAATACCAAATTCAGACATGCTTATTTTGCTCCAATATTAAAATCACTAAGTGAGAGCTTGTTTACTCCTGCCAAGAGATGATTTCAGTCTTATTGTCAAGGATGATCACTTCCATTGGCTTTAAACTCACCACTAGTTACAGCTTCTGGCTTGTTTCCTCACCAGTCAGCCCCTTCCACCCCCAAACTACCACCAACCACTTTTCCACACTTGGACCCTTAAGTGATCCATGACCATCATTCAGAGTCACACGTGAGAGGGGACATTTTGATCACTACCAGGGCAGATCTGAGCCAGCCCTCCAGGCCCTGTGAGGACACTCTGCAATCTTGGATTTCATGTCACTAGGGCTTAGACAGCATCTTTGCTTCTGCTTGGCCAAGAGTGTCTCAGTATCTTCTACCGCTAATAGAGTGGCCAAGAGTGACTTCTACCACTAATAGTTCACCAAGTCCCCAAATAATACATAACTATCATGTTTTTAGCACTAACCATGTGCAAAGCATTGTTCTAAGAGTTTCGTAAATATTCACTCATCAAATGCCCACGCCATCATCATCGTTTTGTCACCCCTTAAGTCCTATGGCAACATGGTTAGTAGCAACTCCTTATAATACAAAGCTACTTACACCAATTTTTCTCTGCCTTGGGGTTTTCCTAAAATCCCAAATGCTTATTACAAAAGCTTAACAAATTCTTTATCCATTTCACAACCTTTTAGAGAATCACAATACACATTAACATAGTAAAAGTCTTTCGAAGTCTTATGATTGCTGTTAAAACATATTTCATCTTATTTAACCCAGTATTTCCTAAACCCATTTCCATGGAACCTTTCTCCTGTGGCCAGTTAGCAGTTCTGCAGAACACACTTTAGAAATAGCAGCATAAATGTAAACAACAGAATGGTGGGATTCTGATATCAACCTTTAGCTCCTGCTCACTGAGAATCGGTGAAATCCTGGTAGCTAGGAGGACAAAAAGAAGCGTTTATGTTCTGGTTCCATCTGTATCTTTTTCTACTTTTTATTCTTCAACATCCCACACCTGTCTAGGCCTTTGCTGGCCTGTCATCAGAAGTCACTTTTCCCTATGAAGACCTTAATCTTAGTCATGATGTATAATTTATTAAAAACTCATTTTAAGGGCCTCCACCAGAAGCCTCTTAAAGGTTCACTCTTTTTACAGCCCAGAAGTGTTTGGGCTCTGTTTGTAGAATGCTGCATCTTCCCCCCCACCCTAATTAGAGCGATCTGTTTGTTATCTCTGTCTGGGTTGTGGGTGATCTGTTTTCTTTTTGTGATACAGGGAGGGTGCAAGTCCTTAAATCTCCTTTTGGCAGGAAACATAACTTCCTGATACAGATCTCAACTGGAAAATGAGCCTCTCCATAGGCAGGGACACGGATACCAGAACACTTCCTTTTGAACACTTGCCTTCAGCAGCTATGAGAGATAGGGTTAGCGATGAGGTATCTATCGTCAATATTCCCAGTGATTTTTGTCTCTATTTGAGGACAGGCTATCCAGAAAACGTGCCATATGTATGAAGTTCTCCATGGTCCAACAGCAATCCCTTACAGAGACAGGACAAGCCAATTTCTAAAGACATTGGTGTATGTTTCAGACTGCTAGGAAAAGAACCAAGAGAACCACTACAAAGTCATTTGACAAATATAGCTCCTGGCATTTTAATCTTACTCTGTGATTTTTGGTAACAGTCCATTTAATGTCATTTTGATCCACTTAGCACCAGGAATGGTCCTGCCTATATTGTTGTAGATCTGAGCTAGCAGACATTTCCTAAAGCAATATGAAGTCATAAAGGAAAGAATTGTTTTTTTATCATTCCACAGTAATCTACTTGGGGTGCTCTTCTAAGAGAGCCTTCTAGGGCAACACTGTCCAAAAGAAGCTTCTACAATAATGAAAGTCTCTCATAATGTGCATTCTTCAATACATGGTAACTAGTAGTCACATGTAGCAATCGAGTACTTGAAATGTGTCAGATGCTGTAGAAGGAATGAATTTTAAATTTCATTTAACTTTAATTAAATTTAAATTTATATAGCCACATGTGGCTAGTGGCTCCTGTATTAGACAGTGCAGACCTAAGGAGTTTACAGTACAGTTAGCCAAGTCAAGTATCAAATCAAAAGGGTTCATTGCTTTTGTTTTCCCAAATTAATAAAATTAAGGGAAAAACATACCCATCATAATCTTCAGTGTGCCGTCCATATTTCTGTTTATCGTCATGCTTATGTGTGGGTTGTCTGTGTCAGAGACATAGTGGCCATAAGTCATCAGACATATCAAGTATCTAGTAAGCACTATGGTACCAGGTGGAGGAGAAAATAACAGAGATCAAGACAGACAAGGTTGTACAAACAATCTATAGCATCTGGGATGAATTGATCAAGGAATAAGAAACATAGTAAACAAGCAAAATAATAATTAGCACACTGAAAAAAAATGCTAACTACCAACAAACCTAAATGTTTAAATGATTTGGGGTTTGTTTCACTGGCCACGATACAAACAGTGAAAACATAAAGCTGGTAAGGACATCTAAATCTTGGACTTACTTCGTGAGGACCTCTTTCCCTGTTCTTATGCCCTACCAAGTAGGGTTCACTATCCAGATCTTGATTGAATGGTTCTGGGTGCTAATGAGTCCAGAGGTCAGTGCATTCAACAAAAGCAACAACCTCCCAATGAATCCTCAAACTTAACTTTAGCCTAGATTGGCTCAGGTTTAACTCTTAGTCATTTGTTTTCTTGTAACTTTAGCACACTACAAAACAAAATTGAAATGTCAATAAAAAAATATATTGCCAAATACATCATAACATTAAAAGGACCACAGGGGAGAATTTGACAAATAGTGATAAAGTTAAATTTAAAGTGACATAAGTACATACAATTGGCTGAAGTAAGTATAATTTACTTGTCAATATAACAGCCCTTAAAAAGATCACAAAATCAAGAGGTTATAAACCATTACATGGAGGTTGAGTTAGAATATTCTTTCTAAACATTAGCAGAGTAAATTGAACTGGATGAAGCAAAGAAATGTACAGTTGGGGGGGCGGTGGGAAAGATGAAAGAAAAGTAAAATGTAATACAGGAGGAATAAAGTAGTTGAAAATATTAGAGTGAAATAGCCAGACTCCAGGGGGAAATGGATTCTTTAATGTGATATATCTATAATCTGATTTTGGTTTTAAATGCAAAGTAAAAATATGAAAAAAAGCTTTGATACCATAATGTGTTCTCTTTGCAGATATGTGAATTGATTCTTACATGATATGTGAGATATGGGTGAGTCAAAAAACCCATGTGGCTTCTAGTTTTATCTCCCAGCCAGTTATTAACCAATCTTTTTTAAAGTCTAGCATTAAATGGGTACCAAAAAATCCTGTTTCATTCATTTTGCTCTGAATGACATTTCATAACTTTAAAGTTCTCTAATATGGAGCATTTTTCTTATACTTTAAATGTTACTCGATTTTACTTTATCTTATTAAATACCTTTAGTACACCCCTTAACATGTGTATATTAAAATGTTTAGGAGAACCAGTTAATTTCATTAAGCTGTTCTCTTTTTCTTGAACAAGTTCTGTTACATTATATTTAGTTTCTCACTCAAACTTTATCCCCAAATTCTCCCTTTCCTACCCTTTACTTTCTAATAAGACACAGGATACAATGTTATTGTTTCTCATTTTGAGTTTGTCCTGTATATGCAAAATGATGGAGGAACTTTATATCTCAACTATTTACCCAAGAAATACCCCAGATTTTGTTTTATCTGTTCATCTGTCTTCAGCTATTGCTTTACTTTTTTTTAATATTTTGTTTATTTATTTGACAGAAAGAGAGACAGTGAGAGAGGGAACGCAAGCAGGGGGAGTGGGAGAGGGAGAAGCAGGGGGAGTAGGAGAGGGAGAAGCAGGCTTCATGCTGAGCAGGACCCCGATGTGGGGTTCTATCCCAGGACCCTGAGATCATGACCAGAGCCGAAGGCAGATGCTTAACGACTGAGCCACCCAGGTGCCCCCAGCTATTGTTTTAATTGGCCCCTACCAGTTGCTAGTTACCTGAAATCCTCCTACTAGCAGCAATCTGGACTGCCTGGTCAGTGCCCTGAATAAATTTAGGTGTATTGCCCACCCCATCCCCATCTAATGAGAAGATGACACCTCTTCATTCTCATCTAACAAAAGAAGGAGTTACACCGGTCCAAGTTACCATGAATTGACTCTGGATATAACACCTGAAGTGACTTCCAGAGGTAACTCTGGCCTCAAAACTCTGCAACTTTTTTTAAGATTTATTTATTTATATTAGAGGGGAGGGGAGGGGCAGGGGCAGAGGGAGAGGGAGAATCTCCAGCAGACTCCCCACTGAGTGTGGAGCCCATGAGGGGCTCAATCTCATGACCCTGAGATCATGACCTGAGCTAAAATCAGGAGTTGGACGTTCAGTTGACTGAGCCACCCAGGTGCCTGAGACTCTGCAACTCTTGAGTAACTTGCTCAGCAACAGAGGTCATGGCAGGGCTGCTAATGACCCATATAATTTTTTTGCATACACAAATTATAGTTGTTTATAGAGTGCTATAAAAATATCATTTTAGGGGCGCCTGGGTGGCTCAGTCGTTAGGCGTCTGCCTTCGGCTCTGGTCATGATCTCAGGGTCCTGGGATCGAGCCCCACATCAGGCTCCCTGCTCAGCGGGAGGCCTGCTTCTCCCTCTCCCACTCCCCCTGCTTGTGTTCCCTCTCTCGCTGTGTCTCTCTCTGTCAAATAAATAAAATCTTAAAAAAAAAATCATTTTATTATTTATATTTAAAAACCTATAAATGTATTGTTGGTACAAATAATTTGTGTTATGACTTTATTTGGTTTCTGTGGTTACCCTTTATATCTTGCAATCCCTAAAGCATAAACTATTATATAAACTCAGCTATACGGATGAACTATATCTTACCCAACTACTTGAAAAGATATAAAATATATAAAATTATGATGGGTTTTATTTGGGGCTTTTCTCAAAGCAGATTCAAATGTAATTTTCTGCTTGTGCCAATCTTTGGACATTTTAGCATTACTGCTTTATAAGAATATCCTTCCTCTTAAATGGCTATAAATTATTAGCCTATTAATTGGACATGACAATGTAAAAGACTCCCATCAGTTAAAAATATAAATCTTATTGAAACAGGGACACAGGAATGATTCATTTGAATACTGCCAACTATTGCCCCTTACATGTGCATCAGAGAGCTGTGTTCTAATTTAAATGCAATTGATACTTAAAATATAATATTAAAATTTGACCAGAACTTATATTTCTGTAAATTATTTAAGTCCCAAACATCAGAAGAATAAAAATCTATTTTTCTAGGTATCAACAGAAAAAAGCAAATGTGTACTTCATACAAATGTAAATTAAAATCTAGCAATTCTTTCACTAAAGGAAATGTCCGCAGGATATTTCAAATCATGAAGTGTGTGGGTACACTCATTAACCCATGGGAATTAACCATCTGGCACATGATATCCTTACTGGTTCAAAAAAAAAAAATAGGTCTTTCTCAACAAAACACTCTCTATTCAATATGCAGAACAGTCATTAATAGAATACTCAGTGTTGGGTTGAAACACAAGGAAATAAGATCTGGGGCATAGAAGCAAGTCATCCTTAAAAAGTTATTAGAGTCCCAGTGACATTGATAAAAGACCACACAACAACCCTTTGCCTAACCAAAGATTTGACAACAAATAAGACAGCTGTATATGAAAAAGAGGTTCTACTCATAGACATCTACAAGGGTTTATATTCCATGTCTGTCTGTCCATCTGTATACCTACCTATATACTGACACACCTATAATAGGATTCCATAGAATACAACTGCTTCTCCTACCCATAGACCCAGCTTTGGAAAATGATGCCCCACTGAATTAATCTAAAATGCATTCATGCTGATATGTACTCCAATTTCATTAAAATCTGGGGTACCCTCCTACTGCCAAAACAACTGCCTGCCTCTTTTTCACCCCAAATAAATGGGTAGTCAGATATTTAGGGCAGAAATATTGGCAAAGTTGAAATAATTTACTCTAAAATTCCCATACTAAGACAAAGTACACTTTGTATACTTGAATTATACTTCAAGCAGTATAAATTTAGAGAATTATATATACACATTCAGAATCATAAAAATTGAACATTTGCTCTATTACAAGCCAATTTTTATCACTCTATATTAGGAAGTCACAGTAGTGTAGGGGGATGTCTTCATCTCTTCTATAAGCATTACTTGAGTGCCTCCTGTGTATTCAAACTTCTACTTGAGGCTCAAAAGGAATATAAAAGAAATAAAGGATGTTTCTCAGGACTTTTGAGTGCGTTAGGGCAAAAAGCTACACATACATGAATCCACTTGGAAATAAATCATATTCTACATGAAAGTTTAAGAGACTATGTACTGTGGCAAAATAAAATATCCAAGTTTAAGTAAATAAACATAATCAGCAAAAGTTCCTTGGACTTTACGAACCTTGATATGAGCATTGAAAGAAATGGAGGCTTTGGGATGAAGGAGAGCACATGGGAAAGCATTGTGAGAATAGACAGGAACGGGAGGAAAGAAAATGACCTGCCTTGCTAGGATGGAAGAGCTTATTAAGTGGTAATGAAAAGTGAGCCAGGAAAGAGTCAGTGGAGTTCACAGAAATCCTGGATATGTGACTATTGGATTTGAAGGAGTAGGAGGCCATTATAAGTTCATGAGCTGAGCAGCACGATGGCCTAAGATCTCCTGGCAGCAATATACAAAATGGAGTCTGATAGAAAGAGATTAAATATAAAAGGCATGAGGACAAGGCAGTCCGTACTTGCTCATGTATAAATGGACAAGATCCCAAGGTTCCCATACATTCAGACTAGTCCAGAAAACGAATCACATACCAAGTGATCGGAGGAGAACATAAGGAACCTGCAAGGGAGGTAAACAGGCCCCTCCTCAACCTTGAGTATCTTAATAATACTTAGCAATAGATGAGAAGCCTGCTTTTTACCCTACTTAAGATATTTAAATGAGCCCCAAATTCCAGTTAAGTCCTGAACTTCCAAAATTCATCTGGTCTCGTATCTCATCTCAGTTAAAGTAAGTTCTTGATTCCCCAAAACCCTCCCTCCATTTTGTGGGACCCTCCCACACCCCACCCTTATTGTGAGTTTTTATGTTGGCTCTCACTCCCTTACTGGCCCTCTGGATTCATGCTCTAATTTTGATCTTACATCCCCAACTCTTAGAGCCTTTCCCTTAGTGGGAATCTAGTCTGAACACCATGCCCCTCTGAAATTTGAGTCCTTGTCTATCCTGTGCCCAATTATATCTTATATCCAGTTGGCTTCACACAAATAATTAAAATCAGAATATTACAGCAAAAGGAGAATCTAGGCTGTGCTACCAAATCACTCTTTAAAAAATAAATATTTTATTAATTATACTAGCCTCCCATAAGAGGCTCAAACTAAAAAAGTCTTATGCTATTTCTGGAGCCAAGTTTATTAAACCACAGAGCCCTGGACAAAGCCATCCAGTTTTGGAATTCGGAGCAGTGCCTACAACCAATCCCTTTGCAAGCTAAGGCCTAGAAACTTGCTAACCACACAGAAGATGGAGGTTATCGCCACACCACCATCTTGACACCCATCTGATGTCAATCTAAAAGATAGTTTCTTTTTTTTTTTAATTTTATTCTTATGTTAATCCCCATACATTACATCATTAGTTCTAGATGTAGTGTTCCATGATTCATTGTTTGTGCATAACACCCAGTGCTCCATGAAGAACGTACCCTCTTTAATACCCATCACCAGGCTAACCCACCCCCCTCACCTCTAGAACCCTCAGTTTGTTTCTCAGAGTCCATCGTCTCTCATGGTTCGTCTACCCCTCCGATTTCCCCCGCTTCATTCTTCCCCTCCTGCTACCTTCTTCTTCTTTTTTTTTTTATTCTTATGTTAATCCCCATACATTACATCATTAGTTTTAGATGTAGTGTTCCATGATTCATTGTTTGTGCA
>NW_023270415.1:39631730-39693136 GCF_011800145.1 Mirounga leonina | reverse complement strand
GTTTCATGCTTCTCTTTAGAGAATTCCCCCGCAAACACTTATAAAGTGAGACCGTTTTTAGACACTGAAATCTGTCAAGTCTTAACCCCAGGCGACATGGATATTGGCATTTCACAAATTTTGAAAAGAGTTATATGTAGTTAACAGTTTTGCTGGTGACAGTGGGCTTTTCTTGTCATTAGCTTATTCTTCCCCCCTTCCACTCATATTTCTATACCAGTGTTTTAACTTTAGCTTCAAAACAAAACACAGAAACTTTTGAAACACAGTTGGGAACATTTGATCACTTGGCACACAGAACTGGCTAGCAGTAGGCCCTCCCTATCCCCCTGCCTAACCATCCTAGTTTGGGTAAGAACTTTAAGATCTCAGATAGCGAGATAGAATTCTACCAGTTGTCAGCTGTTTCAGAGTGGGTGTAAAAAGTGGGGCTTTGAATATCACATTAGAGGCAGGAATTTTGAAGAATGAGAACCTACCCTCACGTATTAATTCATTCATTCAACCACCACTGACCCGTACTTGCTCTTCCTACTCCATTCTTCCCTATAGAGGATATAAAGATACTTTTTAGGTGTGGAAAGCAAGATCTACAAGGAGGAGATAGTGAAGTGAAAGAATGAATGAATGCATGCATGAATGGTGAAGCATTTTCTAAAGTGAATGCTTGTCCAATGCTATCCATCATTTTAAGCACTGAAAAACTAGTCATACCTCCTCTGCAAAACTATTTTGTCCTCACTGAAACCACCACACCTCAGAATTCCCTCCACCTCTTATTTGAGTCCTCTCTTACATTGTTTTCGGTTTACATCTAGATCCATTTCATTTTTGCAAATAGATCATTAACTTCTTGAAGAGAGTTATTACATCTCAGTAATTGAGATTGGGAAAAATAAATAGAAAATATCTATAAATCTTTTGATATATCCAGGTTTTCCACAATTCTAAGAAAAACATGAATCTGAACACTATCAAGGTGTACTATGAATAACACACTAGAGTGGAAATTATTTACTGCATGCCAAAGGGGTGCTAGGGATTATGCTATATGCTCCTGATGCAAAACTAAGTGAGACAAGATCCATGCAAGCAGGCAGCATTTAAATAGATCACTATTTAATGATAGAGCATAGTAAGTGCTATGATAGATGTGGGAACTCAGCCCCATTGAAGTCCAGAAGACAAAGCGATCCCAGGGAGGGAGCCCAGGGGACAGATATAAAGGTTTCACATGGGAAATGGCAGCTGAGCTGATTTTTAAGAAACAATATGAACTTTGCTGGTGAAGTTTCAAGGGCTAGGTGGAGATGGAGAAAGGAGTGGTCATTCTCAGCAGTATGAATAGCATGTGCAAAGGGTCATGAAGGAGTATCAAGTGTTTCTTATGGTAGGAGCATGGTGGTGGGAAATTGCTGGATTGGCAGTTGAAGCTTCTTGTGAAGGCCCTCATGCCTTTTAGGCTGTTTTTCCTATAACAAAAGTGTGCTCATGTTGAACTGGAAGAAGGTAAGTGACAATCATATTAGTGTTTTAGAAACTGTAGGGTAGGACAGAGCATGTAGTGAGGAAAGATGCTTATGGAAGAAAGGTATGGAGATATTTTAATAGTTGAAGCAAAGGATGATGTATCTAGACTCGGGGTCCAGAAACTTTTCTGTAAAGAGCCAGATAGTAAACATTTTAGGCTTTGTTGGCCTCATGGCCTCTGTCTCAACTACTCAACTCTGCTGTTGTAGTATGAAAGTAGCCATAAACAATACTTAAATGGACATGGCTATGTTCTAATAAAACATTATTTACAAAAACAGGCATTGGGTCAGATTTGGCCTGGTGATAGTTTATCCACCTCTGGTCTAGATTAAAGTAATAGTGAGGATGGAGAGGAGAGGCTGTTTGTGAGGTCCACTGCTGAGGTGAAATCTCTCTGGTTAGTGAGAGTGAGAGGATAGAGTCTAGAATGAGTATGGTAATACCATGTTTGAAATACAAGGAAATGGAAATGCTGGTGAAACATTTAATGAAACAGGAGTTGAAATGTTTTTTAGGAGAAAGGTGATTATTTCATTTAAGATAACCTCATGTTGACTTTGAAGAACCATGGAAGTAGATGTCCAGTAGAAAGACTCTTCTCATGTTTCCATATTGGATATCTTTGGAAGATAGAGGTATTTCCACCAAGTCATCCTAAATGCCAATTTGTACTTTTTTATATTTATTGATGATTTTATTGACAAATGTAGTGGTTTACTTTGTCTGTACTCCAGTAAAAGAGATCTTATTCTAAGGATTTCATGGAAATAAGAGAGACGAGAATCTCAACCCCAGGAACTCTTTCCCTCACAGTTATGCTAGTGTATTCCACCAAAAGCTTCATAGCATACAGTTCTTCTTCCTAGCACCATCCTAAATCTACTAGCTAATAATATGTCTTATTAAGGTTACTAGACTATAATCTCCATGAGGGAGGAATCATGCCTGCTTTGTTCTTTGTTGTTCCTCTGGCTACTAGCAAAGTGCCTCGGATGCAGTACCTGCTCAATAATTATTTGTTGAATATATAACTTAATGAATGACCATTCCACATAGGAGCTCAGGACAGACACACAGACAGACCTTAAAAAAGAACAGGAATTGTTTTTATTGTTTTTCTCTGTTTTGTTTTGTTTTATGAAAACCTAGACATATTTTTGGAGATCATTGAGAATCCACTATAACTAGCAACTTAGTTATTTTGTCATCCCATCAGCAGCTGAAATTCAGTGATCTCAACTGTCAGCTGTTAACCTGACTCTGCTATTCTTCTGTTTCTCCTTCTCCACATGTCTTCTGTTTCCATTACAACCATCTCACTTTCTTTTTAAATTTCTTGCATTCAAATTCCCTGATTTTCCTTGTTGGGTAAAGCTTTCATGCCAGGATTCTTTAAAGACCACTGGCCATTGAATGTCCTTGGGTCAGTTACCATCCCCTGTTCAAATGACACGTAGTCAGGATGGTGGGGTCACTTGGCAAAAAAGATGACAACCATATGTAAGGAATTGCTTAGCATAGCTTCCCTCATGAGTAGATGGGGCAATTTGTCTGAGGAGAGGCCTGTAGGTATGGCAGGCATCTAGAGACGCCTCTTTAGTAAAGCAAGTATTTTTAGAATACTTGGCCAGGGCATCATGTTGAGAAAAAAAATGCAATTAAATGGATATTTCATGTATAAAAGTTTTTGCCTCAATCATCTGGATAGTCTTGGCAAATGCATGCTTTGACATTCATTACCCAGAAAGTTGCCTGGGGGTTCTATTTTACTTTTAAGAACAACAACAACAACGTTTTGCAAGGTATTTTTAAAAGACTTTATTTCTCAGAGAAGTTTTAGTTTCATAGCAGTTTAGAGCAGAAGGTCCAAAGATTTCCCATACACCCCCTGCCCCCCACACATGCATAGCCTACTCCAACATAAATATTCCCCATCAGAGTGGCACATTTGTTACAACTGATGAACTTACATTGACACATCATAATGACTTGAATTTCATAGTTTACTTTAGAGTTCACTCTTGGTGTAAGACATTCTGTATGTTTGTACAAATTTATAATGACATGAATCCACCATTATAGTATCATACAGAATAGTTTCACTTCCCTAAAAATCCTCTGTGCTCTACCAATTAATCCCTCCCTCTCCCTACCACCTGGCAACCTCTGATTTTTTTTTAAGATTTTATTTATTTATTTGACAGAGAGAGAGATAACGAGAGCAGGAACACAAGCAGGGGGAGTGGGAGAGGGAGAAGCAGGCTTCCTGCTGAGCAGGGAGCCCGATGTGGGGATTGATCCTAGAACCCTGGGATCATGACCCAAGCCGAAGGCAGACGCTTAACGACTGAGCCACCCAGGCACCCCCAACCTCTGATCTTTTTACTATATCCATAATTTTGCCTTTTCCAGAATGTCATACAAGTGGAATCATACTACAAGGTGTATTTTTATTTATTTTATTTATCCCTCCCACACCCGTGTGTGTGTGTGTGTGTGTGTATGTGTATCAACAAGCTAATGGTATAAGTAATGTTAGCTTCCCCACTGAGAAATAGAGAAATTTAGATTGTCCTGCTCATTTGGAACACCAACAAAAGAATTATTATTAAATAATGAGGACCTTGGATTTCTGAGCCCATAGTACATACCTGACACTCACTGTTCTGCCAAAAAATAAAAATTGTCATTTAGTAGAAAAACAATAAATAGAGCATCCAATGCCCTGTGAGTCTAACAGAACTGAGATCCAGGTTAAAAAAAAAAATCATCTTATGCAAAGAATGACCCATCCCCAAACAATTGCCTGGTCACTGTGCCCCAGATTCCAAATAATGATGAGAACTGTCAGGATCCTTTCCAAGAGTTGATATCCACTTTAATCAGGGGTTTGAACTTAAATGTGGTACAGTTTTCTGTATCTTTATCCCTTTTAGCAATTAAGATAATCTGGATGTAAGGGCTGGCAAGGATGAATCCACCTGAGTCCCTCAAGTGATTGAGCTCGTCAAGCAAATGCACAGAGAGGGCTAAGCCAAAGGTTTTATAGAAATCTCCTGTAGCTCCGCCAGGGCCAAGAACTTTCTCTTGGGGAAGATTTTTAATTACTTCATCTATTTCTGAAAGTAGAGGGGAATCCAGCAATTCCCCAGTCTTCTGCAAATCACCTAGACAACTCGGAAGGAATGAGAACTGACTGTTTATCTGTTCATGATATCAAGTTCTAATTTCTGTTTCAGTCTTCATCCTATTTCTGAAATAACTTACTAAGGTGTCCTGGGCCTATATTTGTCTTTTTCTCCTTTGGGCACCTAACTCCCATTATAGTTATAAGATTATTGCCGGAGCTCAGCAGCCAGCAAGAGCAATCGCTGGCTCTCATCCTCCCACTGGTGCAGGTACTGCCTCACTGAGTGATGGATATCTTCACTTTATGGGTTATGAGTGAGCTCAGAGCCACTGGGGCAGAAGAAAAGTTTGCTTATAACTTTTGACAAAGGTTTTCCTCCAAGTCTGGATTCTGCCTTTCTTTCCTAGATAGGTTGTTTTCTCAATCAACTTTGTCCATGTATATTGTTGAATAGGAGAACTAGAGTCACAAAATAGCAATAATCGTGCCTCGGATAAACCTCATTGGCTACGATACTGCCACTGCGCAAAGCTAGAGTCACAAAATAAAACAAGGGAGCAGCCAACAATATTCAGGACATACCTATAAAGGAAGCAACAGTCATCACAAATCCTTTGGGGAAATAGATGAGTATGAAAAAATCCAATAAATGAAATATAGATTAATAGATTTCAGAGCAGCAGAAACATTTTAACTTTGGTTAATCTGTGTCATCCAATGTGTTTTATGACAATTTAGGAAACTAAACCAGGAAATCCATTTCACCAAATCTACTTTCATGCATCTAAAGACTCTGAAAGCTTCACGTAACAAACATTTTATTTCACTGAGAAGACATTCACTATGACAAATTGGGAGTTTCTCAAGCGACTTGTTTTAAGAGAAGACTTTTTAAAAATTTGTAACTAGATCGCAACTAGTAATCAAAACACATAAGATGCATTTTTATAGGTTTCCCTTCTAAATAATCATGACCCCTCAATGTAAGAGAATTTATTTTCCAAAATACAGTATGGTCTACTTCAAAATGTAGGTCACTACTCAAGTATTTTATAGCACATCCTACAGTTTTATTTATTGTCAAACACTGTCATTTCCATTTAAAAAAAAAATCTTTACCTTTCCACATTAGGTTCTAAGTTCTTTTTTTTTTTTAAGATTTTATTTATTTATTTGAGACAGAGAGAATGAGAGACAAGAGAGCATGAGAGGGAAGAGGGCAGAGGGAGAAGCAGACCCCTCGCTGAGCAGGGAGCCCGATGTGGGACTCGATCCCGGGACTCCAGGATCATGACCCGAGCCGAAGGCAGTCGCTTAACCAACTGAGCCACCCAGGCGCCCTAGGTTCTAAGTTCTTAAAGTCATGTCGCATTTTATGTTTTAAGTTTTGCATAATTATGTAGACTTTTAAGCTCAAACTTCCCCCAAAGTATTTATTTGTTATGTATTTTTATGATCATTATTAATAAAATTGAGTTTTGTAATATTTTTAAGTAAATTTTAATGAGCCTCTTCAGATACTTGGCATTGGGCCTCCAAAATTTGTACTGTGTTTTCCAAGTTGTTTAGACAGCAACTTGATCAATATGGTAATTTTCTGGAAACTCTCTTCTTATTATAGTTGATTATTTTTAATTAACTCAAATTTAGTTGCTAATCTGTTATAATCCTTAGTGATGCATGGCACAAGCATGTCTTTTCCTAGTCAGCAAGCATTGATAGCAGAATTTCTGGGCTCTGGTCTCCTCTATAGACCTACGAAAGCACTAATTATTTGTCCCCCTGGGTGCAGAAGGGGAAATTAAAAGCCTTGTAGTGCACTCCTTTGTAAACTTGGAATTTTGCCCTCCAGCAGAGACCTTGAAAATGAAGGGCTTGTAGAGTCCTTGCTGGCAATGCCAGTTTATAGTTCTGGTGAGCAATGATCCTAGATTTTTTCAGATACACCCTATTTCAAATATTCTGTCCTGTTGTCTGACCATATGTCTTTAATTTGGATTCAGAAAATATGATCATTGCCATCTGACTTATCATCAAAACATACTCCCAGAGTGCAATTCCCCACACTCCCTGCCTCTCCGAGCCTCTTATAAGACAGACACATAGAAAACCTGGTAATTTATAGAAAGCCACTAATTTGCAAGACAAAGGAAAATCCAACTGTACCATTAAGTAAGATGGTCCTTGCCCATCATCAAATTGCTTGAAAGCTAAAAAATGTAAGTGCCACATAGTAATCAGAACTGATATTCGTGGAGCAGTTACTGTGCATAGAGCACCATCACCTCACCTGAGCCTCCCATCTCTTTGAGACAGATATCATGAACCACATTTATGAAGGACTGTATTACTTAGCTCTGGCAACTAAGTCCAGGACTTGAACTCTGCCCTTCTCCTCCCTGCTCTTCCACTACCTCACAGTCCTTTCAGGATTATACCTCTTCAGGTATTGCAGACTGTGATCATGACCATGCACGGCCCTCTCCCCCTCGTGAAGCAGGAAGACTGCATAAATAGCCTCTCCCAGTGTCTGCACAAAGCTCACTCAACAACAACAACAACAACAACACCCAGCAATTCAAATCCATATCCTGACAAGAAGGCAGATTTTTGTTTTGAATTTCCTTAAATTGAGTTGTAGGGGTTTCACACAGTTCTGCGCACAGAAAACCTTCTTAGATTTTCTCCTCAGACACTACTCTGTTCCCCCCAGAGTTTTAAACTCAAAGTTTCTGCTAAAACCTTCTTTTATCCCTGACCCTCTCCCTCCAGCCCCATACTTTTCATGTCTCTCTCTTTGGCCCTTCACTTCTGCCACCTTTCCTGTCATTCCTTACCATTTCTAAAGGGTTTTTTCACCCACTAACTGGCCCTGAGGGACCACTCTCAGATACTTAGAGTATCTGATCGCTTCTCTGACCACCATCCTCACATTGCTTATTCTGGAAGGAAGCCCACAGCGACTCCCGGGAAGTAGTGGTCTTTCCTCACCCTCACAGATTTTCCCCTCAGAGAATTTTGTTGAGAATCTCACCTCAATAACAGTGTACTTTGTAGGAGGGAACAAATTAGGGAAGTATTTATTTTATGCCATGTCCTGATGGGCAGGGCGATGTAGTAGAGATTTAGATTAAGATTTAGATTAAGATTGATCCAATTTAGCCACCTGTCAGCTCTGTGATCTTGGGCAAGTTTATTTTCTATTCTGCCTCAGCTTCAGTACTCCTAGGACTATTGTGAGAATCAGAGGAAATAATGTATATCAGGAGCCTCGGACGTAGGCACTCTGTATTTTTGTAACGTCATAAGTAGATTTCTGCAGAAGAGGAAACTGAGTTTTTCAGAAATTAAATACTTGACCTACGTCACAAAGCTAGTGACAGAGCCAAAAAGAGATGTGGGCCTATAACTAGCAACAAGGGACCAGGTGTTCCTGCTACATTCATTCCGTGCAGGTCTTCTGTGGTGAACCTCCCACATGGGGATTTCATTGTTCCTGAAGGTCTGCTTGCCTGCAACCTCACTGAGAAGTTTTCATCTGGGATTAGATCAGGAGTTCATGTGTTTCATCATCGATATTACTTCTGTTCTCCCTTCTACCCCATGAAAACAAAGTACGCATGCTTACATACAATAGAACACCTGAATTAAGTATTATTTTTCTTGTCACAGTTCTGCTTTCTCTGATAGCTTGAAAGTTATGATTGTCTGGACAATTTCAAAATAATTAAAACAAGCTTTCATTTCAACTGAAAAGTAATCAATCATTTCATCTGAGCTGATGTGGAATAACAGGGCTCTTGGAGTTTCCTTTATACCTACAACAAGGTCAAAATAAAAAGTGTACTTGTTTGACTTAACTGCCTTCAAATATATTTAATAGTGCAACAAATACTTCATACCATTTCTATTTGTGTGGATCAAGCTTCAAAATGCGTTGTATGCTCTCATCAGAATCTAATTGGCAATTCTAAAGATTATTTATTTGTTGATAAACCCATTGACATTGACATCAATTTGTAACTCTAAGGCAAGACAGCCTTGACCAAGAGCATATTTTTCAAAAACAGTGTAAAATTCATTGACCTTCTCTACTGAATGTACTCCTAACCAACACACCAAGTTTTGATCCAGAAAGTGAAAGTCATCCTTTGGCAAACTTTAGATCAGGCAAAATTTGGCTTCATTGTCTTCTCAGCTTTTGAATTCAATGTGTTATGGCACACTTTTACTTCTCTGATAGCAAGGACTTTATTATTATGGATATGTATTACATATTATGTAACATTCATCATAAGATCTTACTCCTCTTACGGTTGTTTGACTTTTAAAAGAGGACAACAAAAAGGTGAATGTTCAATTCTAGGTAGTACCAAAAGAGACTAAGGATTTTGAAAGCATTACCTTAAAAAGAATTTTTACATATGGGATCACATTTTTTCCTTTGGGTAGCCGTATGTAGATGGTGTTTTATTATTCCCTTATCCCCCCTTTTCCAAATAAAAACACTGAGATCCCAAAGATAAAAATAGTTATCTATGTGATCAAATAGTTCAAACACAGACCTTTGGCCAGTAGAACTTTAGCCAGAAGAGACATGTGTGACTTCTAGAGAGAAGTCTCTAAAAGACAGTGTGCAATTTTATAAAGCTCTCTCTGCCTCAAGG
This sequence comes from Mirounga leonina, assembly GCF_011800145.1. Lineage (NCBI taxonomy): Eukaryota > Metazoa > Chordata > Mammalia > Carnivora > Phocidae > Mirounga > Mirounga leonina. The sequence goes on along the minus strand of NW_023270415.1, from coordinate 39,683,806 downwards.
ACCAGCAACTTTCCAGTTGATGAATACTTTTTCATCTGATATCTTGGAGTGAGGACCAAAGGGATATGTAACGTGAGCAGAAAATAAAACTGTTGTTTTTAAATCATTAAGATTTCAGGGATGTCTGTTACTGCAGCATAACCTAAACTGTCTGACTGGCACTGCCTAAATTCCAATTTTGTTCTCAGCCTGGATATCTGCATTTTGATACTTCCCAAAGTATAATACAATTTTTACCTCAAAATTGATCACCCTCCGGTCCTCCAAATTTGTTAATGGTGCTACTGCCCTAGGATTCATCTCAGTCCTTCTCTATCACACTCACATCTAATCAGTCATGGAATCCATTCACTCTAGCTCCTAAATACCTTCATATGACCTATATATTCCATTGTAGCTGGTGCTACCTTGGTTCATGCCAGAGTTTTTACAAACCCTTCCCAGTTAGTTTCTAGCTTTTCAGTTTGCCACTCCTTCAATCTGTCCTGCACATGAAAACAGCACGATTAAGCTTTCTAAAACATAAAGCTGATCATATCCCTTCTCAACCTAAAATAATTCAATGTTTTCCTTTTTCATTCAAGATTAAGTCCAAAGGGACTTAAAACCATTAAGTTTAAATGAGCTACAAGGCCTTTTATGCTATTGTCTCTGGCTACCTTTCAGGACTTATTTCTCTCTCACACACAGACTCTGTGCTCTAACCATACTAAACTTCTTGGAGGAATTTACACTACTATTTCAGATTTTGTGCCTCTTTCTTTGCTTCTCTCATTACCTGCAGTGCTCTCCCAGCTCAGCTCCCATCAACATCTATATATTTTCTAGCTTGTACCCAGCCTTCAAGAATGGCTTCGATCGGTGCCTGGGCGGCTCAGATGGTTAAGTGTCTGCCTTCGGCTCAGGTCATGATCTCAGGTCCTGGGATGGAGTCCCGCATCGGGCTCCCTGCTCCTTGGGAGCCTGCTTCTCCCTCTGCCTCTCTCTCTCTCTCTGTCTCTCTCTCTCATGAATAAATAAATAAAATCTTAAAAAAAAAAAAAAAGAATGGCTTCGATCAGGGGCACTGGGGTGGCTCAGTCAGTTAAGGGTCTGCCTTCAGCTCAGGTCATGATGTCAAGGTCCTGGGATGGAGCACCGTGTCAGGCTCCCTGCTCAGCAGGAGTCTACTTCTCCCTCTCCCACTGCCCCTCTCCCTAGCTTGTTCTCTCTCTCACTCAGTCTCTCTCTCTCTCAAATAAATAAATAAAATCTTAAAAAAAAAAAAAAGAATGGCTTCAATCAGCACCTCCTCTAGTGAAGAAGATTTGGGCTACACTCCCTTCCCCATGCCAAATTAGGCAACATTTTTAGCATGTTCCTAAGCGGTCCCTCAACAACTGTTTTTCAGTGCCTACTATGATGTTAAAAATATAGAAAGGGGAATTCATCTGCTAATACATAAATCTAATATATTGCAATTATTCATCTGTGTATCTGTCTACTCTCCTAAACTATAAACCCTTCAATGGTAAGGGTCATTTCTCCTCCTCCTCCTCCTCCTCCCCCTCTTCCTCTTTCTTTTTCTTCTGAGTTTGAGAGAGAGAGCAAGAGAGAGCATGTGTGTGAGTGGGGTGGAGAGAGGGGCAGAGGCAAAGGAAGAAAGATGATCTTAAGCAGGCTCCACACCCAGCATGGAGCTCTATGGGGGCCTCGATCTCATGATCCTGAGATCATGACCTGAGCTGAAATCAAGAGTCAGATACTTAGCCAACTGAGCCACCCAGGTCGCCTATGGCAAGATCCATTTCTGATTAATCTTTATATTGCAGAAACTAACCACATAGTAGGAATAAATAGTTAAAAATACAATATTTTAAAATTCAGTTCAACTTTACTGAATAATAAATTCAACAATATGAAATCAGAAGAAATCAAGAGTTATAAGGAGAATGAATAGTTCTTTAATATACTTGCTTACTATTTCATTTTCTCTTTCTTGTCTCAATTCTCAAACATCTCTATGTTGAATCTCTAGCAGTGGAATATTACAAAGATAATTATACAGTTTTAGCTAGGTCTTGGAAGGTAGCTTGACTAAATTTAGCTAAGAATGGAAAGGAAATCCACCAACTCATTTTTTAATGAGAAAATGTTGTCTTTATCTCTGTAAACTCTAAATATTTTCAAATCATTGTATATCTTAGAGTTCTCTATGTGAAGCTGAAAACTGAGATTGTAAGTCATTTATTTATTTATTTATTTTAAAGATTTTATTTATTTATTTGACAGAGCAAGCGAGCACGCACAAGCAGGGGGGAGCAGCAGAGAGAGAGGGAGAAACAGTCTCTCTGTTGATCAGGAAGCCCAATACAAGACTAGAATGGAATCCATTTGGAATGGTTAAGCTCCCATATATCACACTCTACCAGTGTAATGTCTTCTGGGTGAAAATAATGTGTAGTACTTAGCACCCAAGCCAAAGTGCATATCAAAACCAAACAACTCTGATCCTGTAACATTGCTATGACCCTTTCCCTATCACCTAACTTTAAGATGACATCCCTCCAATAAAACATAGGCGAAAAAAGAAGTTTCAGTTGCTGTCGGCAACTTCAGGTAGAATAGCCTCTATCTTTTGGAAGGTGAAATATACGAAGCGTTGGTCATCCAGCTTCTGCTTTCTGCCAGTCAGATGGAGCAGGCGTGCTGGGAGTTGAAGGAGGTCAGTGTGCTTAACTGGAAAATACTACCACAAATCCTCATTACCACAAAATACAAGATGTTATGTATAAATGACATTCTTCAACTTCAAGATGAAAAAAACACCCCAAATTGATTCTATGATATCTCAGACTTCTCACTTCCACCCCTCACCTGTCACTGTTCAAAGAACTGATCAGAAGCCATTCCTACCACTAAGTTTCTTGGAACTAATGATACAAAACTCCTTTCAGAACACTGTCACCAAGGTGATCCAAAATTTAATTCAGCATATCTTAAATGCTTTGTGATTTAAAGCATCTCAAAACTTGCCTTCCATCCAGTAAGAGTGATAAGAAAGTAAATACATTTGCATCACCAATTATATGACTTGAGGCAATTTTAGTTCTTAACATTTTTTTTAAAACTTGCAGTAAAAATAAAATAAAACAACCATTTTAAAAGGTCAGTTTTGGTGGCCTAATACTCATAATTGGGACTAACTTGTCTTAAAAATGGTTTTATTTACTTTTACTAATAATTAACCATAAAAGAAAATGTTTGTTAAAAAAGAAGACAAAGAAGAAACCCCAAAAAGTTTGGGGTTCTCACCTGATGGCATCTATTCAAGAAAAACAAATCCCAAGGCAGTCAGCCTTTCAGAGTCTTAGGACAGCCCAATGGAAAGGCATATAAAATGTATTGAGTGGTTCAGCCAGAAAGGACTGCTCCTTAGACAGTAAGAAGATAACATGTTTAGCAAAGTCACTTTCTATTATATTTTAAGTTATTAAATTATTTTTCAACATATTTAGGAAATAACAATTACTTCCTTTAAGTGGACTTGAATCTCCAGAGTTATTTTATTTGTCAAACCCTTAATAACATTTACCTATCTGGGTTTAAGATCGTTTTCCTTCTAAGACAGAAACTGGTGTTTGTGAAGGGGTGCATTTGTACTTTGGAAAGACATTTCTCCTGTAATATTCTGATTCTGATGCAGCCGTCTTGCCAGCCTGACTCCCCTGTTCCTGGATTCCAGTCTGGGGCTGTAGGTTAGTGCCCTCACACACAGATAAACAATGAGCTAACAATGAATTTCTTCTTTGGGGATGAGGGACTAAAACATTTCTATGAGGATTCTAAAAGCCACAGGGAAATACAATAATATGAGTAATCTGCATGTTTTGGAACATTGCTAAATTCTATCAAACAATAAAATTCCATTCTGAAAACAAAACCACAGAGAGGATAAACAATTCCACTATAATGTAAACTGTAAAGCTCACCATCTATTAGAAATAGTGAGGCATTTGATTGTGAGCTCTATTGGCCTGAATGTGTATTCCCAAATTATACTGATAAAAACAACCATTTCCCGCTTTGCTTTACCTACCATTTAGGTAGTAAACATCTATAGAAAAAAAATTATTGAACACTACATCTGAAACTAATGATGTACTATATGTTGGCTAATATTTAAATAGAAAAAAATTAAAAGTATTTGCATTGTTGGAATTTGTCAAGTACAATTCTAAATTTTAGTTATTTTCCTAAACAGTTTTGCAATGTTTATTTGGTCTCATCACTAATTTGGTCTCATCTCATTCTTTTCATTAAAAGAATCAGCGTTGGACATGATGCAGCAGAGATCTCTTGTATTTCTCCATGTCTGGCAAGTAAGGCACTGACTTCCTTTTGTTCCTTTGTTTTCAGGGATGGCTGTGGTATGAACAGCCTTGGAAGACAGAAATATCATCCTTCTCTGAAGTAAACTTCAGGCATGCTTACCACCAATTATATAAAAGATCCTGGTTCCTAAGCTCAGAGTTCTTGCCCTGCAATGCAGCCCACCCACTGTGTATGCAGACATCACCTGACCATTGGGGGCTTGAAGAACCAGCTCAGAAATGCTGAGACTCTGGCTACTGCTAAAGCTGTGAGGAATAAACTGTCTTTTGTTCCTGACCCAGGAGTTTCATAGCTTCTACCTGCATTAATGAAATGGGTCAGGCAAACTTACGAGTTTCCAAGTGGAGTAAAATATCAAACACTTCATAGTTCTTGACAACCAGATGAGTCACATTGAGGATGAGTCCCAAACAACTAGTTGGATATAGTACAAGTGAGTAATGAACCTATCACTTGATTGGGTTAGACCAGGGATTGGCCAATGTTTTCTTAGAGGGCCAGAGAGGAAAACATTTTAGGCTTTGCAAGCCTGACATTCTCTTTTGCTGCTGCTTACCTCTGCTGTTCTAGAACAAAAGCACCATAGACAATATATAAATGAACAAGCATGGCTGTGTTCTTATAAAACTTTATTTATGGATAATGAATTTTGAATTTTCTTTAATTTCACATGTGATCAAATACTATTTTTCCTAAATTTTTTCCAACCATTTTTTAAATTAAAAAAAAATTTTTTTTTACACCACAACTAGCTACAGGCTATATAAAAGCTGGCGTCAGGCTGGATTTGGTTTGTGAGCCATAGTTTGCCAACCTCTGGAATAGAGAAAAAAATTTTTCCAAAAAGGAAAATTAAAGATACTAGTTTACCTTTTGTTCTCTTTATTCTAATTCTTCTGGGAGAACCACAGGCACATGGAGGATTTGGGACAGGAAATCTTTTTTAAGCAGAATATAAAAATTTTCTGTCTCTTCATTCAGCTTTCACCCTCAGATCCTATGGTGTTCAGTTTGCCTGTCTTGTTATCTAGAGTGCTAGGGGACAGTTGCTAGGACTTAATATTTAGATTTCCTTTGAGTACCAATAATTTTAAATATTTTTCCATAGATTCTTTACACCTCTTTTCTCTTTATTCTTCCATGAAACCCTCTCACAGATAAGCATCATACCTATGATTAGTTGGTAATGTCTCACAAAGGCTGGTGCCCATAAGGAGTAGACTAAACAATGGACGATTTCTTTGTTATGTTATATTATATTAAATTTTATTATTCACTCAAGGCAAAAAATTATTTGAACCACTTTAATAACTTAAAGAAAGTACCTAGAACAATGCCTGACAGGCAGAATGGACCCAATAGGTACTATACTATTGGTTATTAATCAATGTTGGCTATTATTATTGATATGATTTCTCAAAGTTTGACTCAAGCTTGCCTGAACCAAGTCATCTAGGCTTTTCCACATCTTTTATTTATTTACCTACCCAAGAAAGTAAAGCATGCACAAATTTGCATAATGCTTAAGGCTGAATTTGGATTCACACCTATGTGAAGTTTGCTGTGGTGGAAATGGATAACTATTTTTTCTCAAGGAAGGAATTCACAAATAATTAACAAACATAGAATGAGTGAATGAGTGAAACTGTCACAATCAACCTGACCTTAAATTCACCGGCTAACCCAGAGCACAGGCTCCAGAGGGCAGATTTCATAGACAGTTAAGCTGGGTAGCTGCATTTTACGTCTCTCTTTAAATTATCAAGCTGCGTTTCTTTTTCATCTTGAATACACATAGAGAATGACCCAGCAGAACAAGACCCCACAGTTTGACCCTAATCAGTGCTAGATAATATCCCTGAGTGAATATATTACTTAATTGGCTGCATAATAGCCATTGAGCAATACCCAAATCTCAAGTAAACACTCAGCTTTGCATTCCTCACACACACATTCCTTCATTCTAGACAGTATTTTTAGTCAGGACTTAAGATTTTCTGCAGGTCTGGAAGAAACCTTTCCTTTGTAAATCAATGCTAGTCTAATTGCATTAGCAATTTGCCAGGAGAAGAGTGATAACCCTATTGTAGCTTGGTTGACAACAAACACTTTGGTAATTTCTTAGGAAAAGTATTTCCTGTTGATCATTAAAAGCCAAATTTTGAGTCACTTCCCCCTCTGGATTAAATAAATACTATTAGTTTCTCAACTGTGTACAGTAAATATAGAATTTCAAGACTTGTCTGTCTGCATTTCTTAAAACATTTATGAACATTGAACAGATGAATTTGTTTTAAGCATATTTTTTCATTTGAACACTTTTCCCAATGGTTTTTAATATGGATACTGTTCATCACATATTGAATAAAGCAACTTTTACTTTATTTAATGTCTTGACCCAAATCACATTGTCTCCATAAATATTTTACAGTCTGTGTGCAACAAAAGCGTGATTACCAAAGTCATGTCTGCACTTGTAGGTAATATACCATAAAAAATGGATTATTTTCCCCTTCCCTGGTTTTTGAGAGAGGGAATTGGTTCTTGCATTTGCCCAAGTGGGTTTTTTTTCCTTTTCTTTTTCTCTTTTTTTACTCTAACTAGCTCCTTAGGGGTAAGATGTTGGAAACATGGGTCTGTGCCAAGTTACTATCTCTATAAAATTCACAAAAGAACAAAAAAACATTGCTCACTTTACTTCTTTCCAGCTGCTTTTCCCTGAAAGAAAAAATTTTGAGACTTCCATTATCCTGATAAATAGAATGAAACTACTCCATGACTGATTGGGAAGAAGTTACATTGCTATTCAAAGGAGCGATATAAAATAAAATAAAATTCAAATATCTTTCTTTCTTTCTTTCTCTCTTTTTTTTTTTTTTTTTGAGAGCCCGCAATCATCTTGCCTTCTTTTAGTAGTTCGTTTGTCACACACTTTGAAATTAGAGTATTTCATATAAGCATCAATACTTTGGAACTGTATTTAAAGAGATTTTAAAAAGAGAAGATGGTTTATAAATTCCATGGGTCACCTTTTGCTTTTATAGTATAAAAAATAAAGACACACTCTGATCTCTCAGTGAAATGCAACCATCTTGGACAATTAAACAGGGTGGGTTTTTGCATTAGTGTCCCCCCACCCCGACCCCTACAGTGATATAATCATTTTACTCCTCCTCAATTCTTATCTACCGAGTAAACTAAAGTGTGTGTATTTAATAAAAGACTTTTCTAAGTTGCTAGGGACCAAGCAGCACTTTTGGAGGGGCCCCTTCAGCATTTGTCTCAATTAACGAATGGTCAGTCCAGCCACTAACAACCTTAAGTGGTTTTAAAAGGAATAAAGTAGTCATCAAATGAATGCATATTTATGTGTTTATGCTTTTTCTATCAGCTCAAAGAAAAATAGCTTTGTCACATTTGTGTGAGATAATAATAAAGTATGCTCCTGCAAGTGTTTGTGTAAGTATGCAGAGGAAACTTGGCTATGAAGTTTTATAAGTAATACAACATGGTTCTTGGAAAAGCAACATAAAAAACAAACCACCACAACTCAACAGCGCCTTACAACCATAATTAGATTGGTGCAGTAGCTATGCTCTGTGGCCTTTCAGCCCTTCTTCCTCACTACCTTCTTCTGCTAATAGACTCTGCCACCTTTGAATATAGGTTGGACACATAGATAAAGCAAAGGCTGACCATAGTCAGAGCCCCAAGTCACTGGCACCAGTGTCCATCCAGCTTGATTGGAATGGTTCCCCAGGGGAATTTTCACACTGGTGTTGACAGGGAAAAAGAGTCTTGTTTTGTTTCATTTTGTTCAAGACACGATAAAGATGCAAGTTTGGACTACCAGTCACTGAATCCCTTTAGTGGTTTTGGCCTGTCTGGGAAATTGAAACTGACACATAAAGGAACAAGGATGAGAGAGAGGTGACGCAAAAGAAAGCTCTATGGCATTCAAGTCTCCAGTTCCACTTGTTCACAAGGCCAACTCAACTTCTGATCTTCCCGTAATCTGGTCATATGAGGCAACAAATCCCTCATTTTGGCTAAAAATATTTTGACTTGGGTTTCTCTCTCTTTCAGCAAAACAAATTGTGAACAATACGGTACAGCCAATGGATGAATAAATAGAATGGCAACTCTCCGCCAGATGTCAAGTTAAAAAGATTAAAAGAGCCCCTGGCCCAAATGTCTTCCTCCCTCAGTTTTCCATGATACTGGGGAAACTCTGAGATTCCAGTTCAAGTATAAATGTCTCCTACAATGAACAAGTATTAGGAAAGGATTTCTGACTTCTGGTTTGACAATGTCAGAGTAAATACAATGCTGTCTTCTCCTCTTGGAAATCCTCCTAAAGAATTAGAAGGCTTTTTTTTTTTTTTAATTTGCATGTACAAAGAGATTTTTATTTCCATAAGATTAAGGTTCTCTGGGAGTGGGAGCAGAAAGACAAAAATCGACCTCAAACGAAATTAAGCGTTATGTGTTGTTCCCAAATATAATAAGTGAGAAAAGTAAAGCTTAAGTAGAGGTACAGAAAGACCTTGGGAACTACTGATTTTAAATGAAGAAAAGGGGAACCCAGTTCTCCAAAATAGTCAATGCACCCTGAAGATGAACACGAGGAAATAAAAGTATTTATTGGACCAACCATACAGCTTGCATGGATTGCAATTGGTAACTTGTTAGCATCCTGCTGGTATGACAAGTAGCTACGTGTACAGAATGAGGAAAAGTGTGGTCAGCTCATTTTTTTAGGAAACACTCTATACATGAATCTTCCTAGAGGATTATGATTCTAAATTACAAGCAGCCCTGGAGTGACATGTTTTTGTTGGCTGGGAATAAAGTATAAGACAACCCCTATCCCCAACACACACACACATATACACCAGAATCTTCAGCACAAGCCAAGAACATTAGCCCAGAACATCCCATAAATCCGTCCCCTTCATCATGCTCCTATAAATAAAAGGTTCAGGTAGAATCCTTACAATTCAAAAATGACTATCTAAAATTATCAGAACAGTGTCTATATAAAAATACTAGAAATAAAAGGATAAACAAATGGCAAAGAACAGTCAGCATAAAATTATATATATATTATGTATATTGTGTATATATATATATATATATGTAAGTCCCATTGAACAGATCAAAACCATAACTAAATATATTGCCATGAACTCAGTAGAAGAACTTAGGAAAGATAGGATAAAACAATAACTTAAGGATATATAAACAATGCAACAAAGGCTAAGATAAGAAATGGAACAGAGAACTAGAACCAATGGTCACATGATAAGCAACTCAAGAGAAAGTAAACACTGATGATGGTACAGTTAGATATATGGAAATCAGAAATGAGAAAATTGAAGTAAGTGGAAATGAACTTGGATTTTAAAATGATTAAAGGAGATAATAATAACAGATATAAAATATAACCAAAGGGATTCAATATATGAATTATTCCTAAAAAATAAAATCTGAACAAATGAAATAGAAAAAGAAATGTCAAAAGTTTAAAACAAGAAAATGTTAAAAAAATAAAAATAAAAAAAAATAAAACAAGAAAATGTTCCAGCAAAAAAAGAGTTTGAATTTTCAGATAGAAAAAGCAAACTATACTCCAGACAGGGGGACAAAATGATACAAATGGTCGTTGTCTGGTAAAGCTACTGGATTTCAAATATAAAGAGAGATCCCCTTAAGCATCTTAGCTAAAAGATCAAATCATCTATAGGGGTAGAAATTCAGGTTCGCCTTGGGTTTCTCCATAATGTATTTCTGGTAGCAAGTGGTACCATGCCTTTAAGTTTTCAGAGCAAGTATAATCTCAGCAACTGATGGTGATTTTCCTAGCCTGAGGGAGGCCTCAGGAGTGGCTAGGGGCTACCAGGAGAGTTTGAAGGGTTAGCCAGGTACTGGGGAAGTCAGAGTTACTTGCAGTTTCTAGATGACCTTTTTGTCATGCTTTATTTTTCTCTCTCCATTTCTATCATCTATAACTCCAGACAGGATTTTTCCCATGAGTTACAAGGAATGGGCAAAACATACATATATACCCCATGTAAAACCAATCCCTATATTCTTACACCGGATTCTAGACCTGCCACGCTTATATGCAAGGTTTGTGCTCCTACGAAGAGATTATTTTCCTGCATCCTCACCTTTTCTTTTCTGTTGATTCATCGCACCATCATTAGAAAACAACTGTTTTTCCCAACTGCATTTACTTTCTCACCCCCTTTCTCTCTTCAACCCACTTAAGTCAGGTTTTTCTCCTCTCCCCAAGCCACTGAAAACCTGTTAATGTCCTTAACCAGCTTCATTTTGCCAAATACAATCATCTGTCTGATGTTCACACTATACCCTTATACCTAACAAACATGACTGTAGAGTCCATAGGATTTATACCCTATTTTGGATTTATTGGAATTAAATAGACTTGTGTGGGAATAACCTAGAGCAATAGCCTCTTTAAAGACCCATAGCTTCCAAAATATTTCCTACAGAGTTTTCAAAATAATCTTTCCAAGACAAATTTAGCCTTGTCATTCATGGGCTTAAAATTTGTTAACAAATTTTCAGTGGTTTACTGAGATAACAAAGCATATGAGATCTTTTGCAATCTAAGCCTTGCTACCTAATTGTGTCATTGTTCAACACTCTGCGCTGCATCACACACCTTGGCAACACCAAGCTCCCTACAGTTCCATGAGCACATCATGCTGTGTCACGTTTCCACATCTTTGTGCATGTCTTTAAGCTCCCTCTGTGTGGAATGCCCTTTGTCTGCCTGGAAAACTTCTGCTCATCTTTATTTATTTATTTATTTATTTATTTATTTATTTATTTATTTTTATTTTTTAAAGATTTTGTTTATTTATTTGACAGAGAGAGACACAGCGAGAGAGGGAATACAAGCAGGGGGAGAGGGAGAGGGAGAAGCAGGCTCCCCGCCTAGCAGGGAGCCCGATGCGGGGCTCGATCCCAGGACCCTGGGATCATGACCTGAGCTGAAGGCAGACGCTTAACGACTGAGCCACCCAGGCGCCACCCTTCTGCTCATCTTTAAAAAGAAACCTGAATGTTAGCTCTCTTTTGGAAATCCTTACATGGTAACCTCTCTCTCCCTTTTCCTCTCCCACTCTTCCCTCTCCTCACCAATGATTGAGCAGAATTAATTACATCCTCCTCTGTGTGGCAATATGTGGACACTAGCAGAGTGATCACCTTTCTCATGTTATGTCGTAAACATATTTAAACACGTTGCTAAACTGTGCTGGACCGTGAGATTCCTAAGCACCCAGACTTTCAGCACTGTATTGCCAGCACACAGTTCAAGTAGGAACCCAAAGCGGAGAGCAGGTGAAAGAAGGGGCAGTAAAATAAAGGTGAATGAATGAATGGAATTTCATCAGTATTGTTTCAATAGAAAATATTTTCCCAATTTTCAAAACTCAAATTACACCTAAGCATTTGAAACACAATTGACTAGGAATGGCACCAACAAGATGGCAGAATAGGCAGTCCCAGCCCTCATCTTATCACCCCACAGAACACCAATCTAACAATGCTATATGACCAAATGCTTCATGAAAATATAGTTCATTCCATAATTAAGAACTCGACTTCTATTCTTGAAATCTTTGTTGTTAGTTTCTGTGCTTAAGCCAGGTGTTCTTAAGCTGGTGCCTATAGACCCCTTAAAAATTCACAGATGGTCTTAAGACTGTGAATGCCAGTGCCCCCCTCAATGAAGTCTATGCAAACTTTTGTATAAATTTACATATAAGCATTATTTTTCTGGGAGAAGGCTTACAGCTTTAAACAAATTGACATATATGAATTATTTTTTTTTAACATTTTATTTATTTACTTGACAGAGAGAGAGAGAGATCACAAGCAGGGGGAGTGGCAGGCAGAGGGAGAGGGAGAGGGAAAAGCAGGCTAAGCAAGGAGCCTGATGTGGGACTCGATCCCAGGGCCCTGGGATCATGACGTGAACCGAAGGCAGAGGCTTAAGCAACTGAACCACCCAGGCACCTAGACATATACGAATGAAAGCAAGGTCAGAGAGGTACCACAGTGAACACAAGAACTTGTTTTTAAAAGTAAAAGATACTGGGCGCCTGGGTGGCTCAGTTGGTTAAGCGACTGCCTTCGGCTCAGGTCATGATCCCAGGGTCCTGGGATCGAGCCCCACATCGGGCTCCCGGCTCAGCAGGAAGCCTGCTTCTCCCTCTCCCGCTCCCCCTGCTTGTGTTCCTGCTCTCGCTGTCTCTGTCTCTGTCAAATAAATAAATAAAATCTTAAAAAAAAAAAAAGTAAAAGATACTAAAAACACATGCTCTTTCCTATTAACTACTTTGACCCTTTATGTTCAAAAGGCAAACTTCCAGAGGGATGACTTCTATAAATGAGACCTGTCCGTGGCCTGAGAAACCTCGTTAGGTGAGAAGTCTCTGCAGCAGGACCGCGGGGTGCTGTAAATGCAAAGGAACCTGGTGCTCCCGCGCGAGGCAGGAGCAGGGCTGGGCTGTGCAGGTTCATCTCCTTCACTGAATCTGGAATTTGGAGATCTAGCAACAGTCCTCTGCCCCCTCTCCTCCCTCTTCCTCTCCCTTTATCTCAAACCATTATTTGGGAAATAATAGTTATTTAGCATGGAGAATCAGCCCCACTTCCCCAATCAATCTCTTTCTCTCTCTCTCCCTCTGCCAAGAGTGGGAGAGGAATTGCTCGGTTTGGCAGCTGTCAGCCCATCATTACAGGCTCACTGTCCCATCTGCACTACTTAGATTGGTGCAGTCACAGGGGGTTTTACCCAAACAGGCTCTCAGGGGAGCAGTAACATACCTCTTGATTTGGCTGTGAAGTTATACTTGTGATTATTAATAGACAAGATAAGAGGCTGGTGCTCTATTCATCCACGTTAGAGCTAATTACTCAGTTTGATCTAAGCTGATTAGAATACTGATAGATAACCACACGGCGTTTATAGCTACAGCACGCAGTGGCCAAGAGCCTTGACATAGTGCTGCCATTTGCGTTTATCAGATAGGAAAGAAGGGCGGGGGTGGGGGGATGGGGGGGAAGAAGAAGCTGCTTTGGTTGATTAGCAATGTGCTGCATGGGACCATTTATAATGAAGCATATCATTTAAATTTTCCTTTACAAATGAGTCCAACGCGCATTGCAGGCTGCAGGCTCTGTTAATTGTCACAAACATTGCTTTTTTTTTTTTTTTTTTAACATTATTAGCTCTTTGGCAGGATCTCCATTGTTGACTAAAAACTTGGCATGATCAGGGCTTGCTGAATAATTTAGGTGGTTGGCAGCTGGAGAAGGAGAACACACACATCGAGGCAGACAGACATGCTGCTTGAGCTCTTTATATAATAGGATTGTATACAAAGCAGAGTACAGTCGGCAGTGACTTCTGTGTCTGTTTATAGGTAAACACTGATGTTAGTTTTATAGGAAAACTGGAGGGATACTTCTCACAAATCGTAGGCAGCGTATGAGACAGATGCACTGGAGGACTGTTTAGATGACTCGGATCATCTCCGGCTTTCCTGGAGTGTGATTGCGGGAGCTTCCGCACACCGGTACTTCTGCTACCTCCGTAGAGGGGTCTATGAGGCCTCGATTGGTGGCCGTAGGAACTCTCATAGGAAGGAGAGCCACCTGAGGCTCAGAAAGCTTACAGGCAGCAGACCAGCAAGACCGGTGAGACACAATCCATGAAACACATTCATTTGGGAACCTCGTGTATCTGATTATGGTTGGTGGGGGGACACTGTCACTGCCCCAGGTGGAGGAACATGGAGAAGGTCACAGATAAGACAGCAAATACTTAGTGCACACATACAACACTTTCGGGCAAGAACCCGGCCCACAGATTCTCTTTCAGTTGAGCATTCTGCACCTCTTAGGATGCATTGGGACTCTACAAGCAGAGTCCTTGGGACAAAAACTCAACCCAAACTTCCTTAGAATCAATAGGATTCATCAACCCAGGTAAGAACAAGCACAGGGGTGGAACTGGCTACATGGAGACTTAAATGATGTCACAGGGATACCGTCTCCACTATGGGACTTTTCTTCCGATGCACTGCTTTTGTTCTCAAAAAGGCTCGTGTCCCCTTGGCAAGTTGACCAACACGGCTGCAGCCTCACATGAGCCTCTGTTCAAGGCCAGCAAGGACGAGTGAGTGAGAGGCCACCAGTGAAAGTTCTGAGATTGGCTCTTGACGTCCTACCAGCTGCACAGAGCAATCACCTACCAGCAATCACCACAGAGCCAGGGGCAAGATTTGGAGTGAGCAAGATGTCGCCGATAAAAATTGGGAAGTAAGGATACTAGGCAGCCAGAAAAACTCAGCTGAAATAAAAATATAGTGGGTACAGTTTCCCTTGGCTAGTTTCATCTTAGGAATTGAGGTCAGTTCCTGTTTATTTGTCCTATTCACTGGCCCAGGGATAGTTTTGGAGCAATAAAATATACTAATGAAAGACCAGGACAGGGGTATTGCCATAGTTCGATCTACTGCAGCACGAGCGATACAGGGAGAACTGACCCGGGAAGTCTATAACAGCATGCAGTAAGAGTTGTCTTCTAAAGTAGTAAGTTGAACCCCTTGTGTGCTGACATGGCTGCACCCCCAGCCTACAGGGAGTCAAGTCAGACGGCTTTGATCCCAAGCTGATCACTGAATTTTAGGCGCTCATCCAAGAAGAGAGGAAAAGCTATGTCCATTCTCTTGTATCTTTTTTTTCCCCCTTCAGTCTGCTTGTTTCCTAGGTTAGCAGTGAACTGAAGTGAAAACAATGTTTGTCTGAGTCTGAGTCTACTGTTGTCAACCTTTATATTGGACCAACATTTATATTAGGACCATCTTTTATGGTCTGTCTAGCACACAGAAAATATCACAACAAAACAGCCAGACGACCCTCATCAGGGTCGCATCCACAGTCATGGTTCTACCCAAAAGCATGAATCTGCCATTTGAGGAGCTTTCAGAGTGCATCACAAGCATATTCAAGTCATGCAGCTTCCAATAAACAGATCTGTTGCACGTTCTTATCAGCAGGATCGTTCCTGATCCTAGCTTTTCAACAGCCTGTTTTTTAGAGAACAATCTTTGGTGAACATGTGGAGAACACTGTGACTTATCTCTCAGTGATATCTTTCACCATTTTTGGCCCCTCTGTCTACTTTTTCACAGGCAGCTGACGCCACGATAGAATTTTCCCAGTAAAGATTTAATAATTTGAACAATAATTCTATACTAAGATTCATGTAGACCCAAAAAATGATATGTAGGTTTGTAGAATGCTGACAGAACAAGATAAAAGTGAGGAATATTGATTGCTACCTCTTAATTACCCCAGTAATAGTTTGGGGCCTATGTCTGGATCAGCCAACCCCCAAACATGACACAGTGGTATACTGGTTTATTACAAGGCTCTGTATTTTCTGTTTTGAAATAATCTGGAAACTTGACTATACACTTCTTCCTGAGCTAAGATATAAGGGAAGTCCTAGAATATTATTATGAATCAGAAAAATTATTTCAGAATAAAACAGTGAAATCAATGCGACTATTATTGTGCTCATGGAATACGTCTCTGATAACAAATATACGTGTGTTATATATAATATATTCTAGAAAGCAAAAGAAGGGGGAAAAGGGATATTTTTGGTAATCTCAAACTGGTAAAGGACATGTAGGCTATATATAGGCTTTACCATGTTTTTTTACCAGCTTGAGACCAGGAGAAGGATATTATAATTGGCATGGCAGAATCAAAAATATTAAGAATTTTGTAAGACTGTTGAACACAGACCTGTACCTCTGAGACAAATAATACATTGTATGTTAAAAAAAGAAGAAGAAGAAGAACATAACAGGAAGGGAAAAATGAAGGGGGGGAAATCAGAGGGGGAGACGAACCATGAGAGACTATGGACTCTGAGAACAAACTGAGGGTTCTAGAGGGGAGGGGGGTGGGGGGATGGGTTAGCCCGGTGATGGGTATTAAGGAGGGCACGTACTGAATGGAGCACTGGGTGTTATACGCATACAATGAATCATGGAACACTACATCAAAAACTAATGATGTAATGTATGGTGATTAACATAACAATAAAAATGAAAAAAATTATGAAAAAATATTTAAAAATTCTAAACTAAGACATTGAGGGGAGGGGTAACTCGGTGGCTCACTCGGTTAAGCATCTATTTTTGGCTCAAGTCATGATCTCAGGCTCCTTGCTCAAAGGGGAGTCTGCTTCTCCTTCTCACTCTCCCTCTGTGCTCTCTCTCTCTCTCTCTGAAATAAATAAATAACATCTTTAAAAAAAAAAGAAAAAGAAATTGAGGGGAAAATTAAATCTTAAAAATAAACCTGTTCTCTCGCCCATGTGTGCTCTCTCTCTCTCTTTCTCTTTCTCTCTCACTTCCCAGAACCTTCCTATTCCTGTCTGGTTCCTTCATCCACTCTTCAATTAATTATTCACTCACCTGCTCATTCATTCTACACATGACTTCTAAGGAATTAATAGATGTCAAGTTCTGTGTGAGATCCTGGTAATATAAGATGAAAAAAACACAATCCTAGTCTTCAAGAGATTAAATCTAGTAAGGTACGACACACCAGTCAATAGATGACTAAAACATCCATTAGCAAATGTTACAATAAGGCTCCACAGAGCTCTTATTGGAGGGATGGAAGTGGTCAAGGAACACTTCCTGGAGGAAGTGATGTCAAAACCAAGTCCTGACATTCTAGTCATGTTAACTAAGGGTAAGGAGTCTGCGAGGGACTGGGAGGAAGGAGGTGCATCAGTGTTAGGAAAAAATCCAAATAAGTCCTCCTGAAGCCTAGAATGCCAGGAGCAAAAGAAGCTATAAAGGTAACCAGACCCAGATCATAAAGGCACCTCAGTGCACCCCTAATGTATTGGGATTTTATCCTGGAGGATCACTCTGAAAGCAGAATGTGGGGTAAATAAGATTGATTTAATACTGGAGGCTGCAAGTACAACTATACAATTGATAAAAATATGGAAGAACCAAAGCAGTGGCAGCAAGGAGGTATGAGAGGAAACCCACAGAATCAAGAGATTTAAGGAAACAGAACTGACAAGACGAAATTCATTCTTCTTCCTGCTGTCAGTTTCCAGCACAAGACACTCTTTTCCCTTGACTTTCTTTTCCATTTATTTTTCTAAAACCTACCAGCCTCTCTATTATCAAGTATGTCTGTTTTACACTTTCTCTAGTTAAATGAAGAAAATATGGCTCATAGATTTACCTGATAGCCAATTAACTACAGTGCAACATTTAAAAATACATTAAAACCCTCTCAGCAGTAGTGTGAAAATCTCACAGATTGGAATATATCACAGAAATCAAATGCTTTTGCTTAAGTAACGCTGTTGTGTGGCAGAAATGGGGGCATCGTTCAAACACAGTCCAATGGAGTTGTATGATGCAACAGCCCACACTTAGGTTGAAGTTGCTGGAACAGTGAGTAGGTATTATCACGACTTCCTTGGGCTTCTCTATTGAATGTCACTCTGGCTTCTCAGGCTCCAGGAAGAAGCTTAATTAGAAAGACACAGAAAGACAAGATTTGCTCTTCTAAATATTCTGGACAGTGGTGTGGTTCTGCATCAGGAAAAACAACAGGCTGAGGTAAACATTAAAAGATCATTTCCAACAATATCATTTCTATCCCTGTGCTTCCATAATGAACATCTGATTACTGTTAAACTTCATTCTCCTGGAAAAATAACCCTTCCAATCGTATAAGCATTCTTGAATTGTAGCCAAAGAAATACGTTTCAGTAGTTCCTTGCAATGCAGATTTCATTATGTATTAATGAATCAAGCAAATCAATGTTCTAATAGACCATTAGATGATTTTTTCATGCATGCATCCATCCTTCTAAACATGCAATCAAATCAAGTCAGATCCACATCGTGGCTGCAGATTAAAAGCATCACAAACTCATAACTTTATCCAGATACAATTTTAAGTAACATTCAGGAAATGTACATATCAAAATGATACAGATGAATCCCCCAAATCCCACACTTTTAGCACAGTCATGTTACTCTACTTTATCATCTTATCTTCGTAGTAACTAAGTGATGACATTGCGGCCACATGATAAATTAACCAATGGACTTGGAAAACTATATATAAAGAGCCAAGTAAAAGGGAAGTGTGTGTTCATGGCCCTAGTTAATAATTGATGGCATTTAGATATCAGAAATATTCTACTAGCAAAATGTTGCAAGGGAAGAGCGATAAAAGGATTGGCATCTGTAGTTCAAGTGATTAAAAAAATTTCACTCTGGATATTTGAGACCCCCTTTTCCCTACGTTGAAAAATTAATGTGAAGACCACATTATGCAAATTTCAAACTATAGCATTTATTTGAAATGAGGCACGAGTCCTTCAAAAATCTCTTTTTAATATCCCACTCATTATAAAATTGAAAAAGGATTGCACTCGATAATCTGAATAAATGCCTTGTTAAACTCAGTTTTATTTTAAGTAGCAGTTCTGAATGTGGGAAAATTGGCCTGAAATCAGGCCCCTGCTTCTCTACTGTGCCCATCTCTTACCCTCTCCCTCTTGATCACTATAGTCCAACCTACTGACCTCCTCTTCAGGCCCTCCAAAGTAGTAAGCTCCTTCTGCATCAGGGTCTTCATCTATACCCAGAAGACTCTGATATAATCGCCAGGTGTGGGTCTTCTAATAAACATATCCCCATTGATTCTAATGTGTGGCCCACTTTGAGAACCATTAAAAGCATGTTGAGGGCAGAGACTTTGCCAGTTTTATTCACCTCTCTAGCAAGGCCTAGGACATTACAACATTCAAGAAATATTTGTTGAATGAGTAAACGAAAGGGATTAGGAAAAGAAACAAAGGGAGAGAGCTCTAAGAAAAAACTGGAACTACCCAACCAATTGATAAACTTCCCATGGCTTCTTTAGTTCTCATGAATAAACATGCATTTCTTCTAATGCTGTAATGGCAACTCTTAGCTCTTTGAGCTCACAAGAGCCTCTGGAGCACAAGAACCTTTTAATAAAGTAGCTCCTCTTTGTTATAAATCATTCATAGAGTAAGAGACTCTTACAGAACTAGCAGTGTTACTCACTTTGATAAATCTCATAAAGATAAAGAGTTTAACAACAGACTCATAAAAAGGTTGCTCATGATGAAGTCCAAAGGCCTACAGCTACGAGTACGCACCGCTCTAGGATGTTGAAGATGAAGAAATAAAGAAACTGAAGGTTGATTATCGTGTTCAAGTGATTTGATGAGATGAGACCCAATAACTCCTCTGAGAATGGAAGGTTGCTTTCTATATAGCCATGAGCTCCCTCGAACAATATCAATGTAAAATGACAAAGGTCTCGGATGGAAAGAGAAACTTTAAAAGCAAAATCGTATATTCTATTCCATTTATGTTCCCTCCAGAAAAGCAAGTAGATGCCGCCAAGAAAGAGCCCTATAAAGGAAAAAAGGACTAATAATCATGTTGAGAGTTAAACCATCTTTTGAGTGTTTATCACCTGCCAGGGACCTTGCTAAGAATGTTCACATGTTATCTCATTTGATTCTCAAAATAACTCTTTGAGATAAATGCTACTATTCATCTTTGGGAGGTTAATTGGTCTGCTGAAAGCTTTATAGCTGTAAGGGGTAGAAGTGGCTCTCAACCCAAACCTGCTGACAACAGGACCACACTCTCTACTCCTCTGCTCTCTATACTCCCCTCCGAGGCCTCCAGGGATGTGTGTACCTTATAGACTACAAAACAAATCCCAAATGCATGTCCCTTTCTTGTAGGAATTTTTCTTGCATCCTTCTTTTCATGGGCATGGGCCTGCTTGATCATGAGGGCTAATTCTTTAGGAGTAGCTTCAATGCACACACAATCAAAATTTTTTTATAGAGTTGATAATAGGCTCACCCAGCACAAACTGCTTTCAGATTTCACATATATAAACTTGAAATTCCAAGTAACTCAAGTGTTTTGATGACATTTGTTTTGTGTTCTTTTTCCATGAACTTAAAATGCTCTCACAAGCCCCAACAACTCCACTGAGTGTCTGTTATTCCAGGTACTTAACTAAAGATTCTGTAGGTCTCATTTCTCATTTCATTTTCAAAATTATTCTTTTAATTATTGCCACTTACTAGATAAGGAAGCTTGGGCATTGAGGGGTTGTATAAGTGGCTCAAGGTAAAAGAGCTAGTAAGTGGCAGAGCTAGAATTCAAATACAGATTTGTCCTCCCCTATACCAACTGCCTTCCAGAGAAATAACTGGGTATTTCTGCACTGGACAATAGTATATTCAATTCTTTTCTTTGACTTAATTGGTAATTTAATAATCTTCTTTTCTTCCCATAATAGGTTCTTACAAACACTGCTCTTGACCCAAACAAGTAGAAAGTGTTATAATGGATGTTTAAGTTTCTGCAGAAGAATAAAATAATGGTAAAGAGGGGGAGAAAAAAAACCTTCTGTTCTAAAATATTGATTAAGTAGGGAGATGCCAAGGTGCTTGCACAGAAGATGATACCGTTCACGACCACTTGGCTCTGACTGGAGATGCTTTTCAGAGAAAAGCCAGTACTTGAGTAAAACATTTTTCATCTGATCACAGCCAAGCGTTTTAGTTTTTCAAGCAAAACCAAGTGCAAATTGTGTTTGTTTTTGAAATTATGATCTCTACTTTACAAGTGAAATTCCACACACCAAAGTGTGAGTTTATTTTGATAAAACCACATTTCAGATTCCACATGCAACCATAAAATCAGGACATGTGGTGTGGGGTTTTCATAAAAGTCAAAATCTGGTAATTAGCACCAAAACTGTCTTTGAAATCTCAAAGTATTGGAGATAATAGAAATAAAAGCTCATGGAAATGCCAAGAATCTCTGTTTGTGCTAAATCCTACCCAAGTACCACAAAGCACCAAGGTGATATACATTTTGAATCTATCATATCTGCTTATTAAGGAGGAGAAAGGAGCATAGTTTTGCAACCTTTTTTCTTTCCTTTTTTTTAAAAGATTGATTTTATTTATTTGAGAGAGAGAGAACATGCACGTGCACAAGTGGGGGTGGGGAGGGGCAGAGGGAGAGAGAGAGGGAGAGAGAATCTCAAACAGACTCCCCACTGAGTTCAGAACCCAACACCAGGGCTCGATCTCATGACCCTGAGATCATTACGTGAGCAGAAATGAAGAGTCAGGTGCTCAATCGACTGAGCCACCCAGGCACCCCAACATTTTTTGTTTCTATAAAGATTTCTCCTGGTTTTAAATTGTTCAAATTCGAAGTGGAGCTTTACCAACTGGGAAACTGCACTATAGACCTGAACATATATATTGACCTTAAGCCAGAAAAAGAAACATGGCATAAAACCTTTAAAAGTAGTTCCATTGCACTCTGAGAAACAAACTGAGGGTTCTAGAGGGGAGGGGGGTGGGGGATGGGGGATGGGTTAGCCTGGTAATGGGTATTAAAGAGGGCATGTATTGAATGGAGCACTGGATGTTATACGCAAACAATGAATCATGGAACACTACAGCAAAAACTAATGATGTATGGTGATTAACATAACATAATTTTTTTAAAAAGTAGTTCCATTGCATTCAAATAGGTATCTTGATAGGAAGACAAAGAAATGATCCAAATAGTAGTTTAGGATGGATTATATGAGAAAAAAACTGGAATGCCAAAGTTCATAACCCCCTGACTAATATTCATTTTTGTCCCAATTGGGAGGGTGCATGTGTGTGTGTGTGTGTGTGCATATGTTTTAATTCTACCAGCTTTAACAGTAGGTAAAGAAATAAAATAAAATCTACCTTGGCAAGTTTCCAGCCCAAATTGGTGACTGGATGCCTGATTCTGTTGATTTCAATAGCTGCATCACCTCCTATTCTCCGGCGCACCTCCAGCCTATGTTATTATTTAGTAGAGGAGTGGTAGGATTTCATGTTTCAAGAATTGGCAGCAGATTGCACCAGCAGTCCTTAAACAGCAGCATACTGTATTTATTTGTATACTGCCTTTAATCCAATGTATGTAATTCTATCTCCAAATTCAACATTTGTTGGCCATTAAACAGGGAATGATTCTGTTTAAGTCAAAACAGCAGTCAAAACAGGAACAATGCTGTATTATAGCTTGGATGTGAACTAAAGAGTTGATACCAATTTTTTGGAAAACAACCAATGTCGTTTATCTCGAATAATACACCCTATTTTTATAGAAAGTAAATCAAACCTTTAGTTATGTAGGAAAACCATTTTACATGTTCAAGGGGAGTAAACTTGTAAATGAAATACCCCAAAATAATTTCTTAGAGGATAGTGTCACCTCTAAGACTAACAAAAGAGTGACATTCCAATATATGTATGAGAAACCTCTAAATAACCACATTGCTTTTAAGACAGTTAACATTATTAAAACAATAATATTTTGGTATGTATGTGTGTATGTATGTATTTACTACATACAAATGGGGAACTGACAGAATTTTGTTGGACAAAGAAAAAAGGTTTTAAATACTGTTAAATACTCAAAGCTTTTAAATTGTTAAAAGTTACTTAGATTTGAAGACATACAGCTATAAAGTTGATCTGTGCTGAGCCTTTGTATAGCAAGATACAAATATATTTCATTAATTAAAGGAGCCCAGATTATTTATGTTGAAGGTTCCAAATTATTTGTCCCACCCAAATTGCATCACTTTATCTTCGTGATATTGAGTTTGGACAAAATCACAGAGCCAGGCACTGGGCATGTGAAATCATACTGCCATCTGGGACTAGGAGAATGAAATGTGGAGAGCCAAGGATTACCAGCCAAATGATGGTCCCACTGCCCAAAATCTCTTGTGATGTCTCCAAGTGGCCTCATATGTTTAATGTGTTCCTCTCTGGCTGAGTGTGCACAGCTCCGAGTGAGCAAATAGTCTGTGGTAGAAAAAAATAAAAGCTGCTTTTTAAAACTCCTCTGCAGAGGAGAAGGACATTACCACTATCTTGGAGACTTGGGCAAATCACTTTACCCTCTGGGTCTGTTTCTTTCTCCAGAAAAAATAAAGAAGTGGGGTCAGATCATCTCCTTGGGTTCGAGGAGCATTTCTTCATCACTTATTAGATTAGGCACTAGGGGTACAAAGATGAATAAGACCTAGCCTGGTCCTGGAGGAATTTATAGTATAAAGGGGGAAGTGATACATAAATGGATCATTTTTAGATTATATAGAGCTAAGGGAAACATATTCACAAGGTTCCATAGGAACCCAAGGTTTCTTTTATGAATCTTTGCGAATAATTTTTCTCAAATACCTTTCCTCAAGAAGAAGAGAATTGTGCGTTTACCGCAGGCAGGAGGAGAGAATGTTAAAAAGGGCTGGGGGAAGGACACGGACAAGAGCCATGGTTTTTGCTTCCAAGAAGAGACAAGGGAAAAAATGGGAAAGAGAAGCCAGGAAAGCTCACATTCAAATGACTTAATTATCTCTCAGCTGGCTTGTACAATACTGAAGTGATCTATCTGTCCAACTTGGCCTCTGAGCAGCCAAAGAAACGCTCTGTCTCCTCTCCTAATAAATACAGCTTATGCACTCAACAAACAATTGGATGATTTTGGCAATCATGAAAGTGGTCAAAAAAACAAAAAATGTGTGCTTGACCCTGTTCCGGCCAAAATGCAATGGATGTTACTGATGATTTTGTATGTTTAGTAAATCTTTCCCCTGCCAATCATTTCATTTTTAAAATTCACAAACCCTTGAGGCTGAAATGCTAGTGAAATGCAGCTTTTGATATTCTGTAATTTAAAACTGCTGCATCTGACTCCTTTTCTTTACAAAACTCTAAATAACTGTGAAGGGCTACCTGCCTAGCTGTACAAGCATATACGTTTTCACTCCTTTGCATTACTCCAAACAGTGATATGCTCACTGATAATTTATGCTACCAAGATTTTGAAGGTAAATATAATACTTTGAATAAGAAGATTGGAGGTTTTCCTGAAAATGGATTGGAATATAGCCTTTGTGATTTTCAATACTCTTTTCTTGCTGCGTGTTGGGTTCAGTTCTTCCAAATGGGAAAATACATATTTGAGAGTTGAAGGGAGGAAAGTCTTTGCCAAGCAGATGTTGGTAAATTGCCCGCTGAAACAAAGTTGTGATGTTGGTGACAACAAGATTGGTTTCTAGAGGATATTTAGAAGGCAGAGAGTCTGGCTTTGCTATCATTTCCCTTAGGAAGGGCCTGGATGATGGGCTACAGCACATTACCAGCTAGTGTCTTGTTTCCAAACATCTGGATTCCGAGTCTCATCCATTTACAAAATGATTTACTCATTGTAGCTTGTTGTTTGTGGAGATCTCGGCCAAGTGAGAAAACATTCAGCCACCTCTTCTGTAGACATCTATTTCTTAGTTTGCTCTGCCACAGTCCTTTTTAAAAAATTCAGGGCTCTCACCTTTCAAGTTCTATTTCTTCTTACAAACAAACCTACCATTTAAATTTCTATTAGTTTGTTTTTTTTTCAAGTGTACCCTTCTCAAATCAAGGGTAAAAAGGAAATTGGAGCAAAGAATGTTTTTTGCCTCAGTTACTCTCAGACCATTAAGAGCAAAATACACTTAGGTCTTGATTTATACAGAAACTTGATGTGTGTGGTTTTATATTTACTATTAGACATTGAACACGTGGCGTAAGTTAGCCTGCAGCCACATTCTGTGTGTATGACAAGGGACCGAGAGGCAGATTATGTACCTGAAGAATACAAAAGAATTTACAGATAAATTATTAAACAAGTGTCTGAATTTAGTAAAATTACTAGACAGAGTTTCGTATAAAAAATCAATAATATTTCTATATTCTAGCCAAGAGGGTTAGAATAGGAGATTTTTAAAAATAATAAATTAAAGAGCACCAAAAATGTCAAATACCAAATACCAATGAATAAATCCACTAAGAGATTTGAAAAACACTTAAAGCACTATTTCTTTTTGCCTACTTTTATTTTTAAGATTTGTTTATTGGGGCACCTGGGTGGCTTAGATGGTTAAGCGTCTGCCTTTGGCTCAGATCATGATCCCAGGATCCTGGGATCGAGCCCCTCATCAGGCTCCCAGCTCAGCAGGGAACCTGCTTCTCCCTCTCCCTCTGCCTCTCCCCCTGCTCATGCTCTCTCTCTCTCTCTCTCTCTGTATCTCTGTGTCTCAAATGAATAAACAAAATCTTTAAAAAAAAAAGATTCATTTATTTATTTTAGAGACAGAGAGAAAGAGAGAGAGAGTGGTGGGGGGGAGGGACAGGAGAGGTAGAGAAGAATCTCAGGCAGACTCCCTGTTGAGTGGGGACCCTACACAGAGCTCGAGCTCATGACTCTGAGATCATGACCTGAGCTGAAACCAAGAGGTGGACACTTAACCGACTGAGCCACCCAGGTGCCCCTCTTTTTGCCTATTTTAAAAATTTGCTCAATTTATTTAAACAAAAGCAAAACCATTTTACTCATTTCTCTGACCCCTCCCCACCACAAGTTTGGCAACCACTAATCTGTTCTCTGTATCTATGAGCTTGGTTATATATATATTCCACATATAACAGAGATCACACTGTATTTGTCTTTCTCTGTCTGACTTATTTCACGTAGTGTTAAGGCTTTCAAGGTCCACCCACGGTGTCACAAATGGCAAGATTTATTATATTTTATGGCTGAATTATATATATATATATATCTCAATTTCATCAGTGGACACTTAGGTTGTTTCCATATCTTGGCTACTGTAAATAATGCTGCAATAAACCTGAGGGTGCATGTATCATTTTGAGTTAGGTTTTCATTTTTTTCAAATAAATACCTAAAGTGGAATTGCTGGATCATATGGTAGTTCTTTTTTTAATTCTTTGAGGATCCTCCATTTCCATAGTGGTTGCACCAATTTACATTCACATCAACAGCACACAAGGGCTTTCTTTTCTCCACAGCCTCACCAACACTTGTTATTTCTTGACTTTTTGAATAGCCATGCTAACAGGTATGAGGTGCTATCTCTCTGTGGTTTTAATTTACATTTCCCTGATGATTAATGATTTGCAGAATCTTTTCATGTGCACATTGGCCATCTGTATGCCTTCTTTGGAAAAATGTCTATTCAGATCTTCTGCCCATTTTTTAATTGGATTTGTTATTTTTTTTCCTATTGAGTTGTACGCAATCTTTGTATATTTTGTATATTGGCCCCTTATCAAATATACAATTGCAAATATTTTCTTTCATTTAGTAGTTTGCCTTTTCATTTTGTAGATGATTTTCTTTGCTGTGCAGAAGCTTTTTGTTTGGTGTAGTCACACGTGTTTATTTTTACTTTCATTGGTTTTGCTTTTGATGTCAGATTCAAAGAATTATCGCCAAGACCCATGTCAAGGAGATTACCACCTATCTTTTCTTCTAGGAGTTTTTTGGTTTCAAGTCTTCTATTCAAGTCTTTAATCCATTTTGAGTTGACTTTTGTGGATGGTATAACATGGTGGTCCAGTTTCATTCTTTTACATGTGGGCTGTCCAATTTTCTCAGGATCATTTATTGAAATGACTGTTCTTTTTCCATTGTATATTCTTGTCTCCTCTGTTGTAAGTAAATTGATCATATATGTGTGAGTTTATTTCTCAGGTCTCTCCACTGACCTGTCTATTTTTATGCGAGTACCACATTATTTTAACTACTACAGCTCTGAAATATAGTTTGAAATTAAGGACCATGATTCTCCACCTTTGTTCTTCTTTCTCAAGATTGCTTTGACTATTCAGGGTCTTTTATAGTTCCATATAAGTTTTAGGATTGTTTGTTCTATTTCTGTGAAAAATGCTTTTAGAATTTTGATAGGGATTGCATTGAATCTGTATATTGCTTTGGATAGTATGGACATTTTAACAATATTAATTCTTTCAATCCATGAGCATGAAATATCTTTCCCTTTGTGTCTTCTTCAATTCCTTTGTTTTTCTTTTTATTAACATATAATGTATTATTTGTTTCAAGGGTACAGGTCTGTGATTCATCAGTCTTACACAATTCACAATGCTCACCATAGCACATACCTTCCCCAATGCCCATCACCCAACCACCCCATCCCTCCCACCACCCTCCACTTCAGCAACCCTCAGTTTGTTTCCTGAGATTAAGAGTCTCTTATGGTTTGTCACCCTCTCTGGTTTCATCTTGTTTCATTTTTCCCTCCCTTCCCCTATGATCCTCTGCCTTGTTTCTCAAATTCCACATTCAATTGCTTTCACTAATGTCTTGTATTTTTCAATATACAAGCTCATTATTAATGTATAGAAATGCAACAAATTTTTAGTATTGAGCTCACTTTACTGAGCTCATTTTTTAGTTCTAACAGTTTTTGATGGAACCTTTAGGGTTTTCTATATTACAATATTATGTTATCTGCAAATACTTCCTTTCTACTTTGGGTCACTGTATTTCTTTTTCTTGCCTGATTTCTCTGGCTAGGACTTCCAATACTATTTTGAATAAAAGTGGTGAAAGTGGGCATCCTTGTCTTGTTCTTGATCTTAGAGAAAAAGCTTTTAACTATCACCATTGAGTATAATGTTAGCTGTCACCTTGTCATATATGGCCTTTATTATGTTAACATATATTCCCTCTATACCCACTTAGTTGAGAGTTTTTATCATAAATAGAAGTTGAATTTTGTCAAGTGCTTTTCTGCATCTATGAGATGATCATGATTTTTTTTAAAGATTTTATTTATTTATTTGAGAGAGAAAGATAATATGAGTGGGGGGAGGGACAAAGGGAGAGTGAGAGAGAGAATCTTAAGCAGACTCTCCGCTGAGCAAGGAGCCCAATGTGGGGCTCGATTCCAGGACCCTGAGATCATGACCTGAGCTGAAGTCAGATGCTTAACCGACTGAGCCACCCAGGTGCCCCAAGGGGATCATGCTTT
The DNA here is from genome assembly GCF_011800145.1 of Mirounga leonina. Classification (NCBI taxonomy): domain Eukaryota; kingdom Metazoa; phylum Chordata; class Mammalia; order Carnivora; family Phocidae; genus Mirounga; species Mirounga leonina. Next base: position 39,655,369 of record NW_023270415.1, on the reverse strand, counting down.
TTATCCTTCATTTTATTAATGTGGTGTGGTAACTTGACTGATCTGCAGTTGTTGAATGATTCTTAAATCTCTAGAATAAATCCCATTTGTTTGTGGTATATGATCCTTTAATTTATTATTAAATTCCACTTGCTAATATTTTGTTGAGGATTTTTGTGTCTATATTCATCAAGGATATTGGCCTGTAACTTTCAACATTCTTGTCTGGTTTTGGTATTAGGGTATTGCTGGCCTCATAAAACAAATTTGGAAGAGTTCCCGCCTCTTTTATTTTATTCAAAGTGTTTGAGAAGGATTGGCATTAATTCTTCTTTGAATGTTTGGTAGAATTCTTCAGTTTGAAGACTTCTGGTCCTGGATTTTTGTTCATTAGAAGGTTTTGATTACTGATTCAACCTCCTTACTAGTACTCAGTCTATTCAGATTTTCTATCCATCATGATTCAGTCTTGATAGGTTTTAGGTTCTTAAGAATGTATCCTTTTATTCTAAGTTGTCAAATATGTTGGCATATGATTTTTCATAGTAGTTTTTTATAATCCTTTGTATTTCTGTGATATCAGTTGTAACATCTCCTCCTTCATTTCTGATTTTATTACTTGAGTCTCCCTCTTTTTCTTTTGGTAAGTCTAGCTATAAATTTGTCAATTTTGTGTATGTTTTCCAAGAATTAGCTCTTATTTTCATTAACCTTTTCTATTATCTTTTTACTATTTCATTTATTTCTGCTATAATATTTGATATTTCCTTTCTTCTACTAACAGTGGTTTCATTCATTTTCCTTTTTCTAGTTCCTTTAGAGGTAAAGTCAGGCTGTTTATTTGAGACTTTTCTTGTTTCTTAAGTTAGACATTTATCACTATGTACTTCCCTCTAATAACTGCTTTTCCGGAACCTCATAAATTTTGGTATGTAATATAATGTAATATTTCTATTTTCATTTGTCTCCAGGGATGTTTTTATTTATCTTTTGATTTCTTCTTTGATCCATTGGTTGTTCAGTAACATATTGTTTAATCTCAATATATTTATGAATTTTCTAGTTTTCTTTGTGTAATTAGTTTCTAGTTCCATACCATTTTGGTCAGAAAGATGCTTGATATGAATTCAATCCTCTTAAACATATTAAGACTTATTCAGGGGCTTATCATATAAATCTATATTGGAAAATGTTCTATGTGCCTTTGAGAAGAATGTGTATTCTGTTGCTTTTTGATGAAATGTTCTGCAAATATCTGTTAAATCTATCTGGTTTAAGATGTCATTTAAGACCAATGTTTCCTTATTGATTTTTTGCCTGGATGATCTATCCATTGATGTACGTGGGGTATTAAAGTTCCCTATGATTATTGTATTTCTGTCTATTTCTCTCTTTAGGTCTGTTAATATTTGCTTTATATATTTAGGTGCCCCTATGTTGGATGCATAAATATTTACAAATGTTGTATCTTCTTAGGTTAGGTTGGCCCCTTTGTTATCATGTAACACTCTTTCTTTTATTACAGTCTTTACTTTAAAGTCTATTTTGTCTGATGTAAATATAGTTACTTCAGCTTTTTTGTTGCTATTTCTATTTGCATGAAATATGTTTCCATCCCTTCATTTTCATCTGTATGTCCTTCCATCTAAAATGAGTCTCTTGTAGGAAGCATGTGGATAGGTCTTGCTTTTTTAAACATGTAGCCACTCTTTGTCTTTCATTTGGAGAGTTTAGTCCATTCACACTTAAAATAATTATTAATAGGTATTTTGGTATTTATTTTCTGGCTGTTTTTTTTAACTCTTCTCTATTCCTTTCTTTTTTTCTCTTGCTCTCTTCCTTTGTGGTTTGGTAATTTTTTCAATGGTATGCTTATATTCCTTTATCTTTTGTGTATTTACTATAGATTTTTGCTTTGTGGTTACCATAAGGCTTACATATAGTAACAGATACATCACAGCCGATTTTAAGTTGATAATAGCTTACTTTGAGTCCATTGTAAAGCTCAACATTATTATTCTCTCCCACCGTGTTTTATTTTTTTGGTGTCACATTTTATATCTTTTTACCTTGGTATCCTTTAACTAATTGTTATAATCATAGTTATTTTTACTACTTTTGTCTTTTAATCTTCATCCTAGCTTTATAAGTAATCAACCCAATCCTTTTACCATATATTTACCTTCTCAGTGAGATTTATTCTTTCATCTATGTTCTCGTCATTAATGACTGCTGTTTCTTTTCAGCTAAAAAGAAAAAGTCTCTTTAACATTTCTGTTAAGGCCAGTTTAATGGTGATGACCTCCTTTAGCTTCTGCTTGTTGGGAAAACTCTTTATGTCTCCTTCCTTTCTGAATGATAACTTTGTTGAGTAGAGTATTCTTGGTATTTTTTCCCCCAGCACCTTGAATATATTGTGTCATTCTTCTGACCTGCAAAGTTTCTGCTGAAAAATGTGCTGATAGTCTCATGGGGGTTCCCTTATACAAGCTGTTCTATTTCTTGCTGCTTTTAATATTCTCTCCTTGTGTTTAACTTTTGAAATTTTAATTATAATGTGCCTTGGCCTGGGTCTTTGGGTTCCTCTTATTTGGAACTCTGTGGTCTTCCCGGATCTGGATGTCTGTTTCCTTCCCCAGATTAAGGAAGAGTTCGGCCTTTATTTCTTCAAATAAGATTTCTACCCCTTGCTCTCATATATCACGAAGATAGCACCTGCTCTCCAAGGTTTCTGGAAAAGATTACAGTTGGTGCCAAGATGCACATTTAATTAGAAGCTTGCCCCTCAGGCTGCATTCACAATGATTAACCAATAGGCCTCCTTCGCTGAAAGACTGGGCTCCGGGTCTACTTCCTCTTATTGCACCTTGAGGGTACTCTTTCTCCAATGGTTACAGTCTTATGGGACCTGCAAGCATAAGACTTACTGACCCAGAGCCAGGCAATGTAGAGGTGTCCCCTGGCAGCAATTGCAAAAACTGGGGTGCCAGACAAGGATATGAGCTCCTTTCTGGGTGACACTGATTATTACAGTGCCTTGAGAGCAGGAATGCAAATTCTCCTGGTCTCCAGAGCCAGGTGATCAAGGAGCTACCCTAGGTGGGAGCCACAAAAATTGGGGCACCAAAGGTGGTAAAAGATCCTTTCTGGAGGATACTGGTGTTCTGGAGTACAGAAGAGAAAGAGCTCAAAATGGCACCTGCCAGTGTCTGTTCCCCAGAAGAGTGTTCACATATATATACACATGTACACATATACACATAATGTAATGTGTGTATATTACATGAGGTTCCTGTCCCTCAGGACCACACTTAATAGTGAGTCCTGTTCACTTTAAGTCTAGGCATGATCAGCTGCCTCTGAGTTGGGCCCTGAGGCAGGTTCATCTAAATGCACTTTAAAAGTGGTTTCTCAGATCACAGCAGTCTTGTGGGTCTTGGGACATGAGCCCAACTGGTTTTCAAAGTTAGATGTTTGGGGGACTCATCTCTCAAGCATATGTATTAACTTTTGGGATGCGCAGTGTGGGATTCAGACATTTTCTTAGGAAGAAGCTCTGGTTTTCAAGTTCCCGCCTGGCTGTGGGACACCGTGCTGGGGTGGACGTTATGGTGATATTATGTCCTCTTTTACCTACTTTGATGTGTTATTTTTTTTCTCATTTGCTCAATGTGTAGTTGTCTCTTAGGGTTTTTTTTTTTTTAAGACTTTATTTATTTATTTGACACACAGAGAGAGACAGAGAGGGAATACAAGCAGGGGGAGTGGGAGAGGGAGAAGCAGGCTTCCCGTTGAGCAGAGAGCCCCATTTGGGGCTCGATCCCAGAACCCTGGGATCATGACCCGAGCCAAATGACTGAGCCACCCAGAGTTAAAAAACTCTTAGGTTTTTTAAACAGAAAATTTTTCCATATGTGGAGATTCATTGTGTCCATAGGAGGAGGTGAGTTCTATGTCCCCATCTTGAACTGGAATAGCCTAAAAAGCATTATTTATACTAATTAAAGAGGTTTAAATGAGGGAAAAGAGAACATCATATTCAGAGACTGAACTCAATATTGGGAAAATGTCAAATCTCCCCAATTTGATAAATATATAATCCCAAAGAATCCCAATAGGTTTGTTTCCTTTTGGAACTTGACAAGCTGTTTCTAAAATATACAAGAAAATGCAAAGGACCAAGAATAACTATGATATTTTAGAAAAAGAATAAAAAGATGGGAAGACTTTCTCTAACAAATATCAACTTATTATAAAGCTATAATATTTAAGATACCTGTATGTGTGTGTGTATCCTTTATCAACCAATGGATCAGAACAGATATCCAAGGAACAGACACTTGATTTATGATGAAATGCCATTGCAGAGTCATGGAGAAAAGATAGTCACTGTTTGGGTTTTTTTCCCCCCCAAGAAATGATACTGGATAATTTCATATTCATATGGAAAAGATGAACTTGAACAGACTTAAAGCTTAACTCCAAGAGGCTTAGATCTAAATGTGAAAAGGCAACACAATAAAGTTTTACAAAATAGCATAAAAGAGTATTTTCATGATTTTAAGGTCAAGAACTTTTTAAAAAATTATAACTATAAAAATTGATAAGCTTGATAACATTGAAGTTAAAAATGTCTGTTCATCTAAAGTATCATAGAGAATGGAAAGGCAAGATAAGGAGCAGAAAAAGGTATATGCAATGTAAAACTTTCACAAACAACTTGTTTAAAAAATTAAGATTTTCTTTAAATCATTTTTAAGAAAAAGGCATTTCTGTTTGAAGACAAACAGGAGACTGGAAATCCAGAGGGTTGATCAAAATATGTGAAGGTGCTAAACTCTACTGATAATCATGAAAATGAAAATAAAGCACCACAAGATAACATGATATGTCCGCCAGGGAAGCTAACACTGAAGAGAAAAAGAAAAACAACTAATAATCATAAAAAGTGTTGGAGAAAACCTGCAGCCACAGAAGCCTTTATACATTACAGGTGGAAGAATAAATTGCTACAACTACAACTACTTTGGAAAAGAGTTGACATTATCTGCTAGAGTTGAATACATGCAAGCCTTGTGAACCCGTAATTCTACCCCAGGTAATTACATAAAGAAACGTATGCACATGTGAACCAAGAGGTATTTACAGAAAAGTTACGGAATATTATACTTGAAGTATATTCTCGGAGCTCTTTGCTAGATTATTGAAGAAATAAAGATGCATAATACACACTTCCCTTCACCTAGCAATGTACTGTAGGTACCCAATAAAAATCAAGTGAACTAATTCATTCATTATTATATCCTCAAAGTATTTATAATCTAATGGGTCTATTAGCTCATAGTTCAGAGCACAGCTCCAATACTTGGGCAAGAATTCCCAATATTTGATTAAAAAAATCTCATGTAGGTAGTATGAAATAGACTAAGTCACTTTGGGACCAAATATTAACCCTGCGATCTGAACTTTGAATCGATCTAGATTGTTGATTCTGTCAAGGGAACATAAAAATCATGAAGCCTCCTCCCTGCTTGACTACCCAAGATATAGGAAGTGACTCTCCACTTTTATATGATCTTAATATTCTAATCAGCCAATAGATATTTATTAACAGGCTCTGGAGCCTGAGTGTGAATCCCAACACCACCGTTCACCAGCCAGTGACCTTGGTAAATCATCCCCCTCTGCACCTCATCTCTAGATCCTCACCTCACACGGAGATTGTGAGCAGCTGTAGCGGTGACAACACAAAGACTGAACAGGCTCCTGTGTGCAAAGTTCCTACACCCACGCCTGACACGGAATCATTGATGGAGAAATGTGAGCTATCATCAGTCATCCAGCAAATATATATTAAGTACCCTCTACTTGATAGGCACTAGGAATACATTAATGAACAAAATGAATATGATTGCTACCATCATGAAGTTTCCAATACAAAAGAACAAGGCAAATAAACAAGCAAGCAAAATATATTCCTGAATAAATTACTAGTTTTGGTTTTGGTTTTGGTTTTAGTTGGGGAATTGTTTCGTTTCTCTAGACGTCTTATGACCACCTTTCTTCTCCATCTCCCTTGGGAGTATCTGAACTGACAACCAGAGGGGACCTCCCTCAAAGATATTCTGGCCCCCAGTCTGGAGCTCGGAGTTAGAAATGACTCTGAAAAGCAGGCAAATAGCTTCCAAGTTCTGTTTGGAAGCTAAGCTAATGTTACCCCATCCTACCTTTTCCATCCCATGTATTTTTTCTCTACTTTTGTGAGCAACAAATACATGGAAGAAGGAGAGAAAGATGGAAAGATGTTTCTGAGAGAGACAGGGAGTATGACAGAAAGAGAGAGAAGCTGTCCAGAGTTGAGCCAGAATATCCATGGCATAGATTTGTTTTGAATTCTAAAACTGAATTTTAATTACTTTAACATATATACCTCATTCTTCCTTTAAAGGAAATCAAGTCAAGCTACAGTGTGTCTACAGATACACTGGTGAAATAAAAATGTTACTGTTTTTAAGACAGTAAATACTTCAGCAGGAAAAAAAAAAAAAGAAGAAGAAGAAGAAGACGAAGACGAAGAAGCAATGTAAATGTGAAAACCAGCAGTGGGCTTTGATTATCTTGGGTCTCCAGGATTCTTTCTTCACCGAGTGTATTACAGAAAGAAAAGGAACATTCTCTCACACTATCATTTATTATTTATTTTTATGTTTAATTATTTGTGGAAATTCCTGACAGCTTCTCATTCAGCTCGTTCTACTGACAGTCAAGTTTGCACATGAAGGAGAAGGAGGACAAAGTGCCGGCTCGAGAGGAGAAAACTTAGCCAGCTGCCAAGTGAGCCAGCCACATTATGAAGTGCATGGCTACAAATCTAGAAATCATTTAAAAAGGATGATAGTGAAGAAAAAAGAAAGAATGATGCTAATGACACAATCTGACCTCTTTTCTAAATGTTGCGAGGGAGTGTTTTCTCTCACACTGCAACTTGGGACTGTGCTTTCACTCTGCTCCAAGGGCCACGGCCCGGCTGGCTGGCTGGGATGACAGGGGACACTTGGGCCTCCCTGAGGAGAGACAGTGCATGTTTCTAGAGCAAGGGCATGGCTGTGGGATCATAATGATTCAGGAAAGTGAATCTAGTAGCGTGAGGAATTATTGGAGTCCATTCATTCATTCACATATTCCTTCATTCATTCACAAATATGTAGAGTGCCAAGCACTCAAGTAAGGATGAGATTAGGAGACTACTTAAGTAATTTGTTTTGAAAGAGTGAACATTTGAACCAGAAGAATGGCTCTATGACCTTCCGCATGGCTACAAATGTATTTGTTTATATCAGGAAGAGTGTGTGTGTGTTGGTTTGCTTTGATGCCGGCTTTAGTTTTGGTTTATTAGAGTCGTTTCTATCTTTGCTGTTGTCTATCTGTGCTTTTGTTTACTTGTTTCTTTGTTTTCCAGGTATGATTGGTGATGCTCACCTATCAGTATACAGAGACTGATCCTTTCATCTTAAAGATCAATAGAACTCATTTGAGTCTTTTACCTATTTTGAAGTCCTCATCAAAGATTTTATGCTTTTGTTGTTATTTCTAGCACCCAAATGATATCTACCATTCCTGGAGGCCTATTCTGTTCCTGACTGTTCTAGCCACTAGGTACTTTAAAGCCAGGATCGTTACTCCTTATAACAGAATAAAAAAGGGATTATTGTTATTCCCATTTGACAGATTTAAAAATTGAGGCTCAGTGAGATCAACAAGCACTCCCTCACTAGTTAACCGTGGTGCAGGGTCTTAACACGTCAGGCTCAAAAGAACAGGTTCTTCAGAGTTTTACCTATTTTGTTCTTCCTTTCATAAAAGCTTGACCTTAAGCACAATCCCAATTACAATTCCTCTAAATTTATACCAAAATGGGAAACTGCTCTTGGTTTTGCCTTCTTTCATAGCAGCTCCAGAGAGGGTTTATTCCAGCAGCTTCTGACAATACAATGAGCACACAAGACAGGCATTATCTGCTCCCCACGCGCATGCCCCAGGACCCCAAGTTTCTTCATTGCCTTGCATATCACACTCTTTTCTTTGAAGGGAATCCCATTTTCCCACCTGCATCCATCATTCATCTGTCATCCCATTCGACTGGTGAGGTTTTTAACTAGATGATTTTTTTTCTTTTTTTCTTTCTTGACTAACCTTGTCTCTTAAGGTCTTTGCTCTGACTACAGTTTTAAAGCTCAGCTCATTTTCTTGCCCCCAGTCCACCTCCTTGGGAGTAGCAATTAACACAAGCACCTGTTTTGTTGGGTTTTGCTTTTTACATATTAAAGGGCAGAGGCAACCTGCTTGAGTTGGTCTGAGCTTCCTTTTGATCTTACGGAAGCCACACAACAATATCCATCTGCACAACCCGAGCAGAGTAATTTAGGAATGGTGCATGGAAGAAGCATGGAGGTGCTATTGCTTGGGTCTGAAGAGGGACTCATACAGTAAGAGCATGACCCCTTCTCAAACACGTCTGGGAGCAACAGCTGTACTGTGCCGGGATCTCACCTCCCTCTTCTGATGCAGGGGATGAAAGTGTCTCTGAAGAGGAACAAAGACCCTGTGCTATCACAAAGCCTCGCATTTTCCCATTGTATTTGAACTGAGTATATTGCTCGTTCAGTTTTACTAAGATTACGCAAAAATGTCATTACCAGGACACTACTCCCCTGGGAACTTAAGAAATGAATGCAAATGCAGCTGCACTGGGGGAGGAAAGTTTCCAAAGGATGCAGACACTTTCCCCCTGACTCCAGAATCCCGCCTCTGTCAGCTGTAACCGAGCCAGGCAGCATAGGAAAGAGCTGTGCAGTCTGCTCTGCTCTAGAACCCCACAGTTGCTCCACACGGATGCACGTGCATGTTTATTTTATAGTGTGGCTTTTCGTGAACTCAGTGTTCTCCTTTCTACTTTTTTCCTATTCAGTCTGCCAGAAACCTTGTGAATACCCATGCATTTTCTGCAAATAAAATTTGGTTTAGGGCTAGGTTTTTTTAAAAAATAGAAGTTGAATCAATGTGAGTTTGCGTCCCAAATGAGAACTTAAAATTTTGATTAATATCACCTGCTTCCTATTGAGGCCTCATGCCTCAAGCATTTTTTAAATGCTTCAGGCATACAAGAGAAATTGTGTTTTTGTTTGTTCTGTTTTTTAGTGAAGAAATACAATTAGGGTATGTATAACTCTAGTTATTTAACAGCTGACTTTACCTCAGTACCCACATCTACACATGGGAAGTTATGCATCTTAGAAAAGTATCAAGACCATTATGTGGTTGTTCTAAAAAATAATAACAATAATAATACTTGTACTTGAGATTGACAAGGGAGACAGTGAGAATGGAGAATGAGGGGGAAAAGAAAATAAAGTGGGAATGGTATTAATTTTTAACAAATATTAGAGATGATGTCTAGAAAGCAAAGAGCATAGAACCAAGCACATAAGTTCTAGTTAGGAAGAGAAAGAAGAGAAAAGAGGTATTGCCATCACCTCCACCTTCATCATTCATTGTGTATCCAAATTACAAGGCATTTGAAGAGATAGGATCTCACTGCATTTGAGGCTAATGACAACACTGTGCAGCTAGCTAGGGGAGGTGGTAATAGTGTTATAGGTAATGTGGGTTGGGGTCAAGAAAACCTTTATCGAGCACCAACTATGTACCAGGCACTGTGTTAGGTGCTGAAGATGCAGTGTTGAGAGGAAAAATGCCCGTTCTGGGTTGTGAAGGTAGTTTGAAAAATATATGCTCCCAATGTCACTTAAACCATAGCAAGGAGTTTTTTTCTATAAACAGACAGAAGTCACAAAAATGCAGGGACCTAGAGAGAGGAGATGAGCGGTACAATGTGGGAAGCTAGGAAGAATGTAGACCGATAGCCAAATTCCTACCTGACAGTGGGAAACTAAGAACAAACCAACATTTATAAGGTCCTCCAAGTTCCCACTGGTTTTTCAAATGGGGCATGAACACACCTATTCATAGGCTTGATGGGTGAGAGAGAGAAGACATCTCTTTTTCTATGGAACAAAGAAGTACCCTGACCCTGGAGTGTAGCTTGCAGCTTCCAAAGTTGCTGTGCAAGCCATCTGAGTGCTCATTGTCCTTTAGTGAGCTGAACCAGTCCCATTGGACCAACTCCCTGCCTGGGGTCTGGAAATGGGAAGGAAAGGGAGCCAGAAAGACCAAAAACTCTGTCCCTCCTTTTGAAGATTGCCAAAAGCTTTAGAGAAATGGCTAGACCCTTCTTACAAGACAGCCACTCCACCAAGAGACTGGAATTTTACTCTCTGGAGAGAGTAGGGGGTCTCTGTCAGAGTGCAGCAGATGGTGGCCATACTGAAAAGAGAGGAATGAAGTGTATAAATGCTGGACACTAAATGAAGAAGCCCTCAGCCCTCTTCCTCTGCTTGGTTGCTAGATCCTTTGTATCTAGACTTTTACTCTCTAAGCAGAAAAGAGGTTATTGCTCTGGAGGTTCTAACCAGCTCCCCTCTCACCCCACAGAACAACGAAAAGATGGGGACACTGTGAATTCTTCAAGCAGTGTCTCACCCACATTAACTGGCAATAAAGCTCAAAGTCAGATAGCTCTCCTCATGTGCTTAGGGTTTCCAGACAGCTCATTAATGCTCCATTCTTAATCATGAGCAGACAGTCAAGAATAACCAGATAGCTAAAAGAAACTTCTAATTTGGAGGCTAGAAGACTAAAACAAACAAAAGGAAAAGTAAACAAACAAAAAAGCTACTTGGAGAAAACAGAAACTCTGCAGGGAGAAAAATGCCAAGAATAACAATAACAACTATTATTATTACCTTTTGAGAGATAAGAGAATATATTTTATCCTTGTAACAAGAAGTGGATGCTATAAGAAAGAACTGGAGAGGGGGCGACTGTTAGAATTTAGCAGTATCATAGCAAAAACTAAACCAAACAAGACAAAACAAAACAAAAAACTCAATAGAGGACTGAAAGAAAATGTTGTAGTAATTGTCACAAAAGTAAATTGAAAACTTCGAAGAGATTGAAAACAAAAGACAAAAGCTATAATTATTATTTTAAGAGGTCTAGCATTCAAATAATTGGCTTTCAGAATGAAGTACCATGAAAACTGGGGAGAAATAGCATCAAAGAAAAAAACGCAGGAAATTTTTTTCACAACTGCAAACCATATACTTCCAGAGTAAAAAGGCCCATGGAGGGCCCAACAAAATAAGATGAAAATAGATCCATACCAAGGCAAATCACTGTAAAATCACAGAACTTTGGGAACAAAGAGAAGGTTCTCCAAACTTATCAAAAGAAAAATCAGGACACATATAAAGGCATAGTGATCTGGCTGGCATACTGGAAATAAGAAAACAGTAGAGCAATGCCTTCAAAAGTCTGAAGTAAAGTGATTTCTAACCTAAAATTCTACGCCTAGCCAACTATTCAATCAAGTCTCAAGGTAGAATAAAGTCATTTTTATTTTTTTTTAAGATTTTATTTATTTATTTGACAGAGAGATAGACAGAAGAGCACAAGCAGAGGGAGTGGCAGAGGGAGAGGGAGAAGCAGGATCTGCATTGAGCAGGGAACCCGATGCAGGACTCGACCCCAGGACCCTGAGATCATGACCTGAGCCAAAGGCAGATGCTTAACCATCTGAGCCACCCAGGCGCCCAGAATAAAGTCATTGTTAGACATGCAATATGGAAAAAATGTACCCCCCTTGCAAAGAGTGAAAACTGTTACCAAAATCTGGGAAGAAAAAGAAATCAGAAACAGAGAGAGAGAGAATCCAAAACTGGATAGAAAGAAAGTATATCTGTAGTGCAGGGAGGAGCCACAGAAACCATTCATTCAGGCTGTCATAGTGCAATTCAGGAGACAGAATTTGGGGGCTCTCACCACACCTTTATCATCTTGTTATCTTTTTAATCTGACTAAACTACTGAATGATGTGCTATTTTGAACAAGGGCATAAAACCAGGAAGGTGAAAGGCATAAGTCTAAGAAACAGGCAAAGAAACTCAGAAGAATATAAAGGGAGTTCCAAGTACTGAAGAAAAATATAAAAGAAAAATTCAAAATATTATCAGCATAGTTCAAATGAAAGATTCTCTCAAAGAAGAATTTCTCTAAAAAAAAAAAAAGTAACTGTAAGTGTCCTATGTTAAAGGAAATGATGCTTGGAAGCTAATAAAAAGTAAGGGAAGAATAATTGCAAATGGGGAAATTATTAACCTTAATAACAATAAAAAAATTAGAAAGGAAACATAATCATGTCACCATGCTCATTTGTGAATAATATTTGCATAGACAAAATAATGAATAATAAACAATGGATAATGATTTAATCAAGATTATAATATTACTATATGGGGAGGATGGGGTAGCAAAGTGACTAGTCTTAGCAAATTAAGTCTGGGATTCCACAGAAAATAGGTAAAACAAAGAGAGCAGTAGACACACATTATTTAGAAATACAAGGGTGTGAAAATGCCAACAGAAACAGCTGAAAAAGACAAAATCAGCTGCCAGTCAGAAGGGGTCTGGGTGGTAAGAAGGCACGATGGGAGCCCCTGTACTTTATTGGGAATTTTGTAGTATTAGCTTTTTAAACCATGTGTATACATTATGTGGATGAAAATGTTTTAAATCATTAAATGTCTAGCTTAATCACCATTGTATCTCCAGCACCCAGTACAGTGACTGGCAGGAAACACACCTTTCCCAAGTATTTGCTGAAAATGAAAACAAGAAGTCCTAGTCCTCTTCTAGAGGAGCCTTCATCAGAAGAAGTGAATCCCATGGAGACAAATTCACAGACTGAGGCCCAGTTGTACATACCTCCTCTCAGAACCATCAGGACCACTGAGTAGTGCTGAACCACTTCCTTATCCACCTCGAGTTTCCGAGGCTATAGAAGCAGCTGCTTCAGGAAAGAGGTATGAAGTCTCCCCAGTCATGGTGGGGACAGGAATGCATATCATCGTAACATTGACCAGCATTATGTGTCCTGCCCATCATCATACTATTAAAAACCACAGTGTGTGAAGAAATGCCCTAGATTTCTCTAGGGCAATAGAATATATGGGAAGGAATATACTTTGAAGCAAGACAGACCTGTGTTACCACGGGAAAGTCATTTAATCTCTTTTTGCTCATTTTCTCAACTTTGGAATGAGAATAATAGCACCTGCCTTGCAGGAGGTTCTAAAAGAGAAAATCTGTGAAAACACCTTGGTGTAGAGCAAGAATTCGGGTTTGGGGAGCTGTTATCACTCTGGTTAGACCAGAATGAAAGTTCCCTGAGATTGAGAATGTTGTCTGTTTTGTTCTCCAGGACCTAGAACAGTGCCTGGCACATAGTTTCAGGGCAATGAGTATTTGCTGAATGAGTGGATGAACTATCGTTTCAAAAAGAACAGCATTTATTTGGCGACTGGCCGCTTTAGTGGACATAGTTCAGCTGCTACCATTCAATACAGCATCCTAGGTAAACACCGTTTGGGGGGAAAAATTTTTCCTCCAAGAATCACACTGGTTATCTGCAGAGAAACACCTTGTCCTATCGTAGAGTGACTCACTTCGAACATTCCAACTTTGAGGGCCTCTGACTTGCAGTGTGGTAGGTGCTGACCCTATAACGAAGAGCTCACAAAACTGCCATCTCAAACATGTCCCCATGTGTCCTGGTGTTCTGTTTTTCAGGTTTATTCCATTTGCCCTCCAATGATATCTCCACGATCTTTAATGACAATCCTCTCTTATTAGTAAGATTTTTCTTTTCCTCAATATTTTTTTTTTCTTATCAATGTTAAGATACACATTGACTTATACAATTATGCAACCCAAGTGTGTTGTTGCTCTAACAGGCATCTGTCCCTGCATCTCCTCCTTAGGCAGGCGTCTGTGCCGGGAGAGCTTCCTTTTTGACGAGGAAACCATTCAAGATGTTTAGACACCTTTAAAAGAGTACAAAGCATTTTTCTCTGGAACAGTTGCTTTATTACCCTACTCGAAAAATCAGATTATAATAAAGAAAAGATAAAAGCAGCTTAGCTACTTTTCTAACTCCTTTTTATCCCCCTCTGTATTCCTTCCTTTTAAATGTATCCTTTCTGCTGTCCATGACCATCTGGAGAACATAAACAACCATTTTAGAACCCAGATGCCCAGCCACTGAGAATTCCCTAATTGAGTTATGCCGCAGTCAGCTGCGCAGAACCACACCCACAGCCTTGGCATGCTCCACAGCCCTGCTGTAGAAACTCACAAAGATTCTGAGGTTTCCAACTGGGAGGGGTGTTGCTTCAGGAAATATCTGTTCTGCCCTCCCTCCAATTTCCCATTTGCTGGCATTTTTCATTGATCTTGGAAAACACATGGCCAGCATCTGTCTGTGAATAACTATTTGTCATTGTGTAAAACATCTACGAAACGTTCTGCTTATAGAGATTTCTACAAAACAAAACATAGACTATGCCTTTTTGGTGGAATTGTTTTTCTGAGCCAAGTTGTGAAGCAACTACCATGATATTAGGGTGGAGATAGGTATCTTGATCTCACCCAGAGTAGAAATGTCCTTTATAAATAAACCTAGTGGCTCAGTTGGTTAAGCGACTGCCTTCGGCTCAGGTCATGATCCTGGAGTCCCTGGATCGAGTCTCGCATCGGGCTCCCTGCTCGGCGGGGAGTCTGCTTCTCCCTCTGACCCTCCCCCCTCTCATGCTCTCTCTCTCATTCTCTCTCTCAAATAAATAAATAAAATCTTTGAAAAATAAAAAATATATAAATAAACCTAAATGTGGAAATAATTATTTCTAGCTTGTCGTTGTTGTTGTTGTTGTTCACAGAAAGAATTCTTAAGCACTGCATCATTAAATTCTCACTCTAACCCTCAGACCTGGGCATTATTATCCCATTTTACTGTTGAAGAAACTGAGGTCTAGAGGGGTTAAGAGAATGAGTCTACAATTAAGATATTCTAAATCCAAATACATAATTCACTATTTTTATTTTATTTTTTTCAAAGATTTTATTTATTTACTTGAGAGAGAGAGAGAGCAAAGAAGGGAGAGTGGCAGGCAGAGGGAGAGGGAGAAGCCGGCTCCCTGCTGAGCAGGGCTCAATCCCAGGACCCTGGGATCATGACCTGAGCCGAAGGTAAAAGCTTAATGGACTGAGCTACCAAGCACCCCTAATTCACTGTTTTTAAATTAAAGCCACACACTTTCAGTCATTTGTTTCTTTTTTATTCATATGTCTATTCATTCAACAAACATATTCCATAGAATGACGTTAATAGAATCAAATTTCACGATGAGGTTTTCTGATGGTTGTAATTGCAATAGGTGAATGCTCAGAGTATTTTATGTATGACCAATTTTGAGGGCCAAGATGAAGAGAAATAATAGCAATTACATCCTTTAATGATAATTTAGAAATAGATTTTTCTTACCAAGATCCAAGGGAAATGTTTTATTCGAGTAGGTATACATCCCAGCATCACTCACAAATATTCTTTCAGTTCATTCAATAAGCATTGGTAAGTGCTTAACAGGTGTTTGATGCTGGTTCTAGATGCCCATATGAGAAAAAGAATCATCTGGCCCTTGCCTATGAAGACTTGTTGGAGTTGAACTGAGATAATAACAGATATAGTTGCTGGCGCATAGCTCCTAAAGCCCTAGTTATTTCCTATATAAGAACCATAAAGGCATCTTTTGTTATAATATTTGGTCTTTTGTCATCAGTTCCTGAAATAGCTGCAGAGCCAGCAAGTTGAAAGGAGCATCTTGTTATTCACACTGAACCCCTTTCAAACACACCTGAGTTTATGTTAATAAGGTGACTTTTGCAAATCTCCTAAGGATAGGGCTGCTTCGCCAGGGGAACCAACTATGATTAGAAGACTGGGATTCTCAGTCCCACCCCAAACCCCATGCCCTCCCACTGCTCCTCTCCTCCCAGCCTTCCCAACTCAGAAGGAGGGAAGAGGAGCTGGAGATCCAATCAATTGTCAATGACCAATGATTTAATTAACCATATCTATGTAATGGAGCCTCCATAAAAGCCCAAAAGGAAGGGATTTGGAGAGCTTATGGGTTGGTGAACATGTGGAGGTTCTAGGAAAGTAGTGTGCCCAGAGAGGGCATAGAAGCTGTGTGCCCTTCCCCACATTTCTTGCCCCACACATCTCTTCTATCTGCTATTCCTGAGGTATATCCCTTTATAATAAATCCCTAATCAAGTAATTAAGGTGGGTTTTTTTAGATTTATTTATTTGACAGAGATGGAGAGAGAGAGTAAGAGAACGAGGGGAGGAGAGCAGGAGGAGAGAGAGAATCCTGAAGCAGACTCCTGCCAAGCAGGGAGCCCAACATGGGGCTCGATCCCAGGACCCCAAGATCATGGTCTGAGCCAAAATCAAGAGTTGGACGCTTAACCAACTGAGCCACCCAGGCACCCCTAGTAAGGAAATTTTTTTCCTGAGTTCTGTGAGTTGCTCTAACAAATCATTTGAACCTGAGGTGATAGTGTGTTGGTCAGACACACAGGTGACAACTTGCAGTTGGCATCTGAAGTGTGGGGAGGTGTTAGATAACCTGAGTATTTAAAAATTTAAGAGTTTATTTGGAAGAATTGATCCTAATTGGGCAGAGCCAAACCAGAATTGGTTAGAAGCACTCACCAACGGGAGCTAGAGGGAAGACTTAACACAGAGAAAGTGTGGAAGCAAAAAAAGAGAATTATTTGATTGGCTATAGCTTAAAGCTTAGTTGGCTGCTGGTGATTGGTTGTCCTTAGGTTTCAATTTCATAACCTTGAGACATTTACAGGCTTAGATGTTCATTTGCTTACACAGGCCATGGCAGCATTAGGCCTCTTTCTTTAATTAATTTAATGGTGAGAGGGGGCAGTCTTGTTGGACTGAGTCCTCACCTGTGGGATCTGACTCTTATCTGCAAGGAGACCATGTCAGATCTGAGCTAAGTGGTAGCACACCCTGTCAGTGTCTGCTGAGAATCATGCAGCAGTGTTGGAAAACATACTGGACTAGAGTAAGAGACAGACAGGCAAGAAGACTAGGACATGCACGCTGTAACTCCTCCAACAAAGTGTCAGAGGCCAGAAGTGGGAGCAACCACCTGCCTATGCAATAGGGAAAACTTCACAGAGAAGGTGAGACCAGAATGGCTTCTTAATGGGTGGTTAAAAATTCTGCACACTAAGAAAAGTCAAAGGATCTTCAAGGATAGAAAAGAGCATGTACAAAGCTGCAGAGACACAGAGGAACCTTGGTGTTTGAGGCAGGGTGAGAAGTCTGGTTGGAGCAAAGGTGCTGGGGCCGGGGAGTGGGGGGTAGATTCTGGCAGATTAGGTTGGATGAATTACCTGGAGCTTATGTTCTATGTTGTGATGGCTGGACAATCCTAGACAAAACAGAGAGCTAAACAAAGGTTAAAACGGAGAGGTGCCATTATCAGACGCATTGTTCCAGAGCTATAACCCGATTCGAGAATGAAGCAAAGAAAAGATAGAAACAAGGAAGCAGGTGGAAATAGAGAGACTACTTTGACAGAAGACACAGCTTTGGCAGTTGTCATGGAATAAGTAAAGAAAGAAGGTGCTAGTCATTTTCCCTGGTTATTTATTGTGGTCTATAAAGTCACTGTGGGAACACGAAATTAGCAAATACCGAAAAGTTGCTCCTAGGGGAAACACATGGTTAGGTTCCTTCGAGCCTCTTGTTATAACATTTTTGTCATTCAATCAATACATAACCTTGTTTTATGTGTGTTTCTGGTAGAAAAACCTTATTTAATATATCCTGATGATTTATTAACATCGAGCAGCCAACAGCACTATGCCTCATGCCTGAATGAAGCTTATCTAACACACGTATTTTCTCTGAGTCACATCACAGCCTTCTTGGGCTAGACATACTAGACAGAACTTCAGCACTCAGCATTGTGCTTGGAGCCATTATAAACAGAGAAATTGCCAACTGAAAGCACAAAAATACAAAGAGCATGGCACTAAATAGACTGTGGAAAGGACACTTGTATACAGTATGAGAACTGAAACACAAAGACAGAGTATTGCCTTGTTCCACCTCAGCTGGAGACATGGGCAGGCATGTGGATGACTCACATTTTTGGCCACTTCACCGTGCATGTCTGTGATTAACCCTGAAAACACCACAAGTAGGTATTTGGGGGTTATAAATAAATTTTAGCAAGAAGGTGAATTTGCAAATATGAAATCAGTGAATAACCAACTGTACTTTAAGTCACTCAAGAGGATAAGAGAGCCGGAAGTGTAAGCAGAGAACCCTGGAGGACAGGAACGGGGACCAGGTGACGAATGCCCAGGAACAGGTAGAGAGGGGAAAATGCCAGAGTTTTAGAGACCAGGGAAGAGGAGAGACATGAGAAGTAGGATGTGTTCAATAATGTACAGGGCTACAATCGGTACTATAAGGCCAGAAAATGGGATTCGAATGTGTCTCTTCCACCATGGTGACCTTAGTGGGGGTGGTTTCAGTTGAGGGGACAGCAGCAGCCAAGGTAACAAGATCCCTGCTTGGTGCTGGTTTTAGAAAGAGTGGTAAGACATCCATGTTCTTAAGAGAGTTTCTGACTCTGGAGAAACCAAGCACCCATGAAGTCATTCACTCATTCAACAAATATTCATTGAGCATCACTATGTGCCAGACATTATTTAAGCACTGGGAATAGAATAATATGCAAAGTAGGCAAAATCCTTGCCTGCACAGAGCCCCCATTCCAGTGTGGGAGATATTCAATAGAAGAACAAATGGATAATAATCTACTGTCAAATGCTGAAAGTGTTATAAAGAAAAAGAGAGCAATATAAGGGGAGAGATATTGATAGAGCTTGCAATTTTAGCAAAAATGGTGAGGGATGAAAGTTGGGTAGAAATCTGAGGCAGTGTAGGAGCGAATCACACGCAGACCCTGAGGAGGAGAGCAGCAGGTAGAGGGAACCATGAGCACAAAAGCCCTCCCTCCTGCAGGAAGTTACTCCATGTGCTGCATTAACAGCCAGGACGTGGGTGGCTAGAAAAGCTGAGCAGAGAAGAAGGTGGTAGAATCGATAGTCAAATAGATAAGCTATAACTCTAGTTAACTTAGCTCTGGCTAAAACAACATGCCGTAAACTAGGTGGCTTAAACAACAGACATTTATTTCTCATAGTTCTGGAGGGTGGAAGTTCAAGATCAAGGTGCTGGCAAATTCAGTTCCTGGTGACGGCCCACTTCCTGGCTTGTAGACAACCACTTCTCTCTGTGTCCTCACACGGACTTTCCTCTATGCATGCAAGTGGAGAGAAAAAGATCTCTCTCTCTCTCTCTCTCTCTCCTTTCCTCCCTCCTTATAAGGGCATTAATCCTTTATGGACTCACCCTCATGACTTAATCTAAACACAATTACCTCCCAAAGATCCCTCCTCCAAATACCATCACGCTGAAGCTAGGCTTTCAGCATATGAATTTGGGGGCGAGGCAGAACAGAGACATTCCGTCTATAACACGTAGCAGTGCAAAGTAAGGCAAGTGCTATAGGAGTCTAGGTAATAGAGGAATAACAGGGAGCTGACACAGTTGGGAAGGTTTCAGAAAACCAGTCAGACTTGAGCCAAGCTTTCGAAGAAGGAACTAAGCTATGTGCACAGGAGTGAAAGGGCCAAAAACTGGAGTGGGAGAGAGGGGGGATCATGCAGAGAAAAAGCAAAAGTGAGAACACGCATCAAGCCAATCAGCTGGCATGGAACATCAGGGCAAGGTGATTGGGCAGGAGACTTTGGGGGTGAGGTAGTCTGAATATGGAAGGCCTTGAAAGCCGATCTAATGGGCATCCAGGGTTTTCAGAATAGTCCCATGTTAGATAACAAGGTGCTTTGGAAAGTTTTGAAGATGGCAGGAGCATGTGTCCAGGGTGAATGGAAGAGAAGATACTCAGAGGCTAGGAGAAAAACTAAGAGATTATTACAGTAGCCCAGTGACGAGCTGCTAAGGTCTGTGACTAAGGTCTTGCCCCTGGAGTGGAAAGACGGCTTCTTCCTTTATGAAAGGCCCATGGCCAAGTTTCAAGATTTGCCAACAGGGGTGGATGACTGAAAGGACGGTGGCGTCACTGACACGAAGCCAGAAAACCACAGGAAAGAATCAGCTTAGGGAATGGGTGAGGGCGGCAGTTGTTGTAATATGAGAAAATTCTAGGACATCGAAATGGAGATGCTTGCTGCAGGTGAAGGGGCAGCATGGAAATCCAGGAGATAGAGATCATAAGATAGGGTGAACATCTGGCCTGAGTCACTTGAAATAAACCCCACCTCAAGCACCGTAACTGAAACTCTACAATAAAGGACCGCAACATGAATCAGAAGTAATCCCACCAGGAGCTGGTGCTTACTTTGACGGAGGAAAGCAGGGGGGAAAGTCCTGAACTTCAGAATGTGACGGAATTTGGTAGAAGTAGAAAGAAGCAGAAAAACCAAAGGAACAATCACAAAGTAGTCTAGACATTTCACAAAATTAGGCTAAGCTCATTTTAGAAAAGGACCAAGTGAATAGAACTTCCCAATGGAAGTGGAAGCTTACAAGTGTAGAAGCCACACCTGGGTCCACAGGAACACGTCCCATTCGCCACCTGGCTGCTTAGGACCCACAGTACAGTGTGAGGAGAGGTCACTTTGGGAATAGAGGAGGCCTCGCGGATCCCTGGAACAGGTGAAAGGGGTGAACTCTTCTTAAGAAGGGAGTCTCTAAATAGCATCAGAAGAATGGCAAGCTGTCTACCCTGCCTCCCCCCATGAATGCAGGGAGAATTCTACATAGCTCTTACACAGCTTTATTTAGGACTGGAGGGGAGCCAACTGTCTATTGTTCAAGTTCACATTTTAGCTGATGATGGAAATTCACACATTCTGTACGAGGCCATCCTGAGGAGCAGTCCTCAGTGTGGGGCTTTGGCAAAAATACTACATTCTAGGACAAACATGCTTTCCAGAGAGGCAAAGATTTTTAAAAACAAACAAACAAATCAGCCAGCCAGAAAATGGATCTTTGTTTTAAGTGTTTACCACAGGGAAGATGTCTGCTGAAAAGTTTGAGAGTAGCGATAAGCATCATTTCCCCCATTAATTATTTTGTTATTAAAAGAGAAAACCTACCACACTGTCCTGGCATTTTCCTGTGATTATAGGAGGGGTCCCACTTTGCTCTCCATAAGCTGTGATTTCTTTAAAACCTCAGAATCTTGAAAAGAAAAAGAGAAATCTCCACTATCAAAGTGTACTAAAACATCTTGAAGTCCAACATGAATTTGGGAAGGAAAAAGTAATAGCTATGTGACCTTTGACAGGTGCTTAACCCCACATGGCTGTGTAAAATAAGGCTTTCATTACCTCCAGGGGTATGGCAAAGATAAAATAAAATGTTGTACACTGTCATCTCCATAGGGAAACCATCCCTCCCCATCCCATCTATAGTAGATGGCTAGGCACTCTGTATAAATCATTCAGGTTCAAATCTTTACCGAGTATTTATTACTATTTATTACTACTACTATTTATTATCTTTGCTGACTTATCTGTTTAATATCTGCGTCATCTGAGCAGACCGTAATCTCCAAGAGAACAATGACTTTGTCTTTTCACTGCTCTATCCCTAGTACCTACAACAGTGCCTGGCACAGAGTAAGTGCTCAATAAATATCCATTGAACAAATGAAAATGAGTTGCTCATTAAATCCTTGTTCTCTTCCCTCCCCCCCACCCCGCAACCCATCCCAAACTCACTTGGAAAATATATGGTTTATATTCATAAAAACAGATCTAACCTTTCAAATGGGATCATTACATAACTGGGAGACACAGAGGAGGATCCAGGAGCTGTTGCCCTCACCACCAACATTGAATTTACTGTCTTACATTTGCCTTGTATATGTTTTGAGTTGCTGGAGCAACTCCTCCTCTATTTATATTCAATGAGATAATACATGCACCCAGCATGATTTGGATCCATAATATATTTTGTATTAGAAATCAGAAGCTTATAAGAAAAACACTCAGAGGAATCCCAAAAACTCTGATTCACAGAAAGACTAAATAAGAAAAAGGAGCCAGAACATTCCAGTTGACTTCAGGGCTGCTGCCTGATTTCATTAAGCATGACCTGATTTCTCTGAGTTCCTTGAAAAGTGCCATTGTCATAGTACGTCTAATATCCTTTAGTTGCTTCTAAGAAAAGCTCTGTAGAATTCTACCATAGATTTTTTTAGAGTGAATCTTTGAGATGACAGCTCAAAGGGTATTGAATTCAAAATACTCTAATCTTTTCCCAAACTCTGCTTTGTGTGGATGGGATTGTGGTGGGGCGGGGGGGGGAACTTTAGACTCCCAATTCAGTGTATAAAATATCCTAGCACTTCATTCCATGAGGATATTTCTACTAAAACTCATTAGCTTTTTAAATATTATACTTGTCCTAATTTCATGCAACATACTGAACTATGAGCCAGTTCAAATAAGATTTAAAATAGGACTCCATTTTCTTTGCACATAACTACTCTTAATTGCATAGAACAAATTTTCCTGCCTTTGCCCAATTAAGGCAAAAGGTAGAAAGGATAATTAAAAATAAATCAGAACAATCAAATGTTACATTTGTAATTTCCCTTTACATGGTGTTTTGGGTTCAGTTTTGTTTTGTTTTGTTCTTGTTTTTATTTCAGGGTTGGAGGAATTGTGAATTTAAAGGAATACTCTCAGTTTGAAAAATGTTACACAGGTTTCTCCAGAGAAGAGAGACTGGTTTGTCTCAGAGAATGAGCCTTGCACACTGGGAGGAGAGGAAATCTGCTCCTCTTTTCAGCTCAGTTTATAAGTACCTGGGGTTGTTTCCTCATCTATAAAAGGAGTTATGTAGACAATCACAAAATTCCCTATACTTGCTAAATGCTATGAGTCTACATATAAGGATTTTTAGTTAGCCTCAGTTGGAACTATAATTTTGATTTGTAACAAATTCTTCTACGGGATTATTACTTTGGGTCATTTCAGTATTGAGAAATATAGTCTGAACCATATCAGCCATTAAGACTTTGGACATTCTTTCCTGCTTTGTCGAAGATTAGTTGACCATAGAGTTGAGGGTCCATTTCTGGGCTCTCTATTCTGTTCCATTGATCTGTGTGTCTGTTTTTGTGCCAGTACCATGCTGTCTTGATGATGACAGCTTTGTAATAGAGCTTGAAGTCCGGAATTGTGATGCCGCCGGCTTTGCTTTTCTTTTTCAATATTCCTCTGGCTATGCAGGGTCTTTTCTGGTTCCGTACAAATTTTAGGATTATTTGTTCCATTTCTTTGAAAAAAGTGGATGGTATTTTGATGGGGATTGCATTGAATGTGTAGATTGCTCTAGGTAACATTGACATCTTCACAATATTTATTCTTCCAATCCATGAGCATGGAACATTTTTCCATTTCTTTGTGTCTTCCTCAATTTCTTTCATGAGTATTTTATAGTTTTCTGAGTACAGATCCTTTGTCTCTTTGGTTAGATTTATTCCTAGGTATCTTATGGTTTTGGGTGC
>NW_023270415.1:39408843-39631330 GCF_011800145.1 Mirounga leonina | reverse complement strand
AAAAAAAAAAAAGACTTTGGAGACTACCAGAGTTAAGACTGTTTCCTTTAAACAAAGTTAATTCTGCTTTTCTATTAAAGAATAATTAGAGAATGGGAGGTCTGAGAATTCACTTATTAATTAACCACTACCAATAATTTTATATGCTGGTTTGGGTCTTTACATTTCTACTTACTAAAATTACTTTCCCATGTCAATAAAACTCCTTCGTAATATTTTCTAATGATGATTTAAAGTCTTTATGGACTCTCCTTTTTCCAACTCTGAGTGTTTAGAATGATTCTCCTTTTTAAATCTTATAAACAATACAGCAAAGAACATCTTTCCCACAAATTTTTATTTTGCATTTCCATATACTTCCATGTAACGACATGCGTGAGGAGCACTTACAAAGTCTTATGTAAAAATCTATTTTCACTACTTCTCTTTGGAATGAATATCATTAATAACATTAGAAATGGGAAAATGACAGTATGAATTACAAATAGATTTCGTTAGTGTAATAATTATTCAGAGGAGGACCCATCACATGTAAGACATATTTGTATCTCAGCCTTGTGCTTCACTCAGATGCCCGAAGAATATAACCCAGCCTGTCCCCTTGTCTGTTTTATTCTCTCTGGATTTTTCGAGATGACAAAATAAGTCTTGGCTCAAAACATATTGTTTTTGAATGAACTGTGCTCTGAGCAGAGTCAATGACACCCCCCACACACACACACACAAAGGTATTGGATTCTACAGCTATGTGAAAATATTTTTTGAATATATATATATATATCCACTGAATAAATACCCTGAGTAAATTAAATTAAGCTGGAAGCAAATACTATGGAGGCTCTAGTGTACTTTTTATAAGTGGTTAAATATGTATGTCCCTGCTTCATAGTTAATATTCAGAAAGGATCTGATGACTTTTATTCACAAAACATTGCACAAATTAATAACTACATGTTAAGAAAGAACTTTTACATAATTCCTAATTGTTGATAAACATATACTAGAAATCTCCTTGAAGAAGGATATAATAAGCAAGACATCCAAAAGACCAGAGGTTACTTACATATATGATATTTTCCAGGATAAGCCTTTCAGGGTTTTGCTTGGCCATATATCTGAATACTATCATGTGACCAACAATAACATCAGTAATCATTTCAAAAGATAAAATGTCAGAACTCATATTTTATCATCTCTTTCTGAACCCTACCCATTTCTATTGAAATTGCAATTCACTTTTTTACACCAAAGGTTCTTTTTCTGATAATAAAAGGAGTAAACCCACATTTAAAAATTTGTAAATTGTAGAAATGCATAAAGAAGAAAATAATGGGTCACCCACAAAGACACTGCACAGTGATACCCTTATAAACATCGTTTCATAATAACTTCTTGTCTTTTTTCTCCAGGTTTCTTCTTTTACTATTTATATGGCAGCATATCTTCTGATTTCTTTCCTATCTATTCTTCTTTTAATTTTTATAATCACACTGTACATACAATCTTGTGTGCTGCATGTTGCTTAATGTTACTGATTATTAAAAGCATTTTCATGTCATTAAAGCACTCTTCATTTTTAATTACTACATAAATATTCCATTGTGCAACTGTACCATAATTTACTTCCTCCAATTCAGGATATTTAAGGAGATTTTATTTTTCACTGTATAAGTAATGCTGCAATAAACAATCTTGCTCCCAATTTTTTCTTTTGCAATTCTTATTATTTCCTAATGATAGATTCCTATAAGTGGAATTAATGGTCATAAGGTATAAATGTTTTAAGGCTTCTCAAACAAACTGTGGTAGCTACTAATTTACATGATTAAATTTTAATGAAAATATTGATTATAAAATCTATACTAAAAATAAAAATAGTAAACGTTAACAGATGTCATTCAGGAGTTTGTGCATTAAGGAATCCTTTGATATCAAATTTACAGAAAATTTCAAATATTTGTCCAGTTTGCATCCCAATAAAATCATCTGTGAGTGACAGCTGTCATCTTAAACAAGAGATCTCATATGCATGGATGGCCCAGGTTGACATAATATGTCCAATTACATAGGTTGGTTGCTTAGAGTCCCTTGAAAAATTAGAAAAAAATAAAGAACAAAGTCTTGCCATTTCTCATCATTAAACTATTGTATTTCTATGAAGGCATGCTTATCATTTTGGAGAGATATATTAGACACACTCAATATTAAGTCAGTTGTTTCAAGATCTTAAAAGAAAAAAAAAAACTTCCGGTTTTCTTGTGTTTCTCCTCAAGCAATATGGAGCTGAGCACAGAGGACAGAACAAGAGTGCACTTCCATGGAGAAGCGGGGGGGCAGGGGGTTAGTTAAGCAGTGATGCTTAGGTATTGGAGTCACCTGGATATTGATTCAAGTCCTAACACAATTTTATACAAATAGCTGCATCTTTATTCCTTTAAGAAAACAAAATGATGCTCATCCCTAAAATTTTATTCTATGAAGAAATATCTTTTTTGACTTAAATATGACCTATTTTAGAATGGCTCATCTTCTCATGCTGCAAAAAAATATTAGCTCATAATTATAAAATTTCATGCCTTTTCCTTCAATAATCATCAGTACTGTATATTACTTAAGTGGATGGAAGTCAAATTAAATCACCTGGGGTCAAATTTCAACTCCACCACTTATGATCTGGGTGACAGAAGGTAAGTCACTTGCCTGCTCTGTGCCTCAGTTTTGTCATCTTTTAAATAGATATAATAATGGCACCTACCTCTTAGATTACTGTGAGAATTAAATGAGTTAGTAATCATAAGGTGCTTGGACCACTTTATTTATCCGGCACATGGCATTCGGTGTTAGCAATCATCATCAGTACCACCAGATGTTACAGATTACAGGATTCTAGAGACACAACACTTGTGACATACACAGAACCTGAAACTACAATGATTAAGGTTTATAATAATACGGTATGGTGTGTATTAGGTACTAAATGAAGATGACAGGTAAAAGAAATTACAGGACTGCCATGGAGGAAGCAATTATTAACGAATAGTGTTCTATGAGTAGTCTCACAGAAAAGGTGGGACCTGAGCAGTACTTTGAAGAAGAGGGAAGACTTGGCAGAAGAGCTGAGGAACATTTTACACAAAAGATATCTTGAGAAGCTGGTGATATATTCTGGAACAGTTTTGGGAACAGTCAAGCTATCACAAATATGATTCTTCTAGAAAGGAACCCGGAAGTGGAGGGTCTTTAGTAACCTCCTCAGAAATTTGATTGTAAGTAGCTCGCAACTATTGAGGATTCTGAGAAGGACAAATGAGAGTAAAAAGAGAAGGAGATTAGTCCATCCCTAATTTTCAAAATGATTTATATTGGGAAATATTAGAGATAAAAAAGTTTAATCATGAGGCTATTAAAAGATTTCCCCCCCAAAATTCTAGGCTGTTTCATACTAATAGAGATCTGGTAATTCATACTCTTCCTCTCCAGTAATTCTTTTCTCTTTGTGAACTGTAACATAGAAATAACCTTGCCTGACCTAGTCAGTTGAGTTTGGTTTTAAATTTTGTCTTTGTTGAGAGTAGAGCTCCAAAAACTTGCTTAACTTTTCATATAAACCTACAGCCCTTATTCTACAAACAGGAAATAAGAACTTCAGGGTCTTGATATACATAATTTGAGAATTCATATAGCTAACAGTATCTTATTTGTGGTTCAGTGGCTATCAGCACAAATACACTGAGTCTAGAGTTATAGGAGTGTTTTCTAGGCTTGTCAAAATTAGGGGGTTTTTAGATAAACAAGAGTCTACTATTTGGTTAGCAGATGATCACAATGCCAAGATCTTGGAGGTTGATTTTGATTTTTCAGATGTCGTTGGGAAATTTGAAAAATATTTCATGATATTAAAACACATCCAAAGGAGAGAGAATTCCAGGCTACTGTGACGTATTTGTCTTTGCAGATTTGAAAGAAACAATTAGCAATCAATCATCTTTTTCTAAAGATTCATGTATTTATTTTAGAGAAAGAGAGCACAAGCAGGAGGGGCAGAGGGAGAGGGAGAGAGAATCTGAAGCAGACTCCATGCTCCACCATGGGGCTCGACCTCATCACCCTGAGATCAGGACCTTAGCCAAAACCAAGAGTTGGCCACTTAACTGACTGCACCACCCAGGCATCCCCACAATCATCTCTTTCTAATACAGAGGACTTGTAGGTGGATGTGACCTTTTATGACAACTCTGAAAATAAACACTGACCACTGTACCTAAACAGAAAAAAGAAATTAAGATAATTATGGACATAAGAATATCAATTAAAATATATACAAGATGCTCTGCTTGTTTTTATGGGGTTGTGTAATGGAATTGTCTTTTTGTGAGTAACACAAAATATTTTTTTCCCTGAAAAGTCTATCATCTTAAAAGTATAAAGAGATCAGCATAAAGGAGGTAGGGAGACGTGTCTATTTTCAAGCCAAAAAGAAGCCTGTAGGTACGATTCATTCCGTAAATGAATTGAAAGGCAATTTTTAAATCCTTCTGTTATTGCGATTGTGCGATATTATGAGACTTAGCTGTTGAATTGTGACCCTGGCAAGCCTCTCCAAGCCATTGAGCCTCAGTTTCCTAATCTATAAATGAAGGTTAAAAACATCAG
The DNA here is from genome assembly GCF_011800145.1 of Mirounga leonina. Classification (NCBI taxonomy): domain Eukaryota; kingdom Metazoa; phylum Chordata; class Mammalia; order Carnivora; family Phocidae; genus Mirounga; species Mirounga leonina. The sequence goes on along the minus strand of NW_023270415.1, from coordinate 39,626,677 downwards.
GAGCGTGGATGAGGGCACATTCTCTCAAATGCTTATGAGGCTTTTTGCAAAACATAAAATGTTGGTAATCACTTCCCTAGCAAGAACTCACTTGCTATAAAATGATGTGGCTTGCTCAGTTCTTTGGAAAGAGCTCTGGCCAAGTGGTATTCTCTTCCCTGAATGCATTGTGTGTTGAACAGCGTCCTCCCTTCAACTAGCAGAGTCTGAAACCAAACGAAGGTTCAATTACTGTGACACTTCTCTTCTAGGTTGAGCCCGTATTGGCTCCGATAATAAGAGTCCCAATTAAGCTGCAATCCTCTGAGGATATATTTATGTTTTGCTAATACAGAAGTCTGTGAGGGGCTGTGGATGCTAACCATTGCCTAAGTCTGAGGGACTTAATCTCTTAGATCATTCTCTTTATTTTCCACTTTTTTTCTCCCCATCAAGCATTTTTTGTCATTTTGTGAAGCCCCCCTCGAATCTACGAACTAACACCAAGCCCCAGAGTTTCCTCTTGCTGAAAGCCCTGATAGTCCAACCTCGCTCTACATTTTCAGTCTGCCAGTTGCTAACATATTACACGACCAGCTGAGCCACTGAGCTAGAATAAACAGAATGCACTTTAGCATACAGGGATATTTTGCAAGAGATATATTCTCAAGTCTTGGAAACTTAACTGTGTGTTACCATATTGTCTTCCTTATGCTCCTTCTGTTTCTTAATTTCACACATCACTCCATTCTTTGAAGAAATTTTCCCCCAATGTGTTAAGAAACTGAGTCATGTCCTAAATTCTGTGAAAAAAAATCAGGAGGGTGGGAGGTGGTTTCTATCGGCAAAGAGCAATCTTGTTTTCTCTCAATAAGTTAGCCGACCTGGTCATTTCACATACGAGTTCATGGACATAAAAGTGCTTTGAAAATTCCAGAGCCGCACAAATATGTGTTATTCCAGGATTCCTTTTCAGTTTGTGGGCTAGAAATGGGTCACACGCCAGTCCTTTTGTACTCACCAGCCTCGTTTTAGGTGAAGTGGTTTCTCTGAAGTTCTCCAGCTGAAGGCATTTCAGCTTTAATAGGTCACTTTTTGCTTTGAGTGGCACAGAGGTCCTTGTTTGCAAGGAGATGACCCTCATGAGCCTTGTTCAAACTGCAGGAGCTGGGGACAATCCACTAATCGGTTGATCACAAAATCAAAAGATCTCTCTATGAATCTTAACATACATTTGCTTATTCTAAATCATTGGCTTTGCTAGTCATATGGCAGGCTGGCCTTTCAGACTAATAGTCTCTCTCACTGGTATGGCTTTTTTTTTTTTTTTTTTTTTTTAAAGAACGGAGTCTCTCTGATCTCAGAAATAGAGGACTGAGCTATAACTAAAAACTGTTGTTGAAGCTGGTGATTTTTTTTTTCACCTTCATAATTCTGTTTCTCAGTTCCATTCGGTGCTGTCCTGACATATGTTAATCACACAGCTTGACTATTGCATTTCTCTGGTAGTTGGTTTATCATCGGCTATAATTATTTCAACTCCAATTAATTCTGAACTTCTTTGCAAGGTTATTTACTTGCTTTAAGCAATAAGACAACATGACACCTCTTTGATTTTTAAGCATCTGGTCAACTACAAATTGAATTCAATGCCCTCTTCTTTGCTTGAGCAGTCTATTTCGGTGACCCTTCTCATTAGATCCCTGGTATTAGTGGTCATTGACCGGCCTGCTTGACAAACAAATGCTAGTGAGAGAAATCCTCTCAACATGAGGATGTTGAGGACTGCAGAAGTAACACTTGAAGTAACACTAGAACCCATGAGGGGGACAGATGGAACCCACTATGGTGGCATGGTCATCCACGAGGACAAGAAGAAAACGAGGCAGTCTTGGTGCTGGACCCCGCTGAGGGAAAGAAGAGAGACCTGTTACGTTCTAGGTATTATTTTAGGTGCTCTACTACCATTGGATCCTTTCCTAGTCACCACAATTCTTTTTTTTTTTTTTTTAATTTTTATTTATTTATTTGAGAGAGAGAGACTGAGAGGGAGCACATGAGAGGGGGGAGTGTCGGGAGGGACAGAGGGAGAAGCAGACTCCCTGCCGAGCAGGGAGCCCAATGCGGGACTCAATCCAGGGACTCCAGGATCATGACCTGAGCCGAAGGCAGTCGCTTAACCAACTGAGCCACCCAGGAGCCCCAGTCACCACAATTCTTAAGGAGGAAGAATGATTACCCTTCTGTAACAGATGGGCAAAGGGAACCTCAAAAAAGTTAAGGACAGACTGGCTCAGGGCCACGCAACAAGTAGGTGGTAGGACCCAGAATGGAATTTGGGCTTTCTAACCACAATACCACTACAGAAAGACCTGGAAGTAGCAAGCCACATTTTAGAAGTTTATGTGTGTGGCGAGGTGGGAATAACGCACCCAAGAGGTAGGAAATGCAAGGAAACGGAATCAAGAAGAGACGAGCCCTAAAACGCAAGTCCTAAAGCAAGAGTGTTAATTGATAGGCAGAATGATATATGGAGATGGATCGAGTTGGGCCCAGAGTCTTTTTCTGTAAAGAACCAGATTGTAAATATTTTCAGCTTTGCACCCCGTACAGTCTCCGTCTTAACTGCTCAACTCTGTTTTTGTAGTGCAAAAGCAGCCATGAACAATATGTAAACAAATGGGCATGTCGATGTTACAAGAAAGCTTTATTTACAAAAACAGGATGTGACTTTGGGGCTCTAATTTGCAGACCTCCTAGTCTACAGCTTAATGTCTCCAAACGCAGGCTGGTCCCATCCCCCTAGGGGTTATTTGAAAATGGAGGGGGAGCTTGTTTGATTATCACATTCATAGGAGCTCAGAAAGAGCTATAGCATTTAGTAGATTCTGGCCAGGGACACTGAAGATACTGTGCAGATCCTGGAGAGTCTCATCTAAGCTAGAATTTTCCCTACCCTAATGACAAGAGCATCGCCATCAAGAAACACTAGATTAGGCAGAGGTGACAACATGTGCATTAAAAGTCAAAACCCTTATTTTCATTCCACCTCGTAGGAACAACACTAAGACATGGAAGACATAAGACCTTCTGGAAAGAAGAGGGCCTTTGGAATGAAACTAATCTCCTCTGTGTACAGTTTTCCTGCCTGGTACCTGTATGTTTTAAGCAAGTTCCCTGATGTGTCTGATGCTTGGCTCCTGTCAATAAATAGGGAATAGTCATAACTCCCTCATCAAGTTACTATAACGATTTAAAGAAAAAACACATGTGAAAGGACTGACATAGGGTATGGACTGGGTAGGCCCACGCTATCCAGTAGAAATATAATGTGAGCCACGTATATAATTTTAAATTGTCTAGTGGCCACACTAAAAAAGGGGGGGGGGAAGGGAAAGAAACAGGTAATAATAATTGTAATAATACAGTGTATTTAACCCAATATATCAAAAATGTTATTTCAACATATCATCAGTATCAAAAACTATTGAGATATTTTGTATTCTTTTTTAAATTTTATTTTATTATGTTATTTTAGTCACCATATAATACATCATTAGTTTTTGATGTAGTGATCCGTGATTCATTGTTTTCCTATAACACCCAGTACTCCATGCTAAGTTTTCAAAATCTAGTGTGTACTTTGCAATTACAACATTTCTCAATTCAGAAAAGCCATGTTTTAGGTGCTCACTAGCTGCACGTGGCTGGTGGCCACTGTCTTGGTCAGCTCCAGTGGAAACTCTGAGTTCAGGTTATATCCTCCCTTTTCCTTCCATTTCCAATAGGCCACTGACTCCTAGGCAATGTGGAGAGTTTTTTTTGTCACCTACCCCTTTCCCAAACCTACAGATGGAGAATAGCTCCCAGCCCTTGTAGAACAGGGTTTCCCAAAGCTTCCCAGATTTTAGTGATGAAGCACTTCCCAGACCACAGTGCCCAAATTTAACTGAATGCAAAATTAAAATGGTTTTACTTGCTTCACATTAAAATCCCCTGATGTCCAAGAAACAAATACCACCAGAAGACCTGTATTTGGTGGTGCCTCTTTAGCAACCTCTATTTCAGGCAATTTTCTCAACAGCAATGCAATAAATTCTGATTACCCAGGAGTATCCTGTAACTTCAATATTCCAACTCCAAATAAGGACAGACTTCCAAGAAGTCTAGCAGAAGGGTAGCCACAGAGTCACCCAATGGGTTAAATATGATTCAACAAAGCCTGTTGGTGGCCCATCGAGGTTTATGATTAATGTAGGTTTCATCATCAGCACGCCATAAGGATTCAGCTCTTCTATTTGTCCTTACTGAAATAAATGAATTCCTTCCCGTTTAATGTTTTGAATCTTACCAGTCAAAACAATGTTATGGAGAAAATATACATGCATATAGGTACATGTACATTCTTGATGTCTCTATGCTGCAAATGTACCCCTGTTATGCTCCTGTGCCCTGTGCTTCATTTGGTATAAGATGGTTCAAGACTAAAGGATGGAAACTCAGAAGTTATCCCCCTCTTCCTTCCTCTAATTATTTTGAGCTGAATTCATTGAGAATGAATATGAATACATTTCTAGCTTTTAGTATTATGGAGGCGCCTAAAGCTTGCAGGGACTTTAATTAAAGCAGATGCTCTTGCCCAAGCGGTTTGATTCTGCTGGTTCCAGGCCGACTGATTGAAGTCGGCACCACTTGGAGAGAGGCAGGTCTTTTGGGGATCAGCAGTTCAGGAAAGATGCTGTTTGTTTGATTCACTTTTCTACCCTAGTAAAATCCCGCCTCTGCCTCTCCCACTGCCCCCACCAGCCCCCACCCCAAAGACTTCCCTTTTTATCTTTGTGTCTGTTTGTTTTGAATAAAAGGCAGGATGAGAAAGGATACTATTTGCTTAAAGGACTTTTGTTCAAAAACTTGCTCCTCCAAATATAATGGGGGTTGTACCACTTGATGCAATTGGGTCAGACTCTATCAACTTCCCCAACTGTCGCCCTGAAACTGTCTTTGTCACAGATGCGTACAAGCACACAAACACCCCAACAACTTTTGGTTGGGAGATCTAAGAAACGAACATATTTCTAAACAATGTACTTTGGGACAGTTCCCGGAAATATTGATCTGGCAAAAGATAGGAGAGGCTAATGAATTTCAATCCATATGGTCTGCTAATTAGGGTCTTGTGAAGGCTGGAACACCTATCGATTAACCTGTTTAATACCTTAAAACCAGTGTCTCAACATGGATAATGCCCGCCCCGCTGCTATCCAGAAGAATAATGTCATTGTTTGTTTTGCACATGCCAGGAGGAAGTCTCTGCTGATTCCCTAGATGACAAAGGTGCAGCAAGGGCTTTCTCTCTCCCTCTTTGGCAACAAGAAAGCTGCCCCTCCAGATGATAGGGTCCTTCCCCCTTCCTGCAGGTAACTGTCAGTCAGGCGGGGTGTGAGGTATGATAATTCCATCTGTGCCATTGGGATTGTCAGCTGCATTGTTCTGCTCAGTGTGCTGTGGATTGTGAAAAACAACCAGGACGGATGATTTTAAATAATTGCTCTGACAGAGACTGATTACTACAGTAACAACAGTCAGTTAGAGTTAAGGAGTAGCCTTGGCATATGGTCTACATTTGATGTGGGAAGGAGAGTGGGGGAGAGGAAGGAAAAAGCTTTATAATTTTACAGATTGCTTTATGTTTTATAATGACTGAGTTTTCTTTTCCTTCACTTGATTTGGAAAATATCACCAACAGAAGCCTGAAAAAAAAAATCTAAATATTGTTACAGATAAAGGAATTCAAAGAACATATTTAACTGCTATTAAGATAAACCATAAAACGATTAGGATTTGTAAGACCAATAATTATTCACTGCCACCGCATTTATTGTCCTGTGTATTGGGGTTTGTTTTCAACTTTGTGCATTCAGTGATCACCCTTTGTGAAATCTTGGCCATTCACTGATTGCATAAAACCACTGCATTCATTTTGAAAGATGGATCATTAACATCAGCGGCTAACCTGCAAACTAGTCTGATATTTCATTCATGAAAAATATTTGAACAAAACAAATTATTTCATTTACATATCTTTTGCAAAATACTGTATATCTAATACTTAACATAATAAAATAGCCTTATCTGTTTTTGCTTAATAAGAGAATAATAAAAATAATCACAAATATATTTCACATCCACACAAAAAATATACATTTGCCCTAAACAAACTTGAAAAAAGAGATCTATTTACTTTACCTTTGTAGCTACACAGAGAGAAACAAAGCAGTTAATAGGTTTTAGTCTCGCTGGTCTTTAATTTTTATACCATTCTTATTTTAAATTTTTTGTAATACTCAAGAAGTGGCACATGAGATTATATGCGGAGCAATGAACTAGAAAGCTCCTTCAAAAATAATAGAAATGATAGTGATTTTTTAAAATAAATGGTCATATGCTCAATAAAATAATTCAATACCAGATAAATAAGAAAGTCTTTGGAATAAAAATTAGGGTAATAATTTAACACTGTGAAAAGTAAGTATGATAAAGTACATTTGAAGGACATTAATTACTTATACGTGTGTGAGCTATTGTTGGGCATATAATGACTGATCCATTTGCCGGCAGAGTCACGCTGCTTCCAGTATTTTAACTCATTACTTTGTAAATCTCTTCTGTGATACCTTGAGGAAAAAAAGGTGCTATTTTAAACCCACTCCTATTTAATATTAATTAGTGTTAAGCAAAATAATTTTCACACCAATTATTACTTAAACAAAGGAAAGTGCTGGACTAACTAATATTTTCTAGTATGTTCGGGACTAGCTTATGTTTGAGAATTTCCAATAGGGTTGTGAATATCACCTTCATTTGCAAAGGAGAAAATGAGAGGCTGTGATTGGACCACTCATACAGTTAGGGTTTCCAAGCTATTTCTACGTATTAAGAAGTCTGTGAGTCTCGGGAAGTTTAGAAAAATAGAGGGTCTTTTTTTCCTTTTTTTTCCCTTCAGTGATTTGGGTCATGACCTGCCTATGAAAAAATGCAAGTCACATTGCAAGTTGACCTTCCAGCTATTGCAAACCATCCATACTAAATAAAATTCTCTGCTGGGAAAACTGGTTATTGCTCAGGAACACCATGGCAATTGGTTCTAAATAGCACAGTTACTTAGGATTTTTTGTTTTCTAAAAATCACTCTTCTCAAATATGCTTGTCATCCTCCAAACATCCATGCTTAAAAGAGCTGACTGCTTACCCATTTAGTTGAATAAGCAAATTGATCGTTATAAATTCAAATTAAATTTCTTCCTTTAACACTTTTTGAAAATCTTTTAGGAATAATATAGTGCATAAATTTTTTAAATGGAAATTCTCTTAATGAATTATGAAATAAACATTTTTATACTAAGGATAACACTTTACAAACTGAATCTAAAACCTGATTATTTTGCCCTGGACATTAAAGTTCATAGTTTATTTTTTAAATGTTGTCAAAAAATTAACATTTTGAAAAGTATTTCTGATGTCTTCTCAGATTTCACTCTTCACTTTCTATAAAAGTCCGGTCTTTTCCTATAATTTTTTTTAATCTAAACTTCCCATTTTTGGATAAAAGCAGGGAATTAAAAACTAATTCGAGGAAGCAGGTAGCAACTTGAATTTTGATAAGTTGTATTTTAATCTCTTTGAGGACCTTAAATACATATACAAATCTGCAGAATATAGTTAAGAATATATATATAATATATAATAAATATATTCTTTAATTCTTCTAACTCAGTCTTTTTTTTTCCAATTATCTATGACATTGTAATTCATACCAAAACCTAGAGGTTTTAAACAATAACAATGCATTATTTCTTGTGATTCTGTGGGTCCAGAACTTGGGCAGGACTCAGTTACTCTGCCTCTATCTGCCATTAACTGAGGTCACTCACTCAGCAGGCTTTTAGCTGCCACTGGTCTGAGTTGAAACACCCAAAAAGGCTTCACTCACATAGGTCTGGCATTTCATTGCTCATTTACTTGCCCCCCCCCCCGTAATATTTCCTTATTCAGTAGTCTTGCTCAATTTTCTTTATATCATTGTGGTTGAATTCCCCAGAAAGATGTTGTCAGGCCTCTTAAAGGTTAGACCCAGACCTGCCACAGCATCACTTTTGCTACATTCTGTTTAGCAAAGCAAGTCTAAAGGCCATCTGTGATTCAAGAGGAGAAGAAATAGAGTCTACCCAAATAAGAAGAGTGGCCTGCACATTTGGGAAGGGACAAATTAATGGAAGACAACTTTAGAAATCATCTCCACACCTCCTAAGAAACCATTTGTTAATTTGATCAAGAAGAGAAAATATTTCAGCCATACAAAATAAAATTGATTTCCTTAATTTCATTAGTTACCTATCATAGAGAATGTTAGACTAAAAGTAATATTTGCTTTGCATAGTAAATTTTGGTCCCTTTATACATATCTGTCTATATTTCTTAATGGTTTTTTTAATTAGCAACTTTACAAGATGTTTCATGTTGCAAAACACATTATTCTCCAAGACTGTTCATTGTGTAGGTTGATAAGACCAGAGTGCATTTGTTTTCTAAAAGTGTATTTGACATGTTCTCATTATTTCTCAAAAATACAAAGATTTAAAAGTTATTATTCTAGGATTAGGTCTAGTCAGTGGAATCTCAGAACATATTATACAGGTTAGGTTCAAATAATTTCTAAATACATTAATAAATAAATTACTTGTTTACAGGTTCTCCTCTGAAACAATTTTTGGTGCTTCTTAAAATGAATGAAGCCATAGAAGAGAGTATTTCTTTGACACTAGACTGATTTGCATTTAAATCTTCCTTTGACCAGTTATAAGGTTAATAGTTTTTATTCATTTTTAGAATGAAGATGTGCTCACCTACTATGCAAGGATGTAGGAAGGATTAAAAGATGATATCTGTGAAATTCTTAGCTCAGTCAGTGGACATAACCCTCACTGAGTGGTAGCTTTTAATATTAAACTCTTTCAAGTCAAGAGTTTTGAAAAAATGATCTATTTTTAATTGGTTTGCTTGTCAAATATATGGATATAAAAAAGATGATTGTTTCAACTTTCCTAAACCTCGATAAAATAGGAGCTTTGATAAATTTTCTTTTTCCTTGGAATGGATATGTTCATGATCACAAGTCTCCCAAAAGGGGGTATTATTGGGGCATCTGCATGGCTCATTCAGTTAAGCATCCGACTCCTGTTTTTGGCTTAGGTCAGGCTCAGGCCCCCCACCCCCAGTAGGGCTTCATGCTCAGTGGGGAGTTTGCTTAAAGATTCTCTCCCTCTGTGCCTCCCACCACTCATGCCCGTACATGCACAAGCTCTCTCTCTCTCTTTCTCTGTCTCTCTCAAATAAATAAATGTTTAAATAAATAAAAATAAAGGGATATTATGGTCAAATATATTTGGGCAATATTATATGCTCCTAATTGTCTTAGAGAACAATAATGTATACTAAAAGATACAGAATATTTCATGTAAAATTGAGAAATATCCTCAAGCTTCTTAATTTAGCATTATCACAACCTTTAGTAAAATCTAAATACATAGTAGTTTAACCAAATCATGAGATTGAAAATTAACAACCCACTGTACAGGGAGATATTACCTCGGAGATATTGTATATTCAGCTCCAGACCACCACAATAAAGCAAATATCACAATAATGTGAGTCAAATGAATTTTTTGGTTTCCCAGTGCATATAAAAGTTATGTGTACAGTATACTGTTGTCTATTAAGTGTGCAATAGCATTATGTCTAAGAAAATATACTTACCTTAATTATAAAACACTTTATTGCTAAAAAATGCTAACCACCATCTGAGCTTTCAGCAAGTCATAATCTTTTTGCTGGTGGAGGGTCTTGCTTTGAAGTTGATGGCTGCTGACTAATCAGGGGTGGTGGTTGCTGAAGGTTTGGGTAGCTGTGGCAATTTCTCAAAATAAGACAACAATGAAGTTTGCCACATAGATTGACTTTTACTTTCACAGACCATTTCTCTGTAGTATGTGATGCTATTTTATAGAATTTTACCCACAGTAGAACTTCTTTCAAAATTGGAGTCAGCCCTCTCAAACCCTGCCATAGCATTATCAACTAAGTTTATATAATATTCTAAATCCTTTGCTATCATTTCAATGAACTTCACAGCATCTTTACCAGGAGTAGATTCTATCTCAAGAAACCACTTGCTTTGTTCATCCATAAGAAGCAATTCCTCATCCACTGAAGTTGTATCATGAGATGGAGGCAATTCATTGCCATCTTTGGGCTCCACTTCTGATTCTAGTTCTCTTGCTATTTCCCATGTCTGCAGTTACTTCCTACATGGAAGTCTTAAAACCCTCAAAGTCATCCATGAAGGCTAGAATCATCTTCTTCCAAATTCCTGTTCATGTTGATATATCGACCTCTTCTTATACACCATGAATGCTCTTAATGACATCTAGAATGATGAGTCCTTTCCAGGTTTTCATTTACTTTGTCCAGATCTATCAGAAGAATCACTATATACAGTAAGGCAGTGATAGCCTTACAAAATGTATTTCTTAAATAATAAGACTTGAAAGTCAAAATTACTCCTGGATCCATGGGCTGCAGGATGGATGCTATGTAAGTAAGCATGAAAACAGCATTAACCTCATTATGCATCTCCACCAGAGTTCTTGGGGGACCAGGTACATTGTCAGTGAGCAACCATATTTTGAAAGGAATCTTTTTTTCTGGGCAGTAGGTCTGAACAATGGGCTTAAAATATTCAGTAAACCATGTTGAAAATAAATGTGCTGTCATCCAGGTTTTGTTGTTCCATTTATAGAGCATAGGCAGAGTGGATATAGCATAATTCTTAAGGATTTTTAGCCCTAGGATTTTTTGGAATAGTCAATGAGCATTGATTGGCTTCAAGTTCAAGTCACTAGCTGCATTAGACCCTAACAAGAGAGCCCACATTTCGAAGCCAGGCATTGACTTCTCTTTAGCTATGAAAGTCCTGGATGACATCTTTTTCCAATATATGACTACATTGAAAATCTGTTGTTTAGTGTAGTCATCTTCATTAATGGTCTTAGCTAGATCTTCTGGAGAACTTGCTGTAGCTTCTATATCAACACTTGATGCTTACCTTGTACTTTTCTGTTGTGGAGATGGCTTCTTTCCTTAAGTCTTCATGAACCAACTTCTGCTAGCTTCACACTTTCCTTCTGCAGCTTCCTCACCTCTGTCAGCCTTCATAGAATTGAAGAGAGTTAGGGCCTTGCTCTGGATTAGGCTTTGGCTTAAGGGAATGTTGTGGCTGGTTTGATCCTCTATCTAGACCACTCCAACTTTCTCCATATCAGCAAATAGGCTGTTTCTCTTTCTTATCATTTGTGTGTTCGCTGAGTCGCACTTTTAGTTTCCCTCAAGAACTTTTCCTTTGCATTCCTGAGTTGGCTAACTGTTTGGTTCAAGAGGCCTAGCTTTCAGCCTATCTCAGCTTTCTACATGTCTTCCTCACTAAGCTTAATCTTTTCCAGCTTTTGATTTAAAATGAGAGGTATGAGACTCTTTCTTTCACGTGAACACTTAGGAGACATTGTATGGTTCCTAGCTGGCCTGATTTCAATATTGTACCTTAGGGAATAGGGAGGACCACAGTGAGGGAGGAGAAGGCGTGAGACAGGAAAATGGCCAGTCTGTGGAACAGTCAAAACACACACATTTATTAAGTTCACCATCTTATATGGGCACAGTTCATGGTGCCCCCAAAACAACTACAATAGCAACATCAAAGAGCACTGATCACAGATCACCCTAACAAATATAATAATAATGAAAAAATCTGAAATATTGTGAGAATTACCAAAATGTGGCACAGAGACAGGAAGTGAGCAAATGCTGTTGGGAAAATGGCGCCCATAGACTTGCTCTACACAGGGTTTCCACAAACCTTCAATTTATTAAAAAAATGCATTTCTTGTGAAGCCCAGTAAAGTGAAGTACAATAAAATGAGGTATGTCTATATGGTCTATGCACTTTGAGGCCTGTTTTGTTTTTGCTTTTTCTTTTCTACAAAAGAGGCAGTAACATTTCAATTTGGAGATACCGGATAAAGTTAATCTTATACTAAATAACCAATGAAACCTTATATATTTTAAGAGGTTCATGACAATTCAGGGTCATTGTTAAGAATATCAGTTCTTGTATTTTCCTAACAAACTTTAATACACTGTGTGGAATTGTATGCCATTAGACTAATAGGTCCCAGACTATTATGCTTTAATAGTTGAGGTATATCCATATAAATATCTGACCATAAGACATAAGATATAGATAGACATATAGCTATATAGGTAGATGGGCATTTATCTCTTACGGTCAGCTCAGGCCTCTTAGTATGTCTGCTTTATAAGCTCCCTCCTCCATTGCTTCCTGGAATTACTGAAATTTAAGGAAACAGACAAGATTTACAGGAGAATCAAATGATCAATTGTGTGAAATTGGTAACTTCAATTTTATCCCCAAAATACTTCTATAAACTCTGCCCAGGCCATAATTGTCTAACTCATAGAACAAAATCCTGATGTTTTATGACAGTTGTTTTCTTTAATTCTATATTCTCTTTCCCAACACTCATTCATTAATTTGTAACTGCAAAGGCAGAAATGTCTTTACATTCTGACATATATCACAATATTTATCACACAGGAGATGCCGTAGAATCGGACAGATAGATGGATAACAGTAGCTGGTGGATGGTAGATAAATAGAAGGAAGAGAGAGAGGGAGAGAGAAAGGAAGGAAAGCAAGGAGAAAGGAAGAAAGAGAAAGGAGGGAGGAGAAAGGACAAATGTACAGGTTCATAACTATTCTAAAAGAATTGTGTACAAGTCTACACAAAATTAGCCAAAAGCCCTTTCACATTAAGAACCAAATAAAAAATCCTGTGATGACAACTAATACGCATAAATAAGAATGAAAGATACACACATTAATTAGTTATTTGTTTGTTTGCTTCTCTCATTAGAAATAAACTCTTTGCTAGTGGGGTCAGCGTCTTAACATAATGCCTGGCGCAAAGGAAGTTACTCTTTATATATTTGTTCAATGGATAACTTTATTAAGCATATATTATAAAACGCATGGTTTGATCTGAAAAGGGTGTGTCAAGCAATCCAAAAAACATTTGACATAGTTCTTATGTAAAGAACAAACTTCACATATGTCTGAGGTTTAAGGATCCCATGAAGCTCTGTTATCTTGATTTCCCTGTCCATGGGTTTGTGGCTGGAGCACTGCCAGAATGGGGGAAGTCCTTTAGGAGTGAGTCTCAAACATTGCGACATTTTGCTCCCTAGAGCAAACAAACTTTTCTTTCAGAATGACAGAAGACATCAGTTGTAAGGAAATATTTGGGTGAAACATTTCATCCAAGGAATCAATTTCACTGTGTAGAAATAACTACCCGCAAATGCATGCATCAATTTATTCTTTTTGGAGACATTTGTCTAACACAGGTTAAATCAGAATAAGTCAAGGAAGGAGCATGTAAATTTGAATGACAAACAAAATACATGTCTCATTTTGTGGAGATTTTTCCAGAAGAATAACATTTAGAAAAACAACAACCTGTACTCTCCACTTCTACACAAAGACTAGAGCTACCTCACAAACTGCATGCATTAATTCTGCAGGATTTCTTGTGAGATGAAGAACGATCAAAACAGCATAAAAAGGAAGCAGTGGGAGTAACGTGGTTTTTTTCAACCTTAGATTTCCCTAAAAAAAAAAAAAAAAAAAGTTTTTTTTAATTTTCCGGAGATGGAAGTGTTGTCTTCCTAAGAGAATGGGATGCTTAATACTACTTTTGAAATACTATAATTTAGCTAAAATAGGGAAGCAAAGGGGAAATGACTGAAAACTTCTGCATGGTAAAAGAGGGGAGAGGAGGGGAAAAATCACATGCAGTACACTAGTTACAAGTTAAGTCCTCTTAACTGAATTATTTTACCATTTTTTGTTCAAGTAACCTATTTAAAAATGCATCCATGCATAGATTGCCCCTATTATTAATAGTAAATGTACATTTCAACCTGTCAAGTTTTTTAGCCCCACTTCTGCAAGGTTTTTGTTTTTGTTTTTTTTTTTTTAGGAAAAAAATTTAAAAAGCAAAGGCATTTCCTAGGGCACATGCTGCCAGACACCCAGCATTTATCTTATCTCAGTTGATGACTTTCCTTTTATCCTGAAATGATTTGACAATGACTCTATGATTTCCTGTACAAATTACCCTTTGAAAGTGGCAGTGGCGCTTGGCAGCGATCTTCACTTAATTACTGAGTGGATTATTAGCATACGGCTCCCCCCTCCTTCATTTCTTTATATCTTCTAGATTGCGTTGACAGTTCCCTTTCATTGCCTGCTTTAACTCACTGAATACTAAACATTATGCAGATTGCAGCTGAGAAGTACCCAGGCTACTCCAAACCCCTAGTCTGCACCAAAACCTTTTTGATGGAAAGTAATTTACAGGTCAGAAATCAATAGTGTGTCTGGGAAGTGCATTTGTGGGTTTTCTTAATTTAGATTGGGGTGGGGTAGCGCAAAGCACTAATGTTCAAAAGTGAATATTGCTCCGTGATCTTTCTGAAAAACAATTAGTTTTGTTCCTTCCTTTAATATCCTTGTCTTTAAATAGACTGAGATCTTGAGATTCTATTTCTCTTATACTCATTTCTGCTACCTAACTTGGGAGGGGGGATTATGGAGACCCTGTTTTGAGAAATGATAAGAATGATAAGTTTCACTCCTTATCAGTCTCTGAAGTCAGCAGTCCGATAAGCTGACCTCCCCGGCAAGTGTGAAGTGTTATTTATTGTTTGCCAGACAAGACAAATGCAAATGATAAATTGCAAAGATCTCTTCGGCACTCTCAGAAGGAACCTTCTCTTCTGTCTTGGCTCCCATCTTTTGGCACAAATTTGCACATATGTCGGGCATTCTCCATCCAGATCTTTATCCTTTTTTTTTTTTTCCTCCCTGAACTGCATTCTAAAGCATCTTCCACATTTCCCAGGGTATAGTAGGGACACAGACCCCTTCCCACTTCAGCCTTATGGTATAGTTTAGTGCGTGTCTTTGTTTTTGCTTTTGTTTTTTCCTCTCTCTGTCTCTCTTGGGGAGGAGAATACGATACATGAGTGATTTCAGGACTTGGTGGAAGTGACACCAAAGCGATAGCAGTCAGCGTGGGTGGGGGGAACAGCTGGGTGCTGACTATGTCATCTCCATCCCAGGACTATCAACCACCAGCTTTATTCTTCTACTGTTACATCTGCTGTGAAATTTGGGTCTTCCAGGTGGCAGCCCAACATGCTGTCCAGTGCTATGAGGCCATTTAAATGCTTTGAGCTAATGCTGCATATCCATTTTCTAAACAAGTTAGCAGATACCATATGCAGCAATTAAAGTTTTATTGAGTGGTGCCTGCTTACCATACTGAATTTGGATTGGCTACCATCTGTCTCAAAGCCTGTGGTACCATCCCTGTTGCTTGAGAGAGCATTTGTAAGGATAGATTTTTCTCAACTTCTGAAGAAGCTGCTTGCATTATTTTTTACATGCAAGCCCACAAAAGTGGAATTGGTACAAATGAAAAGTACCAGACAATGAGAAGTTAGGATGGAATACATGTTTTTGAGTGGTACGGGCCACCACACCAAGAATACAGAATCTGGTAACTTCCACCCCAGCAATTTTTAATGTATAGGTCTTGCTGAATAAGCTATTTTTCAGAGATGTCCTCTATGGGCAACTCAAAGAACCAAAATTAGGACTAGGTGAAGGACATGGGAATTGCTTTGGCTCTGTAAGAGCCAATCAATTGTTCTCATTTTCTAGGAAAATTTTATCTGGAACCACAGGGAAAAATTAAAATATAAATTTACATTTTACTCACTTTACTGGTAAATCTCTATGGAGACAAAGCTGTTTAAGATCAATCAGAGCTGAACAAAGGGTTTTGAAGAAAGCATTTATTAAAATTTAAGTAACGTCTAAATACTTGAGCTATGATGGTTTACTAATATGTTGTTAATGTTTGATGTTTTCTCAGACATATTTATCTTTATACCTTTGACCTTCAAGAATACTCAGAGGGGAAAACATCTGATAGTGAAATTCAAAACCTCTTAAAGTTTTAAAACAACTGCCTGAGTATTAGTGTAGACTAAGAGAGTAAGGTCTAGAGACCAGATCTGTTGACAAACTCTGGGTTGCATAGGTTCTTGGATGTATTATCTCTGCGGATCCTATTCCATAGGGAAAAAAATGGATGTTATCAAAGTCTTGTTGTTGATTCTGTCCCTTTTAATCCTAATGAGAATTTCTGACCTGAGGCTTTGAATCTTGAAAATAGCTGGTAAGTGAGAAGAGAAATAGCTTTTTTTTTTTTCTAGCTTCATTGTATCGTATGGTGATGTTGTTCATTACAGCTTCCTCACTGTTCAGGTCCTGGTGAGCAATGTCAAATTTCATGAGTGACAAGTTCATAGCATTGCGGTCTTAAGCCTCATCTACTCAGAGGAAGTGCGATGTGTTTGAACGAAAACACTGAGTATGGTTCCAGAGACCGGCATGCTAGCCTCAGAATTGCTATTCACCAGCCTCTCTGAGTCATTTTTCCTATTCTGTAAAATGGAGCTCAAAATCCATGTCCACTTCTCTTTGGATCACTGTGAGATTTCAAAGAGTCTAGAAGATTTCTGTAAATAATCATTGAAATATGAAGTGAAAAATAGTTTGCAAATTGTAATGTCACAAATCCTACACAAACCTTCAACTGAAGGCCAAATGTCATGTCTTTCACAAAACCTTTTCAATAACATGGATCCTCCGTTTCTCCTCTGAACCCAAATAGTAATGTATTCATACCTGTCTAAGGACATTCTTCCCTCTCTCTGATAATCTAAGAGAGGAGATCCACGACAACCATCTAAACCTTTGCTATGTGACTTGTGTGGTCCATGAAACTGAAGCATCAGCATTACATGGGGGCTTTTTAGGAACTCAGAATTTTAAGTCTCTTCCAGACCTACCAAAGGAGACTCTGTGTTTCACAAGACCACCAAGTGAGTTGTAGCAATATTAAGGTTTGAGACACTGCTATATACAATGACTAATTTTCTCAGGAAATTCCTCATTTTTTTTCTATTTAAGATATTTACAATGGAAGATCTTGTAGGACTTTAAAGATACTAGCACAACCCCATTATTTCAAGAATAAGAGAAAGAATATCCGAACTGGGATTCATATAAATCAGGATTTGCATAAGATTAAATGTCTGGTTTGCTTATTTGTTTGTTTATCAATTATTGAATGTTTATTGTGAATCGGACACTGCAGCAGGCATGGAGAATGCTTTCTGGAATAAGACATGATGCCCAATATCAGAGGTCTTCTAGACTAGAAGGGGCAGATGAAAGTTTTCTCACTCCTATGAGGTGTTGCTTGAGTCATCCCACTGAATTCTTCTTTAAGGGGTGTCTGATTCAGCCTGGTCTTACATTTGTCTTACATTTCTTCCAGACTCACATACTTATTTATCTTCACTGCTGTAACATTGGAAAATCTCTGCTTAATGAATTTGGTGAAATCAAATGTCATTCTTTGGTTACTCGTATACATGAGAAAAATGGCTCATTGGTCAGCATTGCACCATAGCATTGGCAAATAAATACATCTTATCTGTGCTTCTCACCCATTCTCTAACCCATGCCCACCCTAACTTAGAATTACTATTATCATAGAACAATCGTAATAGTTAACATATATGGGGACATCCCCATATGCCAGGCATGGTTCTAAGCATGTCACATGTATTATCTTACTTAATCCTCACAGCCATCCTAAGAGGCAATATCATCTCCTTTTTACAGATGGGCTAATGGAGGCACTGAAAAATCAAGTAAGGGAGTAATAGAGAAGCATTCAAACCCTTGGCAGACTGACTTTAAAGCCTATCATTGTATATAAAGCCTTAAGGTAATGATTGTGCTTTTGGAATGATTTCCAACAGGATAGGTTGTCTCTAATTATGTGTTTTTTCTATTCTTTCTGTCCTTAAAGTGGCAGATCTGCCACCAATGACAATGGAAGTTCTAGACACATTAGTCCCAAATAGCTCTTCCAAAAGAATTAAACAAATTGATGAAGATCTTAAGCTTAATTAAAGCACTTTAATTTTCCTGACTGAAAGGTCAGTAGAAGCCAAGAGGAACTATGGTTTCAATTATTTATTGACTGCATAGTGTTCTTCCTCCATGAACAGTAATTCTCTAATTTTTATAACCATAAATATCTTATAGTCATTTTGTTTATTACACAACATTGGATGAATGCCCATGTTGCTCCCTTGCATTTTCACTCTAATGGCTTCTTAGAGTATGTGCTTCCTACCTTCTCTGTTACAGATTCTCATCCTTGAGTCATTTGCCTCTAAGTAGTCTGAAAAATGTATTTAGATCTCAATAGGCAATTAGACTTTATATAGAGGCTTGGTCATTCAAGTCAAAAGGGTGACCCTAACTTCAGTCTGTTTCTGGCAGCCATCTCCTTGCTCACTACTACCTCACTTTTACACTTGGACTTGACTGTTGCATGGACAGAAGCCAAGTCTACAGAACAGTGAATGATCTGACTATAGTGAGTTACGAATTGAAGTACCTTCTTCCATGTGTTGTCACTCTGGAGCAGTGTACTGGTCACTCAGTTTATGCTCTAGTTTCTAACCTGCTTGTGTCCTTTGTCTTGGCTGCCTCTTCCTCCATTTCTCTGATTGTTAGTATCCCCAGAGAAGGTAAGTTCAGAAACTGTGTTAAATAACTTTGGATTGGTGTTCTAGCAAAGTTTTGTAATGCTGAAAATATTGATGGAAAATAAAATCTGGGGATTATTTACACTTCAGTTGTCCTATTATTCATGATCTGAGGCAGTCAGTGCTGCATGCTCTATTGTCAAGGTCTTTTAAACATTAGAACACGCAAAAGATATATTTAGTACACATTGTTTGAAAGAGACACATTTCTAGAACCTCTCTATAACACTGCTGACCCTTGAAAAATTCTTCTACAAGCCTAGACTAGTTCCAAGAAGATTGTGCAGTTAATTAAACACCCAAAGATCTCCTTATAAGGCAGTTTTACCAAAAATGGTCTCATGGTACATGCCCCAAGGTCACGTTGCATATAGCGGCTCCAGGAGATTTCTTTCAATGAGCTCAAGATATCAGTCTATAAGCTGTAGTCATTTCCACCCCTTGGTCTCTGCTTACAAGACTTGTCATTGATTGCAATTTTGCCCTTGGCTGTACAAACAGCTTTGCTCAGACCTTTTGTTGCTAGCTTGATTTGCAGCTACATAGATCTCTCAACAGTCTACAGGTATGTTGCATTGCTTCAAAATCTTCTTTTGGAGATTTTCTGTTAGCACTATATGCAATCTCATATTCCTTCAGCAATAATTTATTAAGCATATGCTCTAAGAAATATCAAAATACTCATGACCAAAATCTTCAACAAGAGTCCATTGACTAAAACATATCATCAGAGCTCCTTAGGGTAGAGTAAGAAATTCTGCAGAACCTGGAAACCACCTGTTTTCTGTTGTGATTCCAATTTCTTCCTTCCACCAACTCTCCCCTTCAATCAATCTGAGTTACTTACTCCCTATATGTAATAATAAAAACCAGTCAGACCTGAGCCTGGCAGGATATATTAGTGGTTCCCTCACACTAACCAGCAAGGTTGGGAAATAGCTCTGACTGTGTCTCCGCGGCTGTGAACGCAGTACGGTGAGCTCTGTTAACTGGTGAGTATGTGCCCCTACCTGATTCCCTTTGGATGAGATCAGCTGAACATTGGCCTGTCTTCCAGTCATTGAACTCAGTGTTTTCATCAGCATCTCTAAAGAATGGAGTACTAGGAGGAACTTCAGAAAGTAGACTTGGGCCTCCTTGGCTCATAGCCTCGGTCCCTCTAGCTTGACCTTGATTTTTCTACTAAGAATCTCTTAAATTTCCTCATATAGATCTATGAATTCAGATTGTACCTAATAGAAAACATGCCTTTCCCAGAATACTTATTACTGCAGCCAGGATTAGGCATGACTTTGATCCGTGTAATCATGATTTGTGCTTTTGGATATGGCGGTCTATGCATTTCAAATCCCACCCTTCTGTGCCACTCCTTGCAATTTCTTGGTTTGTTTCCTCTAACCCCCATCTGCACACTACAGGTCAGTCTCCAACCTAACCCTTCCCCGCTCTGTTTTCAATGTCCAACTTACCAGTGAATGAGGTCATGACACTTAGGGCAATAAGGAACGTATGTGTACATTAAAATCAACACGTCTACTATCAAAGTATGTGCTCTCCCACCCCTGCTCCATCTTGATAAATAGAAAAAATGTTCACTCACTTCAAATTAGAAGTTTTCTCACCTTTATAAATTACATTCGAGTCTTATCAATTCTTGTCTGAGAAACTGAAGCAGAATCCCAAGCTCAAAAGAGGAAAGCAGAAACAAATCTAAGTCTCTGTAAAATACATATTACTTTTGGACAGTATAATTTTTAGACAATATAATTTTATGAATTATGCCCAAGTCCTATCAATACTTCCAAGTATCTCTTGAATTTGAATTGGTCACTAGCTCACCACAGCTACAATTAGCCAGGTATGTATAAAATCTCTCTTCTGGAATTTTGTAAACATCATCCAACTTGCCTCCCTGATTTAATTCTCTTAGAATTCAGGTGCATCCTTAACCCAGATGGCCATCAGGAATCTCTCTAAATCACTACTATAATCATGACTCCCATCCTTCTAGATCATCTCCTTTGTGAAATGACCCCTGAACACATCTGCTAATATTGTCTTCTCCTTCTTTATATATACTTAAAATATGTTTTATATGTCCCTATGTATCTATGTATAAGGCAAAGGAAGTTACACAAATACTGGGTTGTCAGATTTTCTTACCAGTGGCATCTTTAATCAAAGAATACATGGTTAGAGGTTTGGCAATAGGATATGCTTTTCACGGCCAATATTTAAGACCTGCTGCACTGCAAGCTGTCTATTTTCATCAAAATTATGTCTTCCTCAGACAGTCATCTGCTCAGGTTCCAAGATGTCCTACCTGGGAAGTATGAGCTGCTTGGAAGAGAAGAAATTTGGAGTTTCTCCAGGTAGGCACAAAAAAACAGAACTTCATTTGTTATTGATAACCCAAAACTTACATGTCTTCCACATAGAATATTAGGTTTTCCTCTGCTTTCTTTTTTTGAGCTTGGGATTCTGCTTCAGTTTCTCAAACAATAATCATCATCAACCAATGGTATTAATTATTGCAGCAATTGAGCACCTTCATATTTACCAGGTGCTGTATAAGCTCTATAATTGTCATCCCATCCCCCTATGAGGTAAGCAATATTAACCCTAATTTTGGGATGGGGAGGAACCTGATAGTGAACTCACCTAGATAGTGAATAGAAATAGTGAATGATGAATGGTGGATGATCTAACTCTTAGATGTACCATCTTAACCACACCATCATGGTACTTCCTTAATCAATGATTAATTAACTAATGGTATTATTATTATTATTAATCTCTCTGAGTGAATGCCTCTTGTCACCTTTGTCTTGATGGCAGAGACCCAGTGACAAGAATTCTCAAATTCTTGTAAATTATATCACATTGACTTGTCATGTTAAAGAGGGCTCATATAAGACACTCAAGATACTTCTACAAAAACCAGTATTATTTGAAGCTTCACAGACATTTGAACCATCTTATTATTTTGTAGCATTTAAGTCAGTTTGAGCTTCAAGCCATCCTGTCACTTTGTTGTCTGCTAGTATATTTGGAATAATCCTAAAATATGGTCATCAGACATGCAATTTGGCAGCATGGGGAAGAGGAGCATTTTAATGGCATTGTCTTTCTTTTTTTAACATTTTATTATGGATGATTTCAACATATACAAAGGTAAAGAGAACAGTCCAATAAATCCCCTTGTTCCTATCCCCCAGCCCTAGCAATCAACTTTCATTTCATTTGTAACTTCCCATTTCTCCCCTCACTGGATGATCTTGAAGCAAATCTCAGATACATCATTTCATTCGTACCTATTTCAGATTTCATTATTAACTTTCTAAACAATCACAATACTGTTATCTATGCCTAAAAATTTCCCAATAATTCCTTATTGATATTAAATATGCAGTCGGTGTTCAAATTTCCTCCAAGTTTACCTCTCATGTATTATTTTCACAGTTGCTTTGCTCAAACTGGAATTCAAATAAGGTTCATAATTTTCACTTAATTGATATGTACTCCTAAGTCCATTTTAGTCTATATGCAGTTCTTTTTTTCTTTTTTTTTTTTTCAATTTATTTTTTTAAGAATCTTAGTCTTTTGTCTTGTAGGGTTGCCTTCATTCTAGAATTTACTGATTCCATCCCTATAGTGTCATTTAGTGTATTCCTCTGTCCTGTGAATTCTCTGTAAACTGGTAGATAAATCTAAAGCCTTGATCTAATTCAGTTGGATTTTTGTTTTAGGAGGTGGTAATATTTTACTTTCAAATTTCATAGGAGGGAGGATATTTTGTTGCAGTTATTATTCTCATTAATACCTTAAATTGTCCCTTTTGTGTCTAGTGCAAACCTCTTCCAGGGTCCTGAGTCCTTATTACACAACTCCAGGTGTTTTTGGTAGAGTCCTTGTTTTCTGGTACTGCAAGATGTTTCAGGTTCATCTTACAACTTTCAGTGCTCAGCTTGGAATCAGCTACTTGTCCAAGAAACCCATTTTGAAGCAGGAAGCCATATGTATATGCCACAATCTGGGGGCTCCAGATAGTCACGTTTCTAGATTGGAAGTTGTTTCCAGACAATTGTCCATCAGACAAAAAAATTTTTTTGTTATTCAAATTTTTTAAACTGTTTATTTGGTTTATCTGTTACATATGTAATAGTTTCGGAATAACAATAACCATAAGATTACTAAAAACCATGTAAGATTTTTTTTTTTTAATTTTTGCTTAGGATATCCTCAGGATATATCCCACTAGGGATAAAGATATATAGGCAAGTTACTGAATTTTAAAGTTACCTGAAGCAATTTCTTAGGTCTTCATTAAGCCATTAGCTTAACATACAGTTCAATTCATTTGTTTAATCTTGCTTTTAAATTTTAGAGACTCCTTGTTATTTTCATTTTAATATAACTGTGTCATATAGTCATATAAAATATAGTTCCAAAATTAGATCAACCAAACAAGGTAAATTCAGAGAAGTCCCTGTCCTTTCTCCCATGTTCCCTTTCTCCCCTTATAGGTAACTATTGGGTTGATTTTATGGTTTATTTTTACAACCTTAAATTTAAGAAAATGCATATATGTTTATAAATATTCAGAGAGATAAATAGCAGAATGCTATATATACTTTTCTCTACCTTGTTTTTTTCACTTACCATATCCTGAATATCCCTTCATAACAATTTATGAATATACCCTTCATCTTTTAATAGATGCACAGTATTCCATTGTGTGGATGTGCATGGCTTATTCAACTGGCCCCAGTTACAATAAACATTTAGGATATTTCCATTGTTGTTGCAAATAACATAATAATAGTTTTATGTATATATTGTTTATATTTTTCTACTATATCTTTGGAATATATTTCTAGAATTGAGCTATCTGGCTCAGATAATAAATGCATATGGGAGTTTGCTAGATATTATCAAATTCCCACGAATAATATATGAAAGTGCCTTTTCCCTTTAGCCTCACCAACAGGGTATGCTGTCAATTTTTGGATTTTTTTCCTAATTGGCATTTCTCTTATATTGAAAAGGTTAAGCATCTTTTCATATGTTCAAAAATTAGTTGTACTTCTTTTCTGACTCATTTCTCTATGAAGTTTGGATTTTTTCTTTATTTTTTTAGAAGCTCTTATTTTATTAGGAATAATAACCTTTTGACTGTGAAGTGAGTCCAATTTTTTTTGCAGTTCGTCATTTGTCTTTATACATTACTTATGTTCTATTTTTTTATGCCATGCAGAAGTTTTTGTTTCTTTCTTTGATTGATCAATATGTATCAGTCTTTTCCTTTATTGGCTTTGGATTTTGAGTCCTAACTAGGAACGTTTACCCCATTCCCAGTTTATAGATGAAATCCTCATGTTTCCTTTTAGTATTTATATGAGTTAATTACTTACAATTACACCTCTTAATCCATATGAATTTAGCATAATAGGTAGTATGAGAAATTAGATCCAATCTTACTGTTTTCTATGGCTATCTAGCTATCTTCACTCACTTAATAAAAATTCCATTCTTTCATGACTAATTTGAGATAGCACTTTATTGTATGCTAATTTTCCATATGCAATGTTGAGCCTATTTCTGGATTTTTATAACATGTTATATTAATTTATCTGTCTATATTCATGAGACAACATATATTGCTTTAATTATAGAGGCTTTAAAATATACATTTAATCTGCTAGGGTTGGTTCCCCCTCATTGCTCCTATTTTTCAAGGTTTTCCTGAATGTTCTTGCTTTTTATGCTCTTCCAAATAAATTTTATAATCAAATTGTCTAGGTCCATAACAAAACATGATGGTGTTTTTATAGAGATTGCATTGAATTTATAAATTAACTTAGAGAGAACTGACATTTTTACTGATGATGAGCCTTTCAGTCTAAAACCATGGTTAAGCCTGTCCATTATTTCAAATTTACTTTGTGTTTTGTAGTTTTCCTCACCTAGGTCTTGAACATTTTTTTTAAGTATTCTATTTTATAATTATCAGATTAGATAGATATGGATATAGATATAGGTCTATAAAATGTTACAGAACTTATTGGTATTTTCACCTGCAATACATTTTTGTGTGCCCTCGTGTCCTGTTGCCCATGGTATTACATTACTTTTGATATTGCTGACTCTTTCAGAGAGCATATTAACCAAGCACAAAAGCAATCCTGGGAGAAAGTAAATTGCTCAACCACACAATATCAAATGTAAAGTTCTTAAATTTCAGCAGTTTCTCTAATTCTTAAGTGTCAGGATGTATATTTGTAATTTGATGAGACACAACATAAACTATATGTGCTTCATTTTCATTGTCCTTTTTTTTATTTACTCAAATTATCACCCATTGTGTTATTAGAAACTGTAAATGTACTAAGGAACTGTGTCTCTGTACACTGAATTTAAAAAAAAATTAAGAAATTGGGATTTTCATAACCTTAAGATAGCACAAATTTGCAACTTTGATCAAATGAACCATGACTTTACTGTTATTTCACCAAATAAATAAGTTTCAACTGGGGAACTTGAGAATTCCGTCTTAATGGTTTTCTCACTGCAGACTAAATCCCACAACTCCTCTTCTGATATTTAGTGACTGCAAATAATTTGCAGGGGGCTGCGGGTTGCTTCCTAGAAGCAATCCAGTGCAAACAACCTAGAGAGTTATAGTTCTTCATTAAAAAACAGGCTAATTTAAGCTTAATTACCCTTTGGCTGATCTTCCTGGCTTCAAGTTTATTCATTAGTACCCACAAATATAATACAACAAAATATAGCATTTTCTTCATTGTAAAGAAACTATTATTCTAAAACTATTTTTTTTCCATTGAAAAGTATGATGACACCACAATGTGGTAGATTGGATTATTGTTCCCAATTCTTTACCATCCTAACATTGACACTCTTGTCATGGCCTCATTGTGAGTGGAGTGAACTTTCTTAGCCCTTCACTTTGAGCTTGTCCATATCACTTCCTTTAGTCAGTGGCCTGTGGCAAGAAATGACGAAACATCATTTCCAAACCTAGAACTCAAAAGCCTTGTGTTATTCCTTGTGCCTTCTTGTAGCTCCACCATTGGCCATAAGAAAAACATACTCCACTCAAATTTGACACCTAATTATAATTCTGATCACCAATTCCAATGTGGTTGTGAAATTTCCCACACCACCAAGCAATTCACCAACACTACTGCATATTCTACAATTTGACTCAGTTCTGACGCCTCCTTCAATTAATATGCTAGAGCAACTCACAGAATCCTGAGAAACATTTTACTTACTAGATCACTGGCTTATTATTTTTAAAAAAAAAAATGTAACTCAGAAATAGCCAGATGGAAGAAATGCATAGGGCAAGGTATGGGGAAAAGGTAAGTGCAGAGCTTCCACACCCTCTCCAGGCATGCCACTCTCCATGCATCTCCATGTGTTCACCAACCTGCAAGCTCTCCAAATCCCATCCTTTTGGGGTTTTATGGAGGATTCATTAGATGGACATGACTGATTAAACCATTGGCCATTGGCAACTGATTCCACCTCCAGCCCCTCTCCTCTCCCAGAAGGTTCAGGGGGCTGGGGCTGAAAGTTTCAACCTTCTAATCAATGATTGGTTCTCCTGACAATCAGTCTCTGTCCTTTGACGTTGTCCAAAAGTTACCTCATTTACATAATAAAAATAACCTTTATAGCTTTCATCACTTAGGGAATTTCAAGGGTTTTAGAGGCTCTGTGCCAAAAAAAGGATGAAGACCAAATGTATATTTCTTATTATAGTTCACAGTACCACACTAACACATTGGGACAAGGAAGATGAGACATATCAAGGCGAATTGCCCCAGCTGCCCCACAAATCCGCAACGATAACTAGAGCTGTCCTAGCTGCCTCAGCCTGAAGAAAGACCCATAAATGAGCCCAAACTACATCAGGAGACCTCACTAGACCCACAGATTCATGAGGTTATGAAATGATTGTCATTTAAGTCTCTGAATGTTAGAGTTGTTTGTTACACAGCAGTAAATAGCTGATTCAACACTCAAATCCACAAACAAAAAACTGACTTAGAGTTGTAGACTTTTCTTTTTCTTTCACCCTCCAAATCCAGTCAGTCTTAAGAAGTTTGTTCTGCCCCTGTTTCTGCCATGCCACTCCTCTCCATTTTCTCTGTCACTGCTCTAATTCATGCTGATCATCGCATATCTGAATTATCACAATGACCTTTTAGTCAAACTAAACTTTGACTTCCTTCCTCTCTAATCCATCTTTCTCACAGATACCAGAGTGGTGTTTTGTTTATTTTGTTCTTCAAATTGCAGATTTGGCTATGTCCCTCCTTTGCTTGGAAACCTTAGATTAATATCTGCAAAATCACAGTCACTCTTTCCTCACCTCTGTCATATTCGATTGTAGCCATAAGTTTTCCTCCTGAATCCAAAAAGGGCCTTAACAGGCAGGTTCCTGACAGCCATTCCCTATCAGTATAAACTGTCTTTCCTACCCTGTACTAGATAATTTGTCATTGTCCAAACATATCTCTACCATCAAATTCAAATTATGACCCTGAACTGTATCCCCAGCCTTACCTTTTATTTTCTTTCTCTACCCCCCACTGAATCCCATATGTTAACCTCACTGAGAAAACTTCCCAGTTCCCCAAACAGCCTGTTGATCTCCAGAGTAATGCCACTGAAATCTCCCCAACCAGATATGCCTTTCAGCCCATTGGACCTCAAGGTCAAGCTGAAATGTTTGCTTCTCTGTGAGGGTCTCTTTGACATCTTCTTCCACTTCTATCCCAAGGTTCCACTCCTCTGGATGCCAGAAGGACCTTAATCTTGCTCTATTGACATTACATTCGCTTGTATCATAGTCATCCCTGCTGACATGTCTCTTACTGTAAGTAGAGACCTTGTCCTACTAACCAGATTGAACACCTAATAGGCACACTACAGATTGGATAGATAAAACTACTCCTATGAAATCATCCAAGTGACACTTGCAAGTCTATGATGCAATGTTTTCCTGCTAAATATAATTGAGAAAAGAACTTCAGTTTTTTTTTTTTAATTAAAAGTCCTTTTTACTTCAAAATTATTTAGAAATCAGAGACTTGATGAAGCTCCAGGGATACTATCATGAAGTAGTATAATTTGTAAAATTAAATGAGTTTTCAAGGTAGATTTTACACATGTTAATTAATACCATTTAAGGAATGCTTGATTTAATGAGAGACTATTGCACATACAAAAGCATTTTAACAAATTAGAGTAATATAAAATTGATACCAAAAATGTGAATGCAATTATCATTTGACCATACTTATCCAAAAGCCATGGCATTCAATAATTTATTTATGCAACAGAGTAAAGAAAATAATTTTCAGCTTTTGAATTAATATAATCATTTCTGGCAAATGTGGTCATTACTATAACAAATTAAATTTAGGAAAGAAAGGAAAAAATATAGGTGCATCCTTTAGTGGGTTAAAAATATAAAATAAGAACAAAATAAGCTCACTCTTGAATAGACATATAAATCGATAGATACTCTTTATACAAGAAGTATTAGTAAAGTTTGGAAACACTGGAAAGTACTACCTGTTCAGTTACCACCACAGTTTATGCTTCAGAAAACAGAGCACATGATCTCTCAACATGACTTGCTCTCCATGTCACCACTCGACCCTTACAGAATGATCCTATTCCTTAGCTTAAAGATTCAGGGGCCTGCTTTTCATCTCAAGTGACAGATTTGAAGATAAAATGGTATCTCTTAGATAGAACATTTGTCCATTAAACTTGAGGTTCTGGGTTATGATAAGAGCCCACCAGGGGCTTGAGAATTGAGATAAGGACAGAACCAAAAGAATGGAGGATTCCAGCTCACATCCCTGAATGCAATTGCTTTTGGGAAGTTAGGTAAAGAGGAAAGTCTTAAACATGATCACTTATTGTCTTCACTTCTTTTTCCTGAATCATTCATATTTCTTCTCTCCTGCTTGAAAACAAAGTGTGAATTTCTACCAACAGGTCTTCAGTCCCTAGAAAAGTGTTTTCCAAGATGGTGTGCACCAAACAAGCCACAACGGTAGGAAAATAACAACACTACAGCTTCTTTTTAAGTATATTTTATCTTATCCTCTTTAATTCAAATGTTATATTTTCATATAAAATAATAAACATGTATATTTTGTGACAATATGATGTGTATTTTTTCTAAACACATAAACATATATTGGAGTATGCTACCATAGAATGTGTGATCCCAAATTTTGGGAAGGAGTGTACAATATAAATCACTTGGGTCCAGAAAAAAATTACAGGGCCCTTATTTATACTTGTTTTTAATCTATAAATAAGAAATCCACTAAGTTTTACTATAATCCTTATGTGACTATCACTGGAGCCCTCCCTTGATGCCTCTCCTTAGTCCTTTGATTCAGAAGGTCAAGTTTCCCATCTGCTATACTAGGTATTCTCAGGAATGTTGGGGGGGAACTGCGCTTGCTTTTAAAACCTACAACTGGAGGGTATTATGCTGAGCGAAATAAGTCAATCAGAGAAAGACATGTATCATATGATCTCACTGATACGAGGAATTCTTAATCTCAGGAAACAAACTGAGGGTTGCTAGAGTGGTGTGGGGGTGGATGGGGTGGCTGGGTGACAGACATTGGGGAGGGTATGTGCTATGGTAAGCTCTGTGAATTGTGTAAGACTATTGAACCACAAACCTGTTCCTCTGAAACAAATAATACATTATATGTTTTAAAAAAAAAAAAGGAAGATAGTAGGAAGGGAAAAATTAAGGGGGGGAAATCAGAGGGGGAGAAGAACCATGAGAGACTATGGACTCTGAGAAACAAACTGAGGGTTCTAGAGGGGAGGTGGGTGGGGGGATGGATTAGCCTGGTGATGGGTATTAAAGAGGGCACGTATTGAATGGAGCACTGGGTGTTATACGCAAATAATGAATCATGGAACACTACATCAAAAACTAATGATGTAATGTATGGTGATTAACATAACATAATAAAATTTTTTAAATGTAAAATAAATAAATAAATTGCATTAAAAAATAAATAAATAAAACATACTGCAGCATACTATAGTCTTAAGATGTACAGATGAGTTGGTTTGTAGATCATATTATTTACTATTATTAGATAAATCCTCACCAAAATGGACAACTGGCTTCTTCCCAAATATACAAGGAAAAAAACAAAAACTGACAGACTTGATAGTTTGCCAAGTACAAGCAAAAATAAGAAACTGGCAGATTTAATACTCTTTTACCTTGGGCATGATGGATCTTACCATCTGCTCCATAGCAAGGTATAGATGGTGGCCACCTAAGCAAATATGACAGGAAAAGATCCAGGTATTCCAACCTATTGACAAGACTATTTAATATAAACCCATATCACTAATGAGAAACTTTGTCATAAATTTACATTTCACCCTGAGATGCTATCTTTTCCATCCTCACTGTATTATTTTCTAATTTATAAATTATATGTTTCAAAATATACATAATTATATACATGTATAAATAAATATGTATAAATGAGTGGTTATAATTACATAAGTAGTATGCATCAAATTTTATTTATTATTGGGAATGTGTGCTTAAAAATTCTTAATAAAGATGCATAAATAAAAATTTGGATACCACAACCCTAGGGAACATAAAACTGTACTTTAATTTTCTTTAAAGAGCTATCATATCAGTTAGTTACCTTCATAAACCACGTAAGTATGTGAATTATAGACTATTCTATAGTGTTCTAGCAAGTACACTTTTGACTTCAACTGGAATGATGCTTACTTACCTTTGCCACCCAGTTGTTCTGTAGGATTGAGTGAGTCCTCTAGCAAGTCCAACTGGCATGCATTGAAACCTACAAAGAATCTTGTAATAAGAACAATGTGAGTATAGTTCTTGAGCTCCAAGAACTGACAGTCATGTATTTATTAACAGGAAAAAACATAATTAAGATCATCTTTAAACATTAAAATTTCTATTTTTTTATTTTTTTGTTGTATTTTATTTTTTTGGTGGGCAGCAAAGCAAAGTTTATTGAGCTACAGTACAGAGCTCCTGAAGAGAGAGGGGACCCAAGAGGGTTGCCCTAAACATTAATATTTTTAACCATTATTTTATATGTTAAGGAAATTTTTAAGGTAAGCTAAAAACAATAAAATTAAATCAAGTTGCCAGACATCTAACTCATTCTTACTTCACATGAAATTAATAAAGATTAACAAGATATTACACAGATTTTTTCTTTCTTAAAAAAAAAAAAACTCACAAAACTCTAAGACTATAAGCTTTTACTACCAAATACTCAACTTGTCAAAGATAATGATACAATGAATGTTACTTTGGAAAAAGTGAAAAAAAAATTGGCCCAGGAAATGAAATGAATTTAAAAACTGTATTATTAAAGAATAGAATTTGCTATTAAAGTGAATTTTTTTAATTCAAAAAATTATTTGTGAAGGACTCACTCTGTTTAAACAGATTCTAATTTTTATTTTCTTCAGTAGCAGAAGTGTTTGTTCAACAAACTAGCAAAAAGGCATGATAAAAATCTCAAAAATATTTCCCAAATGTGTAAACTTTCTAGACACTATTTGGGTTACCAAATCCTTTGTGGCCCGCCCAAAACCCCATCCTGCATGGTCATAAATCATTTCCATTTTGAGTGTAGGTATTTTTCACTTCTACATAGCCACTCTACTCTAGTGGGAAACTTTTCATAATGTTTCCAGTGTGTGTTTTTATTCTGTGTTATGTGCATATGTAATATGGGGCATGAAGTACTGTTAGGAAAAATGAAATGATGACATTCTCTTATATCAACAACCTTTTCTTGAAGTATTGGCAATTAGTACCAAAGATTACATCAGCTTCATAAAATTCAGACAGTTAAAGAAAAGCACAATATACAATGAGCCACATTACTGAAGGAGCCAGTCACAAGTTAGGGAGAGCAGTTAACTCTTTATGATTTAAAGTTTGAGTGTTCCTTAGTGGAACATTCCCACTTTCTTAGCCTCCTTCTTTATTTAAAAGCTCAGAGTTGGATACTTTACTGCTTATTAGCACCTACTGGAGAAAGTAGGGGGAAAAGAGTAAAGGAAGTAAAATTCAGATCAATAAATATATCTATTGGCATTTCTCATAAAAAAACGGAGTAAGAAAAGATACTGAAATATTGTGCTAAAGAGAGATTTGAATTTTACCTCATTACTCATGATGCCCCAACTCCTATTGTCTCAAATAACAGAAATCAAGCCTTCTCAGTTACTTATGTGACATGATTATGGCGGGAAAGCTTTATATTAATCCCAATAAACATGTGTGCTAGCCTCCAAAACCATGTAAGATGGCAGCAAAGCCTAGGGGAGATCAAATGAAGATGAGGGACCAAGTTCAGAGCCTAAGACAGAACCCAGAAGAAAATTATCTCTAACACTAAGAAATAACTATGTTTCAAAGGCAGAATCCCTGGCAGGAGGCTTGGTCTGTCTCTAATGTTGAATGTAGATTTCCCACCCTGCCTGGAAGATGCAGCTGCTGACACCAACAGTACCAACTGCTGCCTCCTGATTCTTTCATCACCATTCTACCATCAAGCAGACATAAAACAAGCATTCCAAACACTTTTGTCTTTGAGTTCTATGAAGAGGGAAACCTCCATTCTCCATCATCTTCCTTGCTTCATTTTCCTTCATGCCACTTAATACCAGGTTCTGTACTCAGTTTTTTCCTTGTTCATATCTATCTTTCACTCCGAAATGTCAGCTTCAGAAGGGTAGAGATGTTTGACTTCATATTCACTGCTGTATTCCTGCTCCTGGTAAAAGGCCCAGCACATAGCAGGTGCTAAATCAATATTTGTCAAATGAATGAATGGGTGCCCCTGTTATCCACTTCTCTGCCAGTGAGCCCAGACCTGACATCACAGGTGTCATCCAAATACCTTCACTACAGTTACAGTCTATAGAGAGTTAGCAGACAGGAAATAGTGGATAGGGAAATCCTCCCCTTCCTACTGCCCTAAATTTCGATAAAAGGGTATGGGGAAATGGAGGAGGAGAAGTTAAAGATTCCTCCAGAAACCATAAGTGTCTGCTTACTCTTGATCCAGTCTTCACTGGTCTTAGTGTAAAATAGTTGCCTACAAGAAAAGTGAATGGACCTTGATAAAGGCTTGGTCATCCACACCCAACACTGAAGGCTCACGATGATCCCTTGGCTCCCCACTGCTATCCACTCCAGTGCAACACATGAAGGGCTGATGTCCATGCAGGGGTGCTGTTTCATACTGCCCACCAAGCTAGAGGCACTGCTCCCTACTGCTGCTAAGGCCACAGCTGCCCTTGAAAGACACTAAGGTTATCACATGTCACTTTGTGTACCCAAAGGCATGGGTACAGTCTCATTTAATTCTCACAATACTCCTAAGTGTTAGTTTCAGCCAAGGAAACCTATGTTTTTGAGAGGCTGGTTGGAGCTGGAAGTTAAACCTTGCCTCATCTCTCACTGTACCCCCCACCCCACTCCTCCACGCCCCCACCCCGCAGGCTTCACTTCAGTCTCAACTACTTACAGCTCCCAGGTGCTAAGTTCTGTTATTCTTTCCATTTTACAGAGGGAAGTCAAGCTCCATGAAGCTCAAATGAGTTGCCCAGTACAACATAGTGGGGAGGGGGGAGACCCCAAACCCACACTCTTAATCACTCCACTACAAGGCTTCCTAATGTCTCCTCACACAGAAGCTAGCAAAAAGAATACAACATGTATTTGTACAGTATTTTAACATTCTAAAACCTTTGTGCACACATGATCTCATTCCATTTGTACAACTTTTCCCGCAGTCATTATGTTGGTCCAGGGATGAAAGTGCATATAAAATGACTATGCAGGAAGTACCAGATTTACCCTTCCATAGAATAAATTAAAAAAGCAGCTGAAGTAATCATTACTATTTCCCTCTTTCAGTATGGACTGGTAGAGGCAGGAGACCATAGTGAAGCAAATGGAAAACTCCTCCAATCCCTCTTTATTTGCTCTCTGCCTTCTAGCAGTTTCATGTTCATAGTTGACCAATTTGTCTTCTGAGTTCCAGATAAAGTGTAATTTAAGTAGGAAACTCCCATACATACACTGCATCCCTGCATCACATTACACTAGGCTAAATCTAGGCTATACCAACTGCTGATGAAAAAGTTGACCTTGTCTAAAGACTTTTCAGCTGGTGTTTTTCAAAAGTGCCATCACACCTGCTGTTTTGAGTTGGAAATACTCTCAGTGCAAAAAGTACCTGACTTTTCATGAGACTGGGTGCTGAAATTGGTGGTCAGAGTTTATTCTTATAATCACAACCTTAAGATTCACCTTTCGGAGAGGCACCATCAGAAAATATTCATGGTACCCTAAATACTCAATCCAGGCTAGAGAAAGTCTTAAAATACCAATTTTTTCCCATAATTATAATTCCTCCCCTACTATGAAGAGGGGTTCAAAATGTGCCCATCTGCCAAAGCGCAGAGCACTGAGCCAGGGCATTGCTTGGTTCTTCTAGCCCATGTGTGCAGCTCTGCAGAAATGCGATTGTGTTATAGTCAACAGATACTAGTTTAGCAAATGAGTTTTCTATCTATTTCCCATGGTCTGGGCAAGAAGACAGTCACTCTAAGGCAGACATTGTCAAGCCCACTGCGGAGATCCTTGTGACGGCAACAAAAATGTGTAGCTGGTCCTGGACTCCATGGGTACCGATTAGGCTGTAATGAGGCTTCTGGAATGGGTCTCACAGAAGAGGGTGTGTGGGCTCTAAGGAGAGCACCATGTAACTAAGCTGTCAGGCTAGGCTTTCAAAGAACAAGAAGATAGACATTTCACTTCTAGGGAATCAGACCTTGGTTTAAAACCACTCATGAATATAACATAATAAAAAATAAAAAAATAAAAAATAAATAAAATAAAATGACTCGTGAAGTGTCTGTTGTGAGACTTTTTTTTTTTTTTTTGCATAGGGGATGACCATATGGTGCCTGCTTACATTCCCACCCTTGAACACTGCACTCCAACCTTTTCTACTTGTAATTCCCAGAGCAAAGGAGCCCCCTTTTGCTCACTGACCTTTGCTTATGTAAGTTTCTCTATATTGACTGGTCTTTTCCACCCCTCTCCATACCCTGAATCAGGCTAATTCATCCTACAGGTCTTGGCTTTGAGATCATTTTCCTCAGAAAGCCTTTCAGGACCTGCTAACCCCACACCAAGATTGGAGGGAAATGACTTATATTCTATATTCTAATAGTCTTGTTTGCTTGTCTCTTTCCACCTGTGAGGTCTACCTGAGGGATTGTATCAGGTTTACCATTACCTTCCCAGAGCCTAACACAGTACCTAGCACATAGTAATAATTCAACAAATAGTTAAAAAACAAATAAATAAAATAAAAGAACTTAACTGATCATAGCATGCGCCATTCTTTCTTGGGGCACTAAGACTTTTGCTAAAGCAAATAGGAAAAGAAGTCAGTTGATGAGCTCTGTGTGGTTGAAGCAGAGATCTATCTATCTTTTGAAGTCTAAACTCAGAGCAGTAAAGCTGAGACCTCCATGCGGTTAGATCACCACTGACACAGGAAGCAATCAGTTTGGATTAAACTACAGTGAGAAGCCCAACTGGGAAATGCAAGTTGGGAAAACAGAACTCGGGTCATGGACAAAGGATGGATTCATACTAACTTAAAAAAACTTTGAGCTCATTGTTAAGAACTTTACTGACCACAGAAATACACTATAATAACTATTTTGTAATACTACACATATTCCAAATACATTTATTCTTAAAGTAACAGAGCATAACTAAAATAGATGTACATTTTAGTCCATTATCAAAAAATTGCTTTGCTGTCCTTACAAAGTACCCAGTGGAAATGACCACATTAATGTTTTAATAATTATCCAAACCATGTATATTCAGCAGATTAGAACTTTTTTGTCTGCCAATTTCTAAGCCAAGCTCTA
Organism: Mirounga leonina; assembly: GCF_011800145.1. Classification (NCBI taxonomy): domain Eukaryota; kingdom Metazoa; phylum Chordata; class Mammalia; order Carnivora; family Phocidae; genus Mirounga; species Mirounga leonina. The sequence continues at coordinate 39,590,743 of NW_023270415.1, read as the reverse complement.
TGTAGACATCTCATGCAACCCTACTGACAGTTTTGTAATATAGTCTAACTATGACTTACAAGTTAAATAAATTCCCCTCAGTCATTCAGTCAGTAAGTAGTAGAACCATGATTCAGGTTTAAATGGGTCTGATCCAGGGCCATCTGGGTGGCTCAGTCTGTTAAGGCGTGTGACTCAGTTTCCGCTCAGTTCATGATCTCAGGGTCCTAGGATCGAGCCCATCATCAGGCTCTGCGTTCAGCAGGGAATCTGCTTGAGGATTCTCTCACTCTTCCCCTCCCCACCCCACTCAACACTTTCTCTCTTTATCTCTCTCTCAAATAAATAAGTAAATATTTTTTTAAAAAATGTGTCCAAACGATAAGATTTCATTATTTTTTGTGGCTGAGTAATATTCCATTGTATATACTGTACACCTGAAACTAATATAACATGGTATGTTAGTTGTACTGGAATTTAAAATATAAATAAATAACTATATCTAATCCAAAGTCCATGCTCTTAATCACTGCATTATACTATCTCTACCAAAACTGGGATATGGGTCCCTATTTATATTAAATATTTAGGTAAACCAGGTAAGCACGTCCTACCACATGGCATCAATTTTTATGTGAAACAAGCTTTATATGTACCCACCATAGCCACTGAATTTATAGTGTTCAAGGGCAATGTTATCTGGATCAGAGTTCTAGGCCGAAAAAAATAAGTGGCAACCTTCTGGCCAAATAAGGGAGATGATTTTTTTGATGTCTCTTTTGACTGAGAATCCAGATCCATGCAAGTAAATTGATGCAAATCATACTCACACATAATTAAAAACTCAAGAGGTTACCTTAAGGGCAATCAAATTCTAATAATAACTGAGAATTCTTTGTTAGGGTCTCTCACAAAATATACGCTAAGTTCCCAATTCGATTTAATACTCCTTTTAAGGCATCCCTATATTGACCATTCTCTGGTTTCTAGGAAGATTTAAAATCTGAGGAACTACACCTCAATATAAACATGTTATGCTTCTCAAGATGATTACTTGTTTTTTCTTAGAATTTTTAAGTATACTATGCGTCACTTGCTTCCTAAAAGTACCACTGACCACAGAAAAACTAGATACATATATTCAAATTCACTCCTTAGCTCATCAGTTAAATTTAGTACCTCTCCTGAGTAATGGCTAATATTAGATTTCCAGTTACCAGATGTTCTTTCGTTTCTTATGATGTGATCTTTTTTTGAGTTCTAACTGGTTACCAAAGAAGATCTGTGATGAGCTGCATACTTGTGATCTCACTAGTTTTCTACTTCTTTCTGCTCTCTCCAGAGCTCTAAGATGAGTTAATTTCATGGAACATTATTGAACGCAATCAGATAGAAGGATCCTTATGGGGAAAGGATTAATAATAATACCTCCTCCTATTTATATGTCAACCCATCAAAGTCAAAAATCATCCTCATCAAAGAATACAAATTGACTACTTAAGTAGCATGCACTGCCTCATGTAACTCATAAGCTTGTAAACCAAGGCTCCCTAGAGATTATATTCTAAAACCAATAATATACAGTATTTAAAAAAAAACTTTACAAATCTATCAGCTACTTTTATAGAAGCCTCCTAAAGGGTGGGTAAAGTAATAGGCTGACAGTGAATAATATGAATCAATTAACTCTTACATAGAACAAATTTAAATATCATTTGAAAATTGGTGCATAACGTGCCAAGGTCACAGTGGTGTTTATGTAGTTTTGTACAGGACCATAGTGCTCTCAAGAATATCACCTTGGTGTTGGAAGATTGATGGGGACATTTATATCCCAACAATTTCTCTTCAACCCAAGGGCAATGTTCAAAAGAGCCTTAGGAAAGATTCCTGACTGTTAAGGAGTTCATAGAATTCTACAAAGCCAGGTCAATAGATTAAAAGTTTCTCCCCCCTTAAAGTTAACCTTTTGAACTTGCCTTCTAGTGGAAACATTGCTTCTTGGAAGTTACTGGGACACCAACAGGGGTTCAGCTCCCCCCAGAATACACCAAGAAGTCTACTCCCAGGGATACCTGTTGCTAAGGAGAACCATGGCCTATAGTTCACGGTCCTATAGTCTCCAGTGACTTCCCACCCAAGATTGGCAATACACAAAGTGCTGAGACACCTGCTATGTAGTGAAAGATAATTTATTGGGCCGTGGTCCTCCAACTCTCTGGTCTGATATTAAGCATATACTGCTCTTTCAAGTTTCAAACTTCAGCAAGTCCATATAGATCCCTCTCTCTATAGTTAGAAAATACCAGTATGAGTCATACATATAGCACACACCATAATGCCTCAAAAATGCAATGCCCCCCTCCCCTAAAATGCCGTTTCCCTGACATTATCAAACACTATCCTAGTAGTCAAAAATTCTTGCCCATACAAAAGCTAACAAGATCTCTACAAGCAAATGTATATACAGCCTTGCACTGGCTTGTGGTCTTGCTTCACCTAATTCTCTGAAAGAATAACACATCATCTGCACTTGAGAGCAAAAACCTTATCTATCTGACTTGTTCATCACTTCATCACTCTATGCACATTGTTTAACACAGGGCAGGTACTGTGGATACAATCAAGGAGCAAGTCTGATGGTTTTCCAGAACTTCTACTGCCACCACTACCACCAAGACAATGTAGCTTGAAGGATGACAGTGAAGTTGCTAAGGTCACCAAAGTCCAAGAAAGGGCAACAGAAACATGTAACAAAGGCCTCCTAACTGTGGGAGAAAGCAACACTTGCTTTATTTGTGTACCAATTGAGCTGTGCAGAGGTGGGAGATTGCCAAAGCAGTACTTGAATCTGTGGGTCTTCTGCCCTGGGACTGCCACCACCACAGTTCAGGGTTACTCTAGCCAACTACTCTGCTTGAGCTCTCTCCCGGCTCTGTTGCTTTGACTGAGTGCCCACGGTGAGTCAAATAGTCCCTGCAAGATAGCAGTGTTCGTAAAATGAGTACCTTTCCAATGTCTTATGGTAGAAGCTTGTAGGAATGAGGTGAGATGCTCAGACATCTGCATTTTGTTAAGTTAAGCTGGTCAGAGTTTGAAATGTATGCGCTGTCAGCACATGCTCCTATAAATGAGTGCCAGTCTGAACACCTAATATTTCCAGCCCAGCCCAGCATATATTAAATAAATGGATGAATGAATGAATGAATGAATGATGAAATGATGGAATGAGAGGGCCAGTGTGGCCAAAAACTAGGAAAAAATCCTTTCCTATGCTGTCCTTGCCTTCCGTCAATCTTTATTTCATATTTCTGCCTTGCAACCTTTTTATAACATCCCCACAACTGGCCTACAGAAAATCCCAAATTATCTCCCCAAAACTTGTAAATGCCAAGCTTTGGTTAGGCCATATACCATTTATCTTCCCAGGAAATGGAAGAATCCCCCAGGGCCATATATCCACATACTCATGACAGAGGGGCAAACCTTCCTGGAGATCAATCCATATATCTGACTGCTTTGTAAGGGATTTACTAAGTGCAAAACAAATCATTCTTGGCGCCTGACTTTTGAAACATTTCCCTTTGTGTTTAGAGAGTGCAGTCACCCGGTCACTTGCATTCTGAGATGTGAAGTTTTGCAGATGGTTTAGTGTGTGCTCACTAAGATGGTCTTCCCCATTAACTCCTCAGCTCTCCACACATGCTGTTTCCGAGTCTGTTCTGGGCGATAATCTCATGGCCTAGCAATAGCCTAGTAGAATTAGTATTAGGTGCTTGGCTTAGCACTAAAAGATTTAGAAATATATTAACAGAAGTTCTACTAAAATGGCCCATCTGCAGAGTCTGAATGTACAGCCTTTCAGGAAACAGACACACACACACACACACACACACACACAGGAAAAGAGCAGTGTTTGCAAAAGAGAAAGTTTCAGGAAGCGTCTTCTGCCTAACATACTCTCTTGGACTTTGTAGTCCTACACTGTTTTGAGTTCCCTGAGAACAGCCTCTGAGTTAAAAATTGGAAGCCAGCATTTTATAGGGAGTTCTCTCGGAACTGATAAAAAAAAAAAACGAGGAAAGCAGGATTTGGTAGAAAAAGAAGTTGAATTAAAAAGCAGTTGGAACCAAGATCTCAGCCAATCCCCTAAAGAACTCTGCAGCTGGATAAGCCTTCAGATTTGTCTACAATGAGGCAAAAGGGTAAGGCCATTTTACCCTTGCCTCACCCCCTCACTGAATGTGCGCTGCTCCCAGAGAGAGGCCATAGGATTAGGGAAGGCAGGAATCCTTGGCAGAGGGCAATTGCTGGGAAAGGACTCAGCTATGAGCGGACTAGGCTAATTAGGGCATGTCTCAGTCTCGCATGTTGGCATATGAGCTACGCCAGCGTTCCTGGCAGCTGAGGGGATGATTCAGCCTTGTCCCTAAAGGGGGAATCTGGGCAGGGTCTCACACCACAGCGTCCCCTACAGCTGCCGAATCTACAATCAGAAATATGGGACCATTAAGAACCAGTTGAGAAGTATTCCCTTATTTTTTTAAATATCATAATGGTTTTCTTCCAAAATATGACAGGAGGAGAACATCATTAGAAGAAAACTGACATCCCTGAAGATGTCACAGCTATTGACTTGAACTTTTTAGAAAGTCTTTGCCTAAGCCAAGATTCCCGAATATGAGCTACCAATCTATCACCGGAGAAAGAAAAGCTACTTTAATCATGGTTGAGGTACTAATAATGATCATCTCTAGTTTCTCAGCATTTCTTCAAACTGAGAAAAGTATGTCTAAATGAACCACAAAGGTACATAAATGGTTTCGACAACTCCTGGTGTTCCTTCAGGAAGACCAGCCCACGGACTTGCATTTTATAGGTAGAGAAGCAAAATTCTTTAGGGGTGCTTTTATCAATATGGATGAAAAAGTTACCTGGTCAAATTATTTGTCTAAGCCTAGGAAGCCAAAATTAAAACCCGGGACTCATAAAAGTTTGTAGGACTAAGGCGCTTCGCTGGAATTTTTAGATTGAGCTGGCCAGATTTTGAAATGTATGCATTGAACACACAATGTTAAAATAGCTAGTACACTGAATCCCTTGGAAATGTCCATTAATGTTATAAAGTTTTATGTTATATCTGTAATGTGGTGTTTCATAGAGATATAGGACACTTACCATTAAAAAATAACACTAAACTACTTCTGAAAAGAAAAGGATTTTATCAAAATTACAGCATCAGGGCGCCTGGGTGGCTCAGTCGGTTAAGCGACTGCCTTGGGCTCAGGTCATGATCCTGGAGTCCCAGGATCGAGTCCCGCATCAGGCTCCCTGCTCGGCGAGGAGCCTGCTTCTCCCTCTCCCACTCCCCCTCTCTCGCTGTGTCTTTCTCTGTCAAATAAATAAATAAAATCTTTAAAAAAAAAAAATTACAGCATCAGCTGTGTCCGTTTCATTATCCTAATTCAATATTGTATTTTAAAAGATATTTACTTCTTCAAGAAGATTTAAACATAGTCACAACTAGCTAAATGGTTTTTGAAGATTTCAAGAATCTGTAAAAATTTCTTGTGTCACTCCTCCTGAATATTATAAAAATCCTGTTGAAGCCATCACCCGCCCCACTTCCAAAGCCAGTTTCCTCTCTGCTTGCTAGGAGTTGTAAGGATGATGTGTGTCCACTTAGTAACGTCTTTAAGACATGATTACCAGTAAAGCTGTGAAAATCCTGATTGTTGGACTCCAACCTCAGGACCTGTATCAAATTTCCTTATTCATTAGCTTGCAATCCACTGAAGAAGCTAGGGGACTCCTCTTCGGTCTTAACCTGTCTCACCCTATCCATGCTCTGCTCGGGCCTCTCAGCCAGTGGAATGCAGGTCACCCAGGGAATTTAGAAGTCAAACAATTGGGAAATATCCATGTCTTCATCCTTTCAAAATCTGTTGACACAAGCTTCAGCGGCCATGAAATCACAGCCAAGGGCAGAGAAGGCAGCACCAGCTAATCGTCACGCCCTGCCTCAGTCTCTCGTTCTGCACTGCCACCCCGCCACCCTGCCCTCTGCAGCCCAGCGTTCAAGGAAGTGCTGTCTCTCTCCCTGCACTCCACACTGCGTCCCTTTCAAAACAGTGCCACCTGATGTCACTGACCCGCTAGGTTCATCAGAAAGGCCACCACTTCAGTATCAACTCCAACCCAGGTACTCAGTGCTCCCAGGAAGAACACAGGACAGAGAAATGGGAACTGTGAACTAGCCCTTTCCCAAGTAGAGGAAATTGGATGGGGCAGGGGGAGTGGGGGGAGAGATGAAAAAGGAAAAAAAGTAAAAGATGCTTGTTTAAAACAGTATAAATGGGGACGCCTGGGTGGCTCAGTCGTTAAGCGTCTGCCTTCGGCTCAGGTCATGATCCCGGGGTCCTGGGATCGAGCCCGCATTGGGCTCCCTGCTCCACGGGAAGCCTGCTTCTCCCTCTCCCTCCCTCTGCTTGTGCTCTCTCTCTCTCTGACAAATAAATAAAAATCTTTAAAATAAATAAAATAAATAAAATAAAATAAAACAGTATAAATGACCCACAAACCACAGCTTCAACATCCTCTGCTTCATTCAGAAAAGTGTGTTTGGCAAGTAGGTAGTACTTCAAAGGCACTGTGCTGGGTTCAAAATGTACTAACTGTAAATTAGAAAATACAGCTGGCTATTAAAAATTCGTATATGGGCAAAAATACTGCAGTTGTTAACCAGATGCTTACGTGATTCCCTAAGTCTTGTTTTCACTTGCTAAATTTTATATAAATATATAGTGATAATGAAGAGGTGCCTCCGATCATGGCTCTTTGCCATAAAACAAAACCTTTTCTTTATCCCTTTATCTGCTCTTGGCAGAAATGAGGCTTTCCATCCAGGAAAGATAGTGGGTGGCATCTATTCTTTTCAGGAACTATTTAACAAGGATCTTGTTTCAGTTAAATATATATATATATTACATATATATAATATATTTAGATTTAGTCTATTCCAGTGTATAGAAATTATATGTTGTAACACAAAATGCAAAGAATGATAGGCCAAGGTAAGTTCTATCAAATAAGGGATTTTTTCAAATAGTATCTTTAAGATAAAAATAGGCAGCTTTACGTGTTTGGGGACCTCTAAGGCAAGGGCCCTTACTTTGCTTAGGCAACTTGTTGTGGGTAGTTTAAGCCCTCGGTTAGCTGCAGGTGCAGTGTTTGCACCTGTAGCTAATTGCAGCCACAATTAGACCAAGATCATTGTGGGAACTATTCGACACTTCATGTTGAGGATGTAAGTGGCTAGTCCACAGTCAGCCCTGGCTAAAGTGTTTTCACCCACATGAAAGGAGACTGTGCCTAAACCAGTCAAACTTTTTTTTTTTAAACCACGCAACCTCTACATTCTCTGTTTTCCCTTTGCAGACAGACAGAACTTAGAGAAAATAACCGCTCATGCGATGGTAAAACACGTGTGCTAAGAAAAATCACACTGAATGAAAATGAAGCTGTGTTGACAAAGACACAAAGAGGGACAGCAACACTCATATAAACACAAACCAGTAAAGAAACTCTGTCAAAAGAGTTGTTTCAAACAATGAATTCCTTAGTTATATCTCCCTTGCCAAGATAGCAATTTATGATAATGGTGCAGAGAAGATTGCTGTGAGCTTGAAATCATTAGGTGAGTGTTCTTCACCTATGATAGGTTTATCCTCTTGAATGGAGAGGTTCTTCGGGATTTGTGCCTTTATTGAAGTGACATCCAAATGGACTCTCTTTCCAGACTCTGACCTTATTTTTCCCTCACTACCCTTCCCCTTGGAATACCCCCCAGCCATCTATGTTTTAAAAATATAGATATTTTCTACTTAGGCATAAGCAAAGCTAGCGTTTTCAGTCACCAGTGCACAAATGCCTATAGTTAATCCAATAACCCTTCTTAAACCACAGCTAAGGCTTGACAAAAGACATGCTTCTGCAGTTTCATTTATATTTGATTTTTGCAAAAGAAAAGACTTGTCTTTGAAAAATTAGAAGTCTTTCAAGCACATTCTGTTATGGTTTACTGAGTGATATATAAAATCAACATTCTGTTTATTGCTCAACTAGAAAAATACAACAGAGCCAAGTTCATGTCATCAGTTAAATATCCCTTTCAATATAAGATAAAGCAAACATTCTTAATTTGCCTTCCTATTGTTTCATCTTCTTGAAAGGCTTATATTTTATCTATTTTTAAAAATATTAATATGTCTTAAAATGGAGGGGCGCCTGGGTGGCTCAGTCTGTTAAGCGTCTGACTCTTGATTTCGGCTCAGGTCATGATCTCCAGATTGTGAGATCGAGCCGTGTGGAATTCCGCACTCAGCAGGGAGTGTGCTGGGGATTCTCTCTGTCTCCCTTTGCCCCTTCCCTCCCCATGCACACACACACACTCTCTCTCTAAAATAAATAAGTAAATCTTTTGAAAAAATATATGTCTTAAAATGGAAATTGCCACATAGAAGTGTCTTGCTCAATGTCAGGGACACGTCAGTCTAATACATTCTGCTGCAGACTTTTTAACTAAAGCATTAATTGGTTTTCAGAGCTCCTGAATTTACTGGCTGAAGTTTAAATGTACCTTTAAAATCAAGGGAGAGGAAATACAATAAATGTAGAAACTATCATCCCTTCAACTACAGGACCACTTCTAAGTTAATGCTGTGCATCATAACTGCCAGTTACATAAGCTCTGTTTATAGATTATTAAGCACTTTAGGTAGTAACACTAAAGCTTGTCCAAATGGAAAGATGCAGTGAAGTTCAGGCATCTCAATGACTACAAACTAGCCATCCTTCCTCTGTTATGGCCACTGCACAAATGTCAGGAAGATGCTGTCAGGGATTTCCTATCACCCTGAACTGCAACCTTTGCATGGTACCATCCATAACCAAGTGACCTGCTGCAGCTCATTAAAGGTAATGTAATGGATCATTGCCTCCTAATTGTAATCATCAGCAAATTAGACTCCTTTCTAGGCTGGCCAGGCAGCAGGGAAGTATGTGACTAAGTAGAATGAATGAATAACTTTTAGCCATGTGCCTTTATTCAATACAAAGGAGAATAAGGCAGGGGAGGGGGACAGATACAGAAGTTTTAATATGCGCTAGGATGTGCCTTATTTACATCATTGCAATATAGCCACAAGGTATTTTGGTGCTCTTCCAGAGCTAGACCTTCACCCCAAAGTAGAGACGAAAGTAGAGAAAAATGGTGTGGGTAATTCAGGTGAGGCTCTTATTCGGCTAATTTTGCAATTATTCCCTTTTCCCTTCAGCTGACCTCTACTAGTAATTCTCAACATCAAAGGTACTATTATCTAACTACTGGTTGTAATTGTGAACTGTTTGGAAAACCCAATACTGTTATATTGATATTTTTTTCATTTAAAAAATGATATATGGAAAAAGGAATGCAGAAACACATGTGAAGGATAAGCCACAAATTCTTAGAATTAATCAAAATAGTGTATCTAGAATTCTTATTCTATCTAATGGCTCCTACTTCAAATACATTTGTCACTGAAAGATCATTAGTATACATTTTATGATTGCACTGTGGTTTTAATAGTTCCCTAGCATTTGGGATGTTACTGGAAATTGAAGGTTAAAGAGTAATCTCATTAGATCATGACATTGTGTGAAGGGTTTTCTAATCTATTGGGCTAAGCAATCTCTAGAGGAGAGCAATTTTAGCCTAAACATGAAAGGTGCTGGACTGCAGTGGCAGGACTTATTAGCTCAGTTAGCATTAGGAGCCCTCTGCCACTCCACTGGGTGAAGGTTGACCAGCCATCTTATGACTGGGCTCATAAGTTCAATGAGCATCCAGCAAAAGGACATGGAAGAACTAGGAAGCATCCATAATTCCTACAGTATATAAATTACACAAAATATGCTTTGAACATAATGACATAAAAAATGTTTTATAGGAGCCATGGTTCTCAAGATATAGTCCCTGAACCAGCAGTATCAGCATTACCTGAAAACTTCTTAAAAATGCAAATTCTCACACCCCCTTAGAGCTACTGACTCAGAAACCCTGGCAATGAGGCCTGGCTATCTATGTTTTACCAAGCCCTGAAGATGACTGGGATGCATGCTTTCAGAACCACTATAATAGAACACAAAAGATAGGGTGACTAGTCTACATACATTAGCCTTATATTCCAAGAAAATATTTTGACATCATAATTTGGGGACATAAGTTACTTACAAATGGAAATGGTGGGAGGAGCTGGAGACTCCAGGGCACAGCCTTAGGCAACCAACCTGCAAGGATCACAGGAACTCAGCCTTCCCAGAAGTGATAGGGCAGAGCAAGGGCCAACGGCATGAGAGAAGATAAAGCCAAGGTGACCTGAGGCAGCAGATGAGATTTCTAATACAACAGCCAAAGCCCTGACTCACTAACTAGCTTTTAGTCCTTGAGTAACCATTTATTATTGCTGGACTTCCCAAATTACAGTTGGACTGTAACTCCAAGGTCCCTAGAAATTGAGCTATTAGTAAAATTCCTTTTATCTGTGCCTTGCAACTTTTGTCCTTATCATTACTAGAGAACATTAACTATGCTTTAAGAGTCTAGGAAGAGACAGGCATGATTTTGCATTGTCTATTGGATAACACCATCTACTGAGGCAAATATTTACGAGTTTTATGATATTCAGAGTCTATGTCTTAAATCCCTTTCTAAATTGAAACGGGACATAATACTTGCATTCTTCCTTACTTAATCTTCCAAGGTAGGAAGGGGAAAAACGCTTTCAAATAGTTTTTCCAATTGACAAATTATCATGATTAAAAGTAAGTTTTTATGGACCTGGTTTAACCCTTGCCATGTATTAAGGAAGTAGTATATAAATAGCTCTTCTTTCTCATTCTGTGTGAAGGGAGAGCAATAATTGTGTTGCTCTGTGGTTTAGGGATACTAAACAGAACCTCATGTCTTTAAAAAGGTGGGGCACCTAGGTAGCTCAGTCAGTTGGGTGTCCACTCTTGGTTTCAGCTCGGGTTGTGATCTCAGGGTGGTTGGATCAACCCAGTTAAGCTCCATGCTCAGTGCAGAGTTTGCTTGTCCCTCTTCCTCCCCCTCTCCCTCCCCTTCTGCTTCTCCCCTGCACATGCAAGAGCTTTCTCTAAGATAAATAAATAAATAAATAAATAAATAAATAAATAAATAAATAATAATCTTTAAAAAGATCACAGTGTTGGTTTATAACTATAATAATATAGTTGGCAAAACCATAATTGCTGAAGGATGAGAGTGATTTTATAAATCTAGTATCTCATCATTTTGTGTGCTTACAACTTTCTACCCTCCTTTTCTCCTTATATTTTAAAATAATCTTTAAAAACATAAATCCTTTGATCTTAAAAAAGTAAAACATAAAGAGTCTTTAAATTTTAAGTTCCAATCTTTGCTGTCTTATATTTGGCAACAATGGTTTACCACTTCCTTACATAATAATGTAAAATTTGCAACACTAAGCACACACACCAAGGAACAATTATCTGTAGATCCCTATTAGATTTTCATGTTTGAGCTGCCTACCAGTTATTATCATTTGTATTTTTCACAAAATGTTAATTCTAACATGCTTGTACTTTTCTATGCTTTTAATTAGCTTTGTCATGTAAACAGTTTTTCCTAGTCTTAGTCTTTAATTTTTTTAATCTTATGGTTATATCATATTCCAATAAATTGCTATCCATAATTTACTTGACCATTACTCTAATCATGACTTCATTTGTTTCAATATTTTTTATATTTAACATTTTGTTTCTACAGACATCTCTGAAAAAAACAATGCCTTTAAAATTTCACCTTCAATAAATTGCAAAGAGTGGAGTTACAAGTTTCCAATAGTTAAGATTCTCACTTATTTCCTGGTAAATGGTGATATTTTTTCTTCTTAAAATATGCTTTCAAATTTTTCCCCTTTGTCCTTTTTTCATCATTTTTTTGGTGTGTATTTTCCTTTACTAATTCTTTGTATTTCTTCCCAAACATTTAGGCAATAGATGTCCCTAGAGACTTGTCACCATTTCCTTCTGTCTGCAACTAATTTGTGTCACCAATTTCTTTTTGACTTTGCTGTCATATGAAATTCAATTTTTCTCATATTCACAAGAATAAAGCTATGAAAGTGATAACAACTTGCATAAATTTTTCAAAACATTGCATGCAAATACCTACCAATCTTCAAAGGAGTTACCATAGAAGATTTTTATTTTGGTTCAAAGATCCCACCATTATGTAAAGCATCTTTCTTATTTTGGAATTTCCTTGGAAATCAGCTTATTTTTCTTATAATCACAAGCAAGATGTATTATTCAGAATAATTATCCTCTTTGTTTTCCAACAATTAGAAGTGCAATACTTTTAAATGGTTACTATTATATCATCACATTTGTCTGTGTAAAGATTGCCACAAATTCTTTGACACTCCTTCCATCAGAAGTTAGGGTCTGTGTCCCCTCCCCATAATATGGGTGGGCTCTCTGCTTTGATCAGCAGAATCTGGTTGAAGTGATAGACACTATTCCTGGTTCCAAGCAAGCCCTAAGAAAGCACAGCTTCCATTTCTTTTCTCTTATAAAACTCATTATTGAAGTGTTCAACTACGTGAAGTGTTCAACTATGCTGAGCCCACTATGCTGTGAAGAAGCCCAAACTGGCTACATGTAGAAGCCACGTAGAGAGAAAGAGAAATGCCCAGCGATCCCCTGCTGTTCCATCTAGCCCCTAGCTTTTGAGTTAACCTACCTGAGGCCTCAGACATTGTGGAACAGAGACAGTACATCCTTACTGTGCTCTTGGCACACAAAGAAATGTAATAATACATTTTTATTTTAAGCCACTGTTTGGGGGTAGTTTGTTACATAGAAATGGAAACTGCAACTGGAAGTTATTATTTATCCTATTTTTGGAAAAATAAGTTATTTCCAGTTTATACAACTGCCAATGATCCTGTATTAAATATATTTGTATATAAATCTAGATGAATATTTGCTTATTTCCTCAATATAAATTCCTATAAATAGATTACTAGGTCAAAGGGCATAAATAAATACTTTTAAGGTTCCTAAAACACACTTCCATATTTCATTCTGGAAAGATTATGATATGATATCCTACAAGCAATGAAAAAGGTGTCTGTATATTCACAACCTTTCCAACATGGGTTATTATTTCAGAAATTAGTTGTCAATATGGTGGCCAGAAATGGAAACATGTATTATTGTGCGATGAGTCAGGATGATCCTTTTACTTTCAGATGATCCTTTCTTTTTCCTCTTTCATGAAGTGCCCAGTGATATCAGAAGAAACTACTCATAAATCAACTTAGAATTTTTATTTAATGCTTTATTCTTTGAATCCAGAACCTTAACCATCAAAATTAAAAACAATCTCAAACATAACATCAGACCTAATGGTATTTCTAATAGGAATATAGGAATAGAAAACTCAGCTTCAATACATTTCAAAATTAGACTCTCTTGAGAATTTAATATGTAATATGTATATATACATATATAAATATAAATATATAAATGAGATATTTTACTTTGAAATATTAGGAAAATATTTCTTTATGAGAAAATTCTATTTTATATTGTCAAGTTGGGAAGACAACATAATCACACAATTGGCATTAAAACATTTCTTCTCTATTTTCTCTTTTCACTTTTCTATTTTAAGCATATTTACTTTTACTGAAAAATATATCAAACACCCAAGAGAATGAATATGTCTATTACAGTCACAGAATAATAATACAATGTACACCTACTGTAGTGGGTTGAATAATGGACCCCCAAAGAGATACATTTACCTGGAACGTGTGAATGTGACCTTATTTGGGAAAGGGTCTTTGCAAATGTGATTAATTAAGTTAGGGATCTTGAGAGGAGATCATCCTGGAGTAGAGAGGGCCCTAAATTCAATGACATATGTTTTTATAAGAGATAGAAGAGGAGAACACAGACATTCAGAGAAGACCACACGAAGATAGAGACAGAGATTGAGTTGAGGCATAGACCAGCTAAGCAATGCCAAGAATTACCCCTAGAGCTAAAAGAGAAGCATGGAACAGATTCTCCCTGAGAGCCTCCGGAAGGAAATAACTGTGCTAACACCTAGATTTTGGATTTCTGACTGCCAGAATGGTGAGAGAATAAATTTCTGTTTTCTTAAACCATCCACTTTGTGCTAATTTGTTAACAGAAATACTAAAATAGATTAAATTGACAACACCAAATGCTGGTGAGGATGTGGAGCAATTCTCATTCATTGTTGGTGGAAATGCAAAACTGCACAACCACTTTGGAAGACACTTAGCTAACTTCTGACAAAAGGAATCATACACTCACCATTCAATCCAGCTATCATAGTCCTTGGCATTTACTCAAAGGAACTGAGAACTTAAGTCCATACAAAGACACAGATGTTTATAACAGCTTTACTCATAACTGCCAAAACTTAGAAGCAAAGAGGATATTTTTTCAGTTGATGCATGAATAAATAAAAGATGGTACAACCAGACAATGGAACATTATTCAATACTAAAAAGAAATTACCTATGAAACCATGAAAAAGACACAGAAGAAACTTGAATGCATATTACATAGATAGAGAAGCCAATCTGGAAAGGCGGCATTTTGTATGGTTCCAACTATATGACATTCTGGAAAAGGCAAAACTATGGAGACAGTAAAGTGATCAGTGTTCGCCAGGATTTGAGGGAGTGGGGGACAGAATGGGATAAATAGGAAGAGCACAGAAGATTCTTTAGGGCAGTAAAAATACTCTGTATGATACTATAACGGTAAATACATGTCATTATATATTTCTCCAAACCCATAGAATGTGCAACACCCAGAATGTGAACTATGGACTTTGGATGATTATGATGTGTTAATATAGATTGACCAGTTGTAACGAATGTACCGCTTCGGTGAGAGATGTTGATAATGGGGAGGCTATCCATGTGTGGGAGAAAGAAATATATAGGAAATCTCTAAACCTTCCTTTCAATTTTGCTGTGAACCTAAAACTGCTCTAAAAATTTAAGGCTTTTGTAAAAATGAAGGTAAAACAGAGCCTTTTTCAGATAAAAAAGAAAAAAGGACTAAAACCAGTTCTTAAGTTATCTCTGTCCCTTCCCAATAGCATCACCTTCTTTCTCTACCAAAACTTACCACTATCCTCAACCTCATATTAATCATTCCCTTTTTTTCCTTTATGATTTAATCATAGATACGCAGTTATTCAATGACTCATAATTTTATTATATGGCTTCTAATTTAAATTTTATTTATTTTTTATTTAAATTCAATTAGCCAAGGTATAGATACATAATTCAATGATAGATGATTAGATAGATAGATAAATAGATAGATAGATAGATAGATAATCTAAATTATGCTTTTTGGTTTTGCTTGTTTTTGCACCTTACATAAAATGGAAAGCTGTATACATTGTATATTTTTCTAACTTGCCTTTTTGATCAATATTATATTTGTGAGATCCTTTTATGTTGATTTAAACAGATGAAGTTCATTTTTCTAAAGCTTATTCATTCTATTGTTTATCAATCTGTTGCTGATAGATAGATGGATTATTTAAAGTTTTCTTTTTATTACAAACAATGCTGCTAAAATCATGTTTAAATTATGTTCCAGGTACATATAGCAAGAATTTTTCTGGCTGAAGAAGTATAACTAAGATCAGAACTACTGGACTACAGGGTAGTCATATTCTTTAGGTAATACCAGAATATTTCCAAAGTGATTTTCACTCTCATCAACAGTAAATGAGTGGTCCTGTTGCTTCATAGCCTCCAATAATTGTTGTTGTTTGCATCTAATTTATTTAGATAATTTTCATCTATGAAAATTTCAACTGAACATCAGAGAATCATTTTTTTTTTAATTTTTAAAGGCATTACTATCTAGAATCATTTCTGATTCCCAGAATACATTTTCTGAGGACCTACTATGTTTTATACCTATATTATTCTATTTAATCCTCACAACACCATAAGAAAGATATTTTATTGCAAATTTACAGTTGAGAAAACTGAGCTTTAAAGGAATTTCTAATTAACTGATTTCCACAGTTGTTAATAGCAAGTACTCTAACCCAAAGATTCTGGCTACTCTTCTTTCTATGATACCCATCTAATTTTCAAAATTAAAAATTTGTAGAGCTATAGCCATGTCACAAACCAAGTTCATGTACCAACTTACTAAAAAAAAAAAAAAATTCTGAGAACCAAATTAAAGTGGAAAACTGCCACTCATTTTAGATATACATGATGTACTGTTCACAAAGAAGAAATCCATTTTTAATGCTTCAGCATATCATTAGGGAGGCAAGCTGACTGAGTGAACTGAGCCTGGCATTTATCACTGAACCCAGATAAGAGCCACAGAGTTGTGGTATTCTCCGACCTTCTTCCTGACAGCCACTGACAACGCATCCAATTACTTAAGCAGTCTTTCCAGCATCATTTAAGCAGGTCTAGCTTTCCCTTTTCCACTTTGATACGGAGGTGGGGGTGGGGGAGGGAAGAGTTGGATGCTCCAATAGTAGCATCTCAGATGAAGGATTCTTCTCTTTTTAAATTCCTTGATCTCTGAGTGTATCTACACCTTGATAATCCATTTTTAACATGTGATTATGAAAATGAGATGAGCATTAATAATCCATTTTAATATATCATCATAAAAATAATAAATGATGCCTTCTTCATTCTTCTTGTCCCTTAAGATTTCAAGGCAGGTCATAAAAATAAGGCAGCTTATAGAAGCTAACACTTATCCTCTGAAACCCCATCTCTACCCTACCAGACACCGGTTAAAGGGAGACGCAATCTTGAAGACAACAGAAAACATTGACGATGTGGGAAAGAATTTGTGCTCTGTGCTGCTTTGTAGATCCCATAGGTATCCCCCAACAACTGACAGCTCTCTGTGAACAAATTTCATCCGGTCCCTGCCCACTACTAGGCACGTACAAACGCTGGGTTCAGAGCCTGCATCCACGAATCTGTTGTCCTCACAAGACCATCACTAGGTCATATGACTAGAGAATTGTCTTTGCTGAGACAAAGATGCCCAAATGATGCTTCAAAGAAACATTTTATTGGGCAGATGCAATTTTGCTGTTGAGACGATCCTACTCCAAGTATATGCCAACATAATTCTCTCTGAATATCCTGACATTATACAGACGACTTTTGTTTTCCATTAAAATAAAAAGAGCTGACCATGAAATTCTATATACAAAAAAGGTCTTTGCTGTCCATCATTCCATCTTAAGAAAATCTATTGAGTAGCAGTTCTATAAAATGACCATTGATGTTCTTACTGGTGGCCCTAAGTTTCTGTGTTTCTGAAACATTTAAGAGTTAGTAGTGTTGGTTGCTATATGCATTATTGTGGTTATTTTTTATACTGTTAAACCTTAATGTAATTAACAGAAGAAATAGTTAAATAATTAAAAGTAGTTGCTTTTGGGGAATGGTACTTGGGGTAGGAGGTGGTCGGGGAAGGGTTATCAAAAGTGGTGGGGAAGGGTAGAAAAAAGAATAGCTGGTTTCATTATAAGCCTTTCAATCTCACTTGGTTATTAACCATTTTGCCTTTATTACTTTTTTTAACAATTATTGAAATTAAAAGATGCCTCAAAACTTTACAGTTTCTGAAACATCTCATGTTATCTTCTCAGTTGCCTTGTGGGGCAGACTTGCCTGTCCTTTCTTACTCAATAGCTGGTTATTGGACTTGGGCAAGTCATTTAAACTTTCCAAGTATTCACTCATCTATATGAGGGCTAATTTTCCTGTCTTGATGATGGCACAAGCTTTTATATGTAAACCTAAGTAATATGGAACAATTTAAGCATCCACATGCAATGGATCTTTTTATAACTATAGTAATGATCATTTATTTTAATGCCTATTCATAATTTGTTATAAAAGCAGGCTTGTAGCACAGCTGTTTTGTCATCTTATGTAGAAATCTACTGAAAATAATGTAAGGTTGTTGGTGCTTTTATTGACCTCATCTCAAACTTTGATCCTATACAAGAAACTGCTACCGTCATTGATAGTCATGACATTTCTTATGCCTTGTCTTTAAAAGGAAATCACTACATTTTACCTAAATGTAAAAATAATTACTTTATGATTACATATTTTAATATTTTTATATATAATTTTGTGACTTTTGTAATTACATTGTGATAATGATATAATTTTATTAGCAATTTGAAATTTGGAAACAAGATAGAAACTGATGGCTGAATTATATACTTAAACTTTATTAATCAAACTTTCCTTCTCTTTAATTTTAACCAGGTTCTTTTTATTATTGAACTTGAACAGCTTTCATATGCTTTACTATATCTAATTGCATGGTTTCTGCTCTTTTTTTTTTTTTAATTTATTTATTTCAGACAGAGATCGCGCAGGGGGTGGGGTAGAGGGAGAAAAAGTCTTTTTTTTTTTTTTAAAGATTTTATTTATATTTATTTGAGACAGAGAGCATGAGAGGGAGGAGGGTCAGAGGGAGAAGCAGACTCCCTGCCGAGCAGGGAGCCCGATGTGGGACTCGATCCCAGGTCTCCAGGATCATGACCTGAGCCGAAGGCAGTTGCTTAACCAACTGAGCCATCCAGGCGCCCGAGGGAGAAAAAGTCTTAAGCAGACTCTGCACTGAGTGCAGAGCCAGACACTGGGCTGATCTCACTGCCCTGTGATCAGACCTGAGCTGAAACCAAAAGTCAGACGGTTAACCCACTGCGCTACCCAGGTGCCCCTATTTTCTCTTTAATTTTGAAGTGCTGAACAAGGATTTTCTATTTCCTATTCTGTGAGAAACTCTCATCTTGTATTTATTTTATTTTTTTAAAAGATTTTTATTTATTTGACAGAGAGAGACACAGCGAGAGAGGGAACACAAGCAGAGGGAGAGGGAGAAGCAGGCCTCCCGCGAAGCAGGGAGCCCGATGTGGGGCTCGATCCCAGGACCCTGGGATCATGACCTGAGCCGAAGGCAGACGCTTAACGACTGAGCCACCCAGGCGCCCCGCTGAAACTCTTTTCATTGCCCATACTACCTTCAGTGCTTTCCTTTTGCTGATTTATTTGTACTCACTTGAATCCAAGCTCAATTACAATAGCAGTTTTTCTTGTCTTGTTCATTGTTCTATCTCCTACACCCAGAACAGTTCCTGGCACATAACGGGTACTCAATAAAGTTGGCTGTTAGTTACATTAATATTAACATTACGTTCTGTCCCTGTAGATGTGCATTCCTTCCCATGAAAACTCCATCTTTTTATGGGAATGGTAATACCTACTTACCTCACGCACACCATTATTATGTAGATTAGATTAAAAAAAACATGTATTTAGCATAAAGATAGCTTTTTAGTTAATGAATAGCCCCTACAGATTGAGAACAATGGTGATAAGGGGGCAAGGGTGATGGTGCACTTGAAGTCATATACCAAAATATTCCATACTCAAGAAATTTTTCTAAAGTGTCATTATGCCATTGTTTAAAGAGATGAATATTTTGTGTTTTATGCCATAATAAATAATTTTTGTTTTAATTTACAATTTCTCCAAAAAATTTCAAGTAAAAATAATATTCTGGAACGATAAAGTAAACTGGTAGTAGCACAGAGTAATTGTTCAATTAATATTAATTAATTTTCTTTTATTATCTTCCTTTCCAGAGACATGTGTACATTTTCTACATTTGTACATGGATAGAAAAAGTCTGGAATAAATTAGCAGCATCAATAACTTCTGGCAAGGGGATGAGGTAAGCACATGAAGAGATATTTCAAATTTTTGTTCTACTTACTTCTGTGTAGTTTGGATTTTTAAAAAACTTTTAAAAATGTCCACATAGTACTTGTGTTATTAAAAACAAATAAACTAAAGGAAACAAGGAAATAAAATAATGAAAACTCCACATGTTTTCATTAAAATAAAAATGAGAGGGGCACCTGGATGGCTCAGTAGGTTACATGTCTGACTCTTGATTTTGGCTCAGGTCATGATCTCAGGGTTGTGAGACTGAGCCTTGAGTCTGGCTCCATGCTCAGTGCATAGTCTGCTTAAAATTATCTCTCCCTCTCCCTCTGCCCTCCCTCTCTCTTTCTCTCTCTCTCTTCCTGCTCTCAAAATAAAATAATGAATGAATAAATAAATAAAATTTGGAGAAATTTGAAACTAATAATAATAATAATAAATAATAATATAATAATAATAAATAAAATCTTTAAAAAAAAAAAGAGTTTCAGCAAGCTGATGGGTGTGAATTGTGAATTATTTGACCATGAAAGGCCTTGCAGACAAAGTGACAGGAAGTAGCATGAGGGTGAGCCTTCTAGGCAGACAGGAGAGCTGTTACCAGTGTCCTTAGAACGAGATTGGAACGCTCAGGTGAGAACTGTGACATGAGGTCTCAACCACTGAAGAGGCCAGACACATAAGGATCTGTAAATAAAGGTGGGAAGTAGAGTTTAAATGTGTTGGGAAGTCACTGATTTTAAGCAGAGGTATAGTATGGTATGATTAGCGTTTTAGAAGCTTACTCTCCTTTATGGAAAATGAATCACAGGAGATGAAGATAGGTGAGGAGGTCAGTTAGGAGTCCATTGTGGTAAACCAGGCAAAGATAATGCTGACTGGACTTGGGTACCCAGAATAGAGTCCTGTGCTTCTCCAATCTCAAGTTAAGGGTCAAACATAGGAGAAGAAGGACCAAGAGTGGAGATCTGAGGGTGGGAGAGGAAAACAGGAGAGAGTGGGTTATCAAAACTTGTTGTATTTATAAGCATTCACTGAGCGGAACCAGGAAATGTTCTGAGTATTGCACATTCCTTATAGCAACCCAGGAGGCGGGTACTATTATTACCACCTCATACAGCTGGGGACACTGAAGCTGAGTGGTTAGGTAAATTGTCCAACCTCCTAGTAGTACAGGACAGACAAATCTGTGCAGTTTGCCACCAGACCTAAATTCTAAAACGCTCCCTGCACCGTCTCTGAAAGGCCCACTGGAGGTGGGCCATGGGATGGATGCAATGCTTTCCCTACTTTCCAGAAGGCATATAAAGATCAGAAGGACAGGGCGCCTGGGTGGCTCAGTTGGTTAAGCAACTGCCTTCGGCTCAGGTCATGATCCTGGAGACCTGGGATCGAGTCCCACATCGGGCTCCCTGCTCGGTGGGGGGTCTGCTTCTCCCTCTGACCCTCCCCCTCTCATGCTCTCTGTCTCTCATTATCTCTCTCTCAAATAAATAAATAAAATCTTTAAAAAAAAAAATAAGGAATCAGAAAGAGTTCATCTGTGGGCACCTGGGTGGCTCAGATGGCTAAGCATCTGCCTTCGGCTCAGGTCATGGTCCCAGGGTCCTGGGATGGAGCCCCGCATCGGGCTCCCCGCTCAGCGGGGAGTCTGTTTCTCCCTCTGACCCTCCCCCCTCTCATGCTTTCTCTCTCTCATTCTCTCTCTCAAATAAATAAATAAAATCTTAAAAAAAAAAAAAAAGATCAGAAGGACAGGTGTTCATGGGCCCAGTGCCTGTCAGAGCACTCCTGGCCCGAGAACTTTGGAGGTAATGGCTGTGCATAGATGTAAAGAGATTTGTCTGACTAAAACCACACACTGTGGTGGCAAAAGAGTCTATGAGAATTGAAAAACACCAAGGAAGGATGATTTCCTCTTCTACCCTGAGACCCAGGAAATTCTGTCAAGCAGTACCTCTGAGGGACTCTTAGATTAGTCAGACACTTCTCTTCATACTGGGTCACAAGTTTCAAATGGCACTGGGTGCCCTGGGCACTGCAGGTCAGTGGACAGACCGGGAGATTAAGACAGAAGTGGTCAGGTTTCTGCATTTTAACAGTGAAACTTTATGGTTGAAACCCACTGAGTATGACTCTTCAGACAAGGTTTTTCCAGTTTTCCTCTGCTTGGAGCAAAGAGTCATAGCTGAACACTGTCACTTCACCAGTAACAAGTTAAAACCCAGTTTTTAGCCAACCAAGTCTAGCTATTTTCTTCACTATAGCATACTACCTCTCCAAAGAATAAACGTTTACATGCCATGATTTGAAACTATTCAGATAATTTATTGTCCCTTAGGTCACTTTTACAAGAGAAGTTCCCACAAATACACTGAATGAAGGCAACATTATTAGAATAAGAATTTGGCAGGGGCCCTGGGTGGCTCAGTCGGTTAAGAGGCGCACTCTGGATTTCAGCTCCGGTCACGATCTCAGGGACATGGGATCGAGCCCCATGTCAGGCTCTGCACTCAGCACAGAGTCTGCTTGTCCCTCTCCCTCTGCCCCTCCGCCCCACTCTCTCTCTCTTGCTCGCTCTCTATCTCTAAAATAAATAAATAAATAAATTTTTTAAAAAAAAGAATAAGAATTTGCTTTCCTATACTTCAAAGGAGATAGTGGGGATTTGAATTGATAATGATCAGCATTTATCTTAATACCTGGAAGTTCCTTTTAATCATACCACAGATACCTAAACCCAAAAAGATCATCAGAAACTAATACCATGCAGGCGTTCTTCACTGACAGTAATCTACTATGTTGTGGGTTGAGCTGTGTCCCCCGCAACAAAAGATATGTTGAAAGCCCAACCCCTGGTACCTGTGAATGTGACCTTGTTTAAAAATAAATCCAAATCTTTGCAGATGTAATTAAGATATATATTAAGATGAGGTCATTCTGGAGTAGGATGGACCCTTAATCCAATATGACTGGTGTCCATATTAGAAGAGACACAGAGAGAGTCACACAGGAGAAGAAACATCATGTGAAGACACAGATACACAGAAGGAAGAAGGTCACATGTCACAGTGGAGGCAGAGATTGAAGTCATGTTGCCGCAAAGCAAGAAATGCCAAGGATGGGGCGCCTGGGTGGCTCAGATGGTTAAGCGTCTGCCTTCGGCTCAGGTCATGATCCCAGAGTCCTGGGATCGAGTCCCGCATCGGGCTCTCTGCTCCTTGGGAGCCTGCTTCTCGCTCTGCCTCTCTCTCTGTGTCTCTCATGAATAAATAAATAAAATCTTTAAAAAAAAAAAAAAAAAAAAGAAATGCCAAGGATGACCTGCAGCCGCCAGAAGTTAGGAGAGAGGCAATGTGTCCTGCTAACACCTTGATTCTGGACTTCTGACTTCCTGTGAAAGAACAAATTTCTGTCATTCTAAGCTACTCGAGTTAGAAAACTAATGCATACTGCTAAAGAAATCGTAAGAGATTTCATCTTCAAGCTACGTTATGATTCACGTCAGGATGGAAAACACCATTGTTTCCATTTTCACTAGTCTCTGAGGATAACAACGGAATCCATTTACTCTCTTTTTCGTAATGGTGGAAATGAATTTTTTCCTTGTTATTTCAACCCACACAAACCCCTAAGAAATATTACTTAATTCATAGTTTAATCAGTTTAGTATCATGTATCCTGCTCATCCTGGTTTGGGAGCATGGTTTCCTCCTAGAGCCAGTGAGAAGTGACCCTTAATGTTTTCAAGAAATAGATTATCTTCTAAGTCTTACAAAATGTTCAAATAAAACAAAGTCAATAAGAAAAAAATAAAAGCAATTCGGGATCTCCTATCTCCAGTCCGCGCTTGAACCCTGCAAGAAGACAGCTGTACCCCGTCACCCAGAGTCCTGGGTATGAAGTAGTGTTCCGAGAATAAACAGCCAAGATGCCTTCAAAAGTGTGTATGGAGAAGAAGAGGTTGTTTTGTCCTGGAGAACAGGGGGGAAGTGGAGAGGGAGGTTCAGAAACCTCCTCATTTAGAAGGGCTTGGAGGAAATTTGTGAAGCTGAACACTTTATCTAACCACTCTCTGCTTCAGTGAACTCAGCTGTATGAGGTAGTAATAATAGTACCTACCCCCTGAGTTACGATAAGGAATGTATGAGATAATACTCAGAACATGTTCAGAATTCTCATACTTGACTGCTGAAAATATAAAATGCCACTTTGGAAAAACAGTTTGGCACTTCCTCAAAATGCTAAAGAGTTACCACATGACCTGGCCATCCACTCCTAGGTAGACACCCGAGAGAAATGAACACTATGTCCACACAAACACTCGCACAAATGTTCATACCAGCAGTATTCACAATAGCAAAAGTGGAAACAACCTTAATGTCCGTGAATCGATGAATGAATAAACAAAAGTGGTGTGTCCGTACACTAGAACATTATTTGGCAATACAAAATAAAGTGCTGATACACGTTACAATATGGATAAATCTTGAAAACATTTTGCTAATTGAAAGAAGCCAGTAACAAAAGACCACATATTAAATGATTCCATTTACATGAAATTTCCAGACTAGATAAAGCCATAGAGACAGAAAGTAGATTTGTTGTTTCCAGTGTCTGGAAAAGAGGAGAATGAGGATACATGAAGATGTTAAGCATGTTCTAAACTGAGACTGTGGTGACAGTTGCACAATTTGTCAATATACTAAAATCTACTTAAGTACATACTTTTCTTAAAGTTTTAATATACATATACATTATAAAATGATTACCACAATCGAATTAATTAACATACCCATCACATCACATAGTTTGCTTTTTTTCTGAGTGTGAGAGAAAAATTAAAGTCTACTCTCTTAGCAAAGTTCAAGTATGCAATAGAGTATAATTAAGTATAGTCATCATACTGTACATTAGATCTCCAGAATGTATTCATCTTGCATAACTGAAACTTTGTATCCTTTGACCACCTTTTCTCCATTTCTCCCACCCCCAGCTCCTGGTAACCACCGTTCTATTCTCTGCTTCTAGGAATGTGACTTTTTCAGATTCCACAAATAAGTGAGATCGTGCAGTATTTGTCTTTCTGTGTCTGGCTTATTTCCCTTCGCATAATGTCCTCTAGTCTCATCCTTGTTGTCATAAAGGGCAAGCTTTCCTTATTTTTTAAGACTGAGTAATATTCCATTTATATACATACAACATTTTTTTTTTATCCATTCATATGTCAACACTTAGGTAGACTACATTTCTTCTTGATTATGAATAATGCTGCAGTTAACATAAGGATTCAGATATCTCTGATTTCATTTCCTTTGGAATATACTGAAAAGTGGGGTTGCTGGATCATGTGGTAGTTGTATTTTTAATCTTTCGAGGAACCTCCATACTGTTTTCCAAAGTGGCCATACCAATTTACATTCTCACCAACAGAGTACGGGGATTCTTTGTTCCCTACATCTTCATCAGTACTTGTTACTTTTTTATCTGTTTTTTAAATTTTTTTATCTTTTTGATAAAAGCCATTTGAACAGGAATGTAGTGAGGCCTCATTGTGATTTTGATTTGCCTTTCCCCGATGATTAAGGATATTGCATACCTTCTTATATACCTGTTGGTCACTAATATATGTTCTTTTGAGAAAGGACTCAGGTTCTTTGACCATTTTTTCTTTTTTTTTTTGAATTGGGTTATTTCTTTTCTTGCTGCTACATGGTTGTAGCTCCTCATATATTTTGCATATTAACCCTGTCTCAGATGTATGGTTTACAAATATTTTCTCCCATTCTATAGGTTGTCTCTTCACTCAGTTGATTGTTTCCTTTCCTGTGCAAAAGCTTTTTAGTTTGATGCAACCCTATTTCTTTATTTTTGCTTTTGTTGTCTGTGCTTTTGTGGCCATATTCAAAAAATCATTGTCCAGACCAATATCAAGAAGATTTTCACTGACAGTTTCTTCCAGTAGTTTTAGTTTCCAGGCCAATGTTTATTAACTGTATGGTTTAAATAGGTAAATGGTATCACATGTGAATTATATGCCAATAAACCTAGATTTTTAAAATCAATGAAAAGAAAGAATAAGTTGATTACTTATAAAAGATTAGATTGTATTCTAATGTAATGGAGAAAAAAATAATTTAAAATTGTGTATTCATTTCCTGGGGTTGCCATAACAAAGTACCACAAACTGGGTGGCTCACAACAGAAATTTATTATCTCACAGTTCTGGAGGCCAGAAGTTCAAAATCCAACTGTCGGCAGGATTGTTCATTTCTGAAAGCTCTGAGAGAGAACCTTTTCCTTGCCTACTTCCTGGCTTCCGCTGGTTGCCAATAATCTTTGGCTTTCTGTTTCTTGTACATGCATCAACTCCAATTTCTATCTTCATCCCTATATGGCCTTCTCCCTCTCTGTCTTCATATGGCCACCTTCCCCTCTTTGTCTCCATCTTCTCTTCATATAAAGACACCAGTTATATTGAATTGCCATCTATCCTAATGACGTCATTTTCACCTAATTACATCTGCAAAGACCCTCTTTCCAAATAAGGTCACATCCACAGGTATGGGGAATGAAAACTTCACTATATCTTTTGGGGGGGACACAATTCAATCCATAACAGATTGTAAATTATTTCAATTGATTCCCTTTTCTAGTCCCTTCTTTTCAGTAGTTCAACGTTAAGAACAAAGCAGGTACTAAATAAATATTCATTGACTGATTAAACTATTCAATCTATATAGCTGTCTACTTTAATTTGAGAGACCTTTAGGGATAGAGTCTATAATCTTACTTGAATTTATGCCCTAATGTTTAATTAAAGGAGTACTTCCTTCTAATCAAAGGCTTTGCATTTGCATTCTTTGCCAAAATAACTGGCTGATGGATTGTTTGCTGAATTGATCCAATCAGTCATTTAAGTGGAATTGTTAACTCATGAACTCAGTCAAAATGTTGAAGTTATAGCCACGTTGACCCACCTTCTTTTAAAATAATTTAAGCTCATTTCCTCTTGCTTTGTCCTCTGTGGAGATGGAAAATGTTCTTCTCACAATAATCCTTTATCCTTCTAATATCCAGGCCAAACAATCCCAAATTCCATAACCTTTCATTTGAGTCCATACATGGATTTTTAAGACATGCCAAATGCATAAGAAATATTTATTTGATAATTTTCATTTTAAAAAGTAACTAATCACAGGGCCCTATATACTTATGTCACTCTACATTAAAAAGAAAAACATACAAAAATTTCAATCAAACTTCTTCAAATATTGGATGCTTGTTGAAAGAATTTTACCATAGATCATAAGCCTTTTGCTGTTTTATAACCTGTATTACCCTCTCCCCTCAATTTTCTTGAAATTTCTTCTATGATTAAAAAGCATAATCATACCGAGAGACTGAAAAGGAAGAGCTATGAGAGGGGACTAGCCTTATCAGATAGATAATAAAATACACTGGGAAAAAAAATAAAAGGCATAATCATCTTCTATGATTATAAAGTATAACTTTGGGCTACCAAAAGTAAAATATTTGGCTTCAGAATTTTTTTGTTTATCATTATAAACATATACTTTTTTGAAAATTCCAGAAGTAATTGAATAAAACATATTTTCACATTAACTTTAATTCTTAATTATCTTACAAAAGGAAAATGCATGTAATTTTTCTGTTCACAAATGTTCACTGTTGAGTGGATACAAGAAAACCCATTCTGAAATACATCATAGATAGTCCTCCTACTCTTTGTGTATTTGTATCACTCCCTGGGTCTTCATGACAACTTACCTTTCATTTTAAGTAGGTTGGACATTAAATAAATTTGAATATTAGGTAGAAGTGTGTGTTGTTTGGGAGGAACCATTTTACTAAATATATTCAGAACTGTAAAATGTTTTATTGATTCTGGTTCATTTACAGAACAGGAAGTGTAAATGGAGCCAATCATTTTAAGGACTGTAAATGGCTTTTTAGAGCATTCCAAATGTATAGGAAAATATCTAAATGTATTTCATATTGTTTCTCAGAAACATTTTATTTAATTTAGAGCAATTAACCATGAGAAAGAATCGACATTTCACTAAATAAAGAGGAAGATTTTATTATAAGTGGCATGAAGAGTAGGTTTAGAATGATTTTTTTTTCTTTTTTCTTTCTTTTTTTTTTTTTTTACTTGCAATCCTGTGAATTGGGAGTGTCTCCCAGGACTGGGTATTCTTTGATCCTGTCTCCACCTCTGCCTCCTGGATTCTGTTCTGAGCTCCTATCCATCCTGCCTTCCTCTGTGGTTCTCAACTTAATTCTCTTACCATAACAAGCCAATTATAGGCTGATTTCACTAGAGCAACTTTTTGTACTGAATACCCAGGCCATTTGCCTAGATTAAAAGAGGGGGCGGAGGAAGAATGATGTCTGTTATCCATCAGTTGAAGGTCTCATAAAGCACAATACACAATGTGCTATCATTTACTAGGAAGTAAGACTTAAGATTTATATTTTTCTCCTAATATGAGCAACAAGCGGATGTTCTATGTCCAGTTGTATTAGTAATGCCCATATATGCTACCCAGATCTCTTAACAATAATAACAAGGGACCTATGTGGATCATTGAGTAGAATCACTGTTGTGGTAATTCAGATGAGAATCAATGAGGGCCTTCTTTATATTGTCTATTTTAGATGCAATTAGTTCCCGGGCGCCTGGGTGGCTCAGTCGTTAAGTGTCTGCCTTCAGCTCAGGTCATGATCCCCGGGTTCTGGGATCGAGCCCCGCATCGGGCTCCCTGCTCCGCGGGAGACCTGCCTCTTCCTCTCCCACTCCCCCGCTCGTGTTCCCTCTCTCGCTGTGTCGCTCTCTGTCAAATAAATAAATAAAATCTTAAAAAAAAAAAGATTTATTTATAGATGCAATTAGTTCCCATCTCCTGAAATGAGAGCATTTTGAAAACAGAGATGATGACCCACTCATCCCAGTATCTTCAGTGCCTTGAAAATGTCTCCAAAAAGGAGAACTTAATAAATACTACCTGTTGTGGTTTTGTTTCTGATTTTAATTGCATATATTACGAATAAAGTTTAAACCTTCTGAGTACGCTCCTCTCCCCAGAAGTAAAAACTATTATGAATTTAATGTTTATCTTTCCTGAAGATATTTTTATACCTTTTCAATGTAATATTATATATATCCATATACAGAATGATACTGATTTGACAAGTAATTAAACTTTATATAAATGGTATCATATAATAGATGTTATTTTATAACAGTTTTGTTCAACATCACATTTTCAAAATGTATCCATTTTGGAATGTTTCAGCTCTAGTTAATTGATTTTAACTACTGCCTAGCAAAATTATTTGACAATACTTAAATGTTGCATTTTGTCAAATGCTTATGTATCCATTCGTATACTAATGTTTTTTCCTTCTTTAATTTGGAAATATGATATGTTGTGTTATTACATTTGTTTCTGATGGTGAATCATTTTTGCATTTCAGGAACACATACCAAATTCTCTTTTTCTGATATCAATATTGCTAAAATAACTTTATTTTTATTATTTTCAAAGTATATACTCATTTATTTTTTATTTCTTTTTTTCCCCCAAAATTGATTGATTGATTGAGAAAGAGAGTGCACACCTGCGTGGGGAGGAGGAGGGACAGAGGGAGAGGGAGAATCTCAAGCAGACGCCCCACTGAGCATGGAGCTTGATGTGGGCTGGATCCTGATCCTAAGACCCTGAGATCATGACCTGCGCTGAAATCAAGAGTTGGACCCTTAACCAACTGAGCCACCCAGGCACCCCTTTTCCATTTCTTGATTATCAACTCTTTTATATGTTCTCAATAACACATTTTTAGTTTGATTTGATACTACATGTCTTTTAATAGGAGAGTTTGATATGTTCATACCTGTGATTGACATATTTGGCCATATTTCTGTCTTTTCCATTTTTTACTTTCCAATTACCATTTTGTGTTTGCACCTTTTCTCTAACATTCTTCCATCTATGGATTGTTTATGCTTTCTAATGGTGTTTAGTTTCTACAGATTTGGAAACTATTGATTTCATATTTCTTAGTAGTTACTTTAAATTTTTGACAGAAAAACTTAGTTTAAAATTTTCTTAGGTGAAGAAACAAGCCAAAAACTTGGAGAAAATATTTGTAAAACATATCCAAAAAAGGACTTGTATTCAAAATATACAGAGAACTTTCTAAACTGAACAATAAGGAAACAAAACAACCCAGTTTAAAAAATGGCTAAGTGATCAGAACAGACACCTCACCAAAGAAGATATACAGATGGCATAAATGAAACCATAATGGGTAAATATATGTCATGAGGCAAATTGTTTTAAATTATGAATAATTATTTAAAATTATTTATTTATTAAAAACCCATAGAACTATACAATGCAGAGTGAAACAACATAACTATTGACTATACTTAATAATAATATTTCAATATTGGTTCATTTATTGCAACAAATGTACCACATTAATGCAGAATGTTAATAATAGGCCAAACTCTATATGGACATCAGGGGTAGAAGTAGGTAGGTATATGAAATTCTATGTATGATCAGTAGAGTTGTTCTATAAATTTAAAACTATACTAAAAAACAGTTTATTAATTTTTTTAATTGTCTTAGGTCATCTGCATACATATGATCTCTTTTTGATAAAGGTGTCAAGTTAATTCAATGGAGAATTAATATTGTTTTCAACGACCCCAAATAGCCAGAGGAATGTTGAAAAAGAAAACCAAAGCTAGTGGCATCACAATTCCGGACTTCAAGCTCTATTACAAAGCTGCCATCATCAAGACAGTATGGTATGGCACAAAAACAGACACATAGATCAATGGAACAGCGTAGAGAACCCAGAAATGGACCCTCAACTCTATCGTCAACTAATCTTTGACAAAGCAGGAAAGAATGTCCAATGGAAAAAAGACAGTCTCTTCAACAAATGGTGTTGGGAAAATTGGACAGCCACATGTAGAAGAATGAAACTGGACCATTCTCTTTCACCATACACAAAAATAAACTCAAAATGGATGAAACACCAAATTGTGAGACAGGAATCGATCAAAATCCTAGAGGAGAACATAAGCAACAACCTCTCTGACCTCAGCCGCAGCAAATTCTTTCTAGACACGTCTCCAAAGGCAAGGGAAACAAAAGCAAAAATGAACTACTGGGACTTCATCAAGATAAAAAGCTTTTGCATAGCAAAGGAAACAGTTGACAAAACCAAAAGACAGCCAAAGATGGGAGAAGATATTTGCAAATGTCTTATCAGATAAAGGGCTAGTATCCAAAATCTATGAAGACTTATCAAACTCAACACCCAAAGAACAAATAATCCAATCAAGAAATG
The DNA here is from genome assembly GCF_011800145.1 of Mirounga leonina. Lineage (NCBI taxonomy): Eukaryota > Metazoa > Chordata > Mammalia > Carnivora > Phocidae > Mirounga > Mirounga leonina. Next base: position 39,559,481 of record NW_023270415.1, on the reverse strand, counting down.
GGCAGAAGACATGAACAGACATTTCTCCAAAGACATCCAATGGCCATCAGACACATAAAAGAATGCTCAGCATTACTTGGCACCAGTGAAATACAATTCAAAACCACAATGAGATAATACCTCACACCAGTCAGAATGGCTAAAACTAACAATCAGGCAACAACAAATGTTGGCGAGGATGTGGAGAAAGGGGAACTCTCTTACACTGCTGGTGGGAATGCAAGCTGGTACAGCCACTCTGGAAAACAGTATGAAGATTCCTCAAAAAGTTAAAAATAGAGCTACCCTACAACCCAGTAATTGCACTACTAGGTATTTACCCAAAGAATACAAATAGTGATCCAGAGGAGCACCTGCACCCCAATGCTTATAGCAACAATGTCCACAATAACCAAACTATGGAAAGAGCACAGATGTCCATCGACAGATGAATGGATAAAGAAGATGTTTATACATAGAGAGACATATATATTATATATATATGTTATATGTTATATATGTATAAATATGTAGATATATATAATGGAATATTACTCAGCCATCAAAAATGAAATGTTACCATTTGCAATGACATGGATGGAACTAGAGGGTATTATGCTAAGCGAAATAAGTTAATCAGAGAAAGATAATTATCATATGATTTCACTCATGTGGAATTTAAATAACAAAACAGAGGATCATAGGGGAAGGGAGGGAAAAATAAAATAAGATGAAATCAGAGAAGGAGACAAACCATATGAGACTCCTAACTAAAGGAAACAAACTGAGGGTTGCTGGAGGGGAGATGGGTAGGGGGAATGGGGTAACTAGGTGATGGGCATTAAGGAGGGCATGTGATATAATGAGCAGTGGGTGTTATATGCAACTGATGAATTACTGAACTCTATCTCTGAAACTAACAATATCTTATATGTTAATTAATTGAATTTAAATAAAATATAATTTAAAAAAATATTGTTTTCAACAAATGGTAATAGAGCATCTATATGCCAAAAAAAAAAAAAAAGTGAACCTCAACCCTTACCTAATTCCATATAAAATATTTAACTGAAAAGGATTATATACCTAAATGTATAACCTAAAACCATAAAATTTTGGAAGAAAATATGAGAGGAAAATTTTTGTGATGTTAGGTTGGGCGATAATTTCTTAGTTTGCACAAAACGTGCAAATCATAAAAGAAAAATGGATAAATTAGACTTCATCAAAATTTAAAACTACTTTTCAATATACATTAAGAAAATGAAAAGATAAGGCACACAGCTGGAGAAAATATTTGCAAAACAAATATCTGATCAAGGTCTTGAATTCAGAATATATAAAGAACTCCAAGAATTCAATGATAAGGAGACAAAAAGAAATTTTTTTAATAGTCAAAGATGTGGACATTTCACCCAAGAAGAGATATGGATGAAAAGTATGCACATAAAGTGATGCTCAACATCATCATTCATTACATTCATTACAGAAGTACACATTAAACACTATACCTCTACTAGAATGACACATTTAAAAAAAAAAAAACTTACCATACCAAATCTTAGCAAGGTGTGAAGTAACTGGAATTTTCATATATTGTTCTTAGGAATGCAAAATAGTACAGTTACTTTGGAAAACAATTTGGTAGTTTCTTATAAAGTTAAATATTTACCTACCCTAAAACTCAGCAATTATAATTCTAGACATTTACCCATAAGAAACAAAAAAAAAATGTCAATATAAAGACTTGTACATGAATGTTCACAGAAGATTTCAGGTAATAGCCAAAAATGGCAATATATTACAAATTATATGGAAAAATATTTTGCCAATACTTTTCATTACTTTACCAGCTTCTGGGAGGGGCAGAATGTTACAGGATTATGGATCCCATGTGCCATACTCACACTTCACTTGTTACAAAATGAGTGCATTGTTGTGAGGTGATTTTTGTGATATTCTGTGTCACTGAATCAGACAATCTGTATCATCTGAAATTCTAAGGGCAGGAAAGACAAACTCTACCCAGAATATATGTCAGTTCTAGCAAAAATGAAATGCTGCCCTTCCCAGAGAAGATAGGGACCCATATAGTCAATTTGTCATCAAAAGGCAGGTTGGTCTCTTTGAGACGGTGCAATAAAGTACTCCGCCTTGGTCTCTGTGGTAGCAGGTGAGACATTTGGCAATAGCAGTAGCTGGATGAGGCCTGGCAAGTGGGAGTCCATTTGCTAGGGTCCATCATGGACTCTATCCCTGCCACTATGGCTGCTCCATTCAGAAGCCCATTGTTGCAGCAGTGGATTAACTCATGACAACACCTTGCCAAGACCAAATTTCTGAGTCATTCTGTCTACGTGACTGTTTGGTTCCTTTCTTTCATGTTGAATATTCTCTGTTCCATACTAACTGTGATGTAAAGATACCCATGCCAATTTTCATGAGTCCAGCCAGATGCCTCTTCTCCAGAATTCCTTCTCCTCAACCCTCCAATCTTTCTCCTCCCAGATTCCTGAGCAACTAGCCAAAGTATTCATCACTGCTCATGAGTCCATGTATATTCTTTGTTGGGCTACTTTCACTTTCCACACAAAATAGTTGCACCACCCAAAGCTCTTCCCATTGGGAGGATTTCCTCACACAACTCTCTTTCAGGGCCACTCCTGAGCAGTCCATTTTTAACTTTAACCCACATGGAAAGTCAACTCATCCCTAAATTATGCTTAACCTTTCTCCTTCTTCCTCATCTGGTAATAAGAAACCCCCTGTGTAGGCAAAAGTAATGGATGACATGGAGTCTTGGGCCACTTACTAGTCAAGTTTTCCTATAGTTCTGGCCCCGGTAGTTTCTGATTCCACTTCCACATTATTAATGGATTGCATCAAGCCTTCCTGACACTGTAACATGATGGTTCTGGCTGAACACAGCCATGAGGGTCAGCTCTGACTACTCGGTTATTTGAGTTTCCATGATCAGATGCTTCTCACCAGGACTCAGGAACATGCCAGATGCTATTTTCAAAGTGGAGTATAGTACACTCCAGCAGATGTCATGGCCTTACTCTGAAATCCTAGGAATCTTGGTTTCAGTTTTCCTATTGGGGCTTGCCTTATAGTCTAGAGTCTTTTCCCACCACATATAACTTTAGTACCATTGGACCTGCAAGGTTATATGGTCCAAGTGGCAAGACTGCTTGCCCCGCAGACTAGACCTGCTGCAGAACTCTGTCCTGCTCTGGCTCCCACTTTGTAAATAAATCAGAGAAATATTCTCAAGTGTGAAATATGCTTCCTCCAGAATGCAAGAAGGCCTACCAAGCACTGTGTTTCCTTCTCACTGATGGCAAAACCATCAAGTTCCATGGTCCATAGAGTTACTACTTCCCTTAAATATCTTAGTGCCTAAGATATTATTCTTGCCAATGTGTTCTTTCCTACTAGTATCAAATCCAACGTCACCACTGGTCATTTAACTCTTTCACTGCTGCATCATTCCTGGAGTTATCCGGACTCCACCTACCAGAAGTGATGGGGTTGGCACTGCCCGCTGGTCAGGAAGTGAGCCAGCTCTAATATTCCATTTTAGAATCTGCTTCCTGGGATCACTTCTTGTCCCCAATGGTCCTATGTCAGGCTCCCTGGAAACAGACTCTGAGACAGAGACTTGTATGTTGAGGATTTTTTGAGAAATGCTCTAAGGAGAAAGAAAAGCATCACTGGACAGGAGGACAAGTTGAAGTGAGACACAGTTTCAACAAAGACTTCAGCAGATCCCTTGAGATGTTATAGAGTTGGATGACCCTTCAGAGATGTCCAATTCTGAGGCAAAAAAGACAGATCTTCATATTCCCACATCAACCAGTTATTGGATATGGGCTCCCTCAGAAAAAGGGCCTAAACACTCTGAGCAGCAATGGAATTTTTTCTTAAAAGTCTAAAATTATCCAAAATTATTATTTTTCTTCAGATCACAAAGCCTTTTACCTACTGTAGCTACACATTAACCACCTCTACTTTGTTCTAAACACACACACACACACACACTTTATTTTCCAATTAGTATATTACCAAATTTACTAATTTGTTCAAAATTTTTGCATGCGTTCTATCCCTTCTTGGTTAGTGGTTCTTTTAGTGTCTGATTGTTGCAATCTCGCCTAGTCTTTGTAAGCCTGAAATGTCTTTCATTTCAGCCTCAATATTAAATGGTAATTCAATTAGGTATAAAATTCTAGGTTGGCAGTTGTTTTACCTAAGCTGATTATATCGGTGCACCTCTAACATATACAATTTCTGAGACGTTTGCTTGCAGTCTAATTATTCTTCCTTTGCATTGGCTGCAATGTACTCTTTTTCTTCTGGAACTGTTATTGGATGTATGCAGGAGCCTGTCCATATATTCTCTGGGTATCTTAAATGTTCATTCATATACCTACTCCTCATCTCTAACTGGAGTTTCTGTGTGAATTATTTATTACTCTCTTCCAATTTACTAATTCCTCTTTGCCTGTGTCTAATCTAAAGTGTATTCCACCTTTAGAGCTTTTAGTTTCACTGGGTATTATATTCACTTTCAGGATTTTTAACTAACTCTTTTTCATATCCAGCTCTTATTTCCTTTCACCCTGGATTTTATTTATTTATTTGTTCCTTATGGATGTTATTCCTTCATTAATCTCCCTGAACATCCTAAACATATTTATTTTAACACACTTATCAGGTTGTCCTACTACATTAACTATTGGTATTGAATTAGCATACAAGGTTTTCCTTTTTTTTTTTAAGATTTTTATTCACTTAAAATAAATAAATAAATAAAAGATTTTATTCACTTACCTAACAGAGAGAGAGAGAGAGCACAAGCGGGGGAGCGGCAGGCAGAGGGAGAAGCAGGCTCCCTGCTGAGCAGGGAACCCAATGAGGGGCTCAATCCCAGAACCCGGGACCATGACCCAACTAAGATGCTTAACCAACTGAGCCACCCAAGCACCCCCAAGGTTTTTATTCTCTTGACTACTTTTTTAGTATTAGGGGTTTTTCCCCCCATGGTGTTAGGAATTACCATTCATCTCCAGAATTCTTTTCTCTGTTTATTCCTCCATGTCTAGTTTTATGGTGTTTTTACCGTGTCCCCCATGTCCCTCATATCAAAGCCACATCTTATATTGAAGACTAGGTATTATATAACAGTTTCTGTCACAAAGTCATCTTGGGGCTTACTTCCTTTTCTGGTCACAAGGCTGTGTTTCCTTCTTCTGTCTCCCACAGTTTCATATGAATGATATTTTACCCCCTCTTGTAAGAGAGCAGCTTCTCACCCAGCCCTGATTTCAGTTAGTGAGTTTGGTTTTTCTCTAACACTTCACAGAGAGCAATTTACTCCACGAGCAGGAACTACTAGTCTTTGTGCCCAGAAAGAAGCAGCCCTCTTCCTTCATCTGCACCTCTGCTGACTACCAAACATTTCTATTTTGTATCTGTTCCACATTTCTATTTTGTATCTTCTTAAATTTTGCTTTTAAAATTTTATCTATCATTGTTTTATATTTGAAACAGAGGAGTGCTTCAAAGTGTAAATTTATAGGGCCACTTGTATAAAAGTTGATGAATATTTGTTTTCAGGGGCACCTGGATGGCTTAGTCCTTAAGCATCTGCCTTTGGCTCAGGTCATGATCCCGGGGTCCTGGGATCGAGCCCTGTGTCAGGCTCCCTGCTCAGTGGGGAGCCTGCTTCTCCCTCTCCCACTCCCCCTGATTGTGTTCCCTCTCTTGCTGTCTCTCTCTGACAAATAAATAAACAAAATCTTTAAAAAACACACACATTTGTTTTCAAACATTTGTTGAATGAATAAACGAAATGCTCTTTGCAGTGTTAGGAGTCCCTCAGAGCCTTTGTGCTATTCTCTCAACCTGGAATGAACTTTGCCTCTTTTCAATCCTATTCATTATTCAAATATTATTTCCCCTACAAATATTTCCCTGATGACCATATGCCCTACACAAAATTATTTTCACTGTTCTCTCCTTGCATTTATTACAAATCTTTTATAGCATGTTTCATATCATATAACAATTATCTTTATGTCTGTCACCTCAACTAATTGCAAAACTCCATCTTATTTAACTCTGCATTCTTTGTGTCTCATATAGTAGACTGCATTTTCATGTTTTCAAGTCTTTGCAAAATGAATTGCTATGAACCACTGACCAAGAGTATGTATTATTTTAATCACTAAACTTTCTCTATTCTAATATATGCTCTAAGATGTGAAAATACTTTATGTTAATCCAAGCAGTGTTAGACCCATTTTATGTGCTACACATAAAGAAGAATTTATGATTTAAGTTCTATAGTGACTGATAGAACCTTTAAAAGCAATAAAAAGGTACCATGAAAAAAAGTTTTCCTTGTGTAACTTTAATATCCTTGGCTTAGACTCCTGAAGGAGAAGGACTGTGTCTTGAGTATCTTTTGATCTCTAATCCTTGGCATGGCAACTAGCACAAAGTAAATCTTTAATGAATGTTATTGAACTAAAATGCAAAAGTTTTGCTGTCTATCGTGAATAAATTGTTTCATTGTTATTTATACGATGTTTATAGAGCAAAATAACAGCTATTATTTATAGAGATCTTACTATGTGCCAAGCACTGGTAGCTATTTAAATTCAGTATTGTGTTTAACTTTTAAAATAATTTGGAGAAAAATATTTAATAATGGAAGATATTAATCAAAACAAAACAAAAAAACCCCACACACATGAAAATTAAAACCACAATGATTATACCCCGTACAGAGACCAGAATGGCTAAAAATGAGCAATATAAAAAGTATATTAAATAATCACACTTTACAGATTAAAATTTTTTAGTTCAGAGAAGCTAAATAACTTGTCTGAACCTACCTAGTGAATTCCAGCAGTACTGGGGTCTGAACACGGGTGGGTCTGATTGCCAACTTCTGGTCTTTCTTCTCCACATTCTATCTCTAAACCACATATTCATCTTTCCCTATGTCTGCTCAGTAATATCTTTGTGAGATTCTATTTTATTTGGGCATAAAACTTAGCTATAAATATGAGTGAAGAAAGGAGAAGGAAGCAAAACTCCTCATCGCTTTAGGAGGTTGGCTGTTCTGTGGGTTGTTTTTTTTTTCATGTATGTTTAAATAATCATTTAAAGTTCCCATCTAAGGGGCGCCTGGGTGCTTCAGTTGGTGAAACATCTGGCTCTTGATTTTGGCTCGGGTCATGATCTCAGGGTTGTGAGATCGAGCCCCTGGTCTGGCTCTGAGGTCAGTGGGGAGCTTGCTTGAGGATTCTCTCTCCCTCTGCCCCTCCCCCCCAATCTCTCTGGTTCTTTCTCCCTCTCACCTCTGTCTCTAAAAAAATAAACAAATAAAACAGTTCCCATCCAAATAAGAGCAGACAAGTACTTCCATGGGTGTCCCTGGGCAATAGATAAAGAACCCTGAACAGATAACGTGAAAAAAGGAAGTGAAAGCTACATGTAGAATCAGCCTCAGAAATGGCTCCACCCCTTCACAGCTGCAAAATCATGTCCGTGGAGAGGTTTCTTGGAGACACAAGTCATTTCGGGTGGAGACACCAAATCACTCATCTGAGACAAATAGAGAGAGAGAACAAGCTTGCTTACTGCTGGTGGAGAACTGCAAATAAGCTAGAATAGACCCTCACTAGGAATTATGACAATAAGGGGTGTCATATGCTAAGCAGAATAAACTTCTTTATATTATTCCACTAAGGACATAAGAGGATTAAGTCTTCACTAGTTAACTTGTTATCTCAGTGATAGACTCTCCAATTGAGGGATTTTAATTTTTACAAATAAAGGGATGGTTTCACAGAATGGTCCACCAGGGTGAGAAATGAGGCCACCCTTCTGCACAGCCCTATTTTCTGCGCCACCGTGGAATTCAGCAAAAGCCTTGTTCTCCAGTGAAAGGTTAGCCCTTATTCCGGCAAGCTCTAGACTATTTGAGCAGCGAACATTTTAAATCAGCATAATTATATTTCACATGGCAATAAACACTTTCAGTTTAAGTGCGCATAATTTGTCTCTTTGTCTGATTCTCTTCGTTGCATTAGTTTTCTCCATGGTGAGCATAAAATAACAGGATTTGTGATGATTCCCTAGAGATTACTCTTTTCTCTCTCTTTTAAAAATGCTCAAGATGCTTTGTTTATTAAAAAAAAAAAAAGTAAAGAAAGAAAGATAAGAAAAAGGGAGTTGAATTTTAGAGACCAATCTCATCTCTAGCCTTTCGGTTTGGAAACCATCGGGGCAGGTTACAAATGTGAAAAGTTGTTCTCCACCACAGGCAACCGCGGTTTCCAGTTTTTTCTGCATCTCTCCTGATTCTCTGTTGCACGGCCGGGCCTGAAGTTGGTGTGAGTCAAGTTTGGTTGTCTGGCTTTGATTGGTATTCAAGTGGAGTGGTGAGTGTGTAAGGCTCTAATCCCTGCAACACATGGTAATCTTTTCATTCTCTCTCAGCCTCCACCTGTTCCATGGTCCAGTGGAGGACTGCAAATCCTATCAAGGGAGGGCCACCCGGCTAAGCCTGCCTCCCTGGCTTCAGTCCATCACATGTGCACTCGGGCTGTGGAGCACCCAGCCAGCTGCAGTCCAACGATCGTGTTATCAGATGACGGATGGCTTCATATCAGGTGTTTAAACTGACGCGCTGCCCCATCTGGTAAATGATTTGGGAAGTCTGGCCTTGCTTGATGAATGGGGAAAGTGACAATGCCAATCAGAGTGACCCCCTAGAGCCCCCCTGCTGCTGCCCCAACAGCCACCGTCGCTTCTATCCCACTGGTCGACTTTTTCAATTCTATTGTCACTCAGCTGAGGTTAGACCTACTGTCACTAAACTGTCACTAAATTGTATCATTAATCCAAATATTTTCCTTGCAAGAAGCTTCATAAAATGGATGCCAGGCCTCCAGCAGCCTCGTGATCAGAACTAGAGGGCAAGACACGGGATTCAGTCCAATAATTTTAGAGGCTGTTTCACATCGCTTTTCACAGCCTGTTTTGAAGGGAAGGTGGTTATTTTGGAGGAAACTGCATATTTTACCCCGAGTCGAACCAAGATCCATTGTAACCAGAAATGCGAGGGAGCTCGATGTGCTGCGTGTGCATCTGACGGATATAAATCTCCCCGTAACATTGGTTGTCGAGTACCGATTGGTGTCCGTGAACATCTGAAGGGGGTTCTCGGCATGGTTTTCCCAAACAATCCTGAGAGGGTCTGTGATTTGATAATCTGGTTTTAAAAATATTCAAGTTTTTAAGAACCTGTAATGTGTGTTAACCGTTGCCCACTTTGGTTCAGTATGATAGTGTCTGTAGGGAACATGTATGCTTAAGGCTAGATTTACCAAGCACAAGACAAAATGGAAATTTCAACCATTGGGATCAATGTCATATCACCTCACCCCCTCCATGTCGTATTGTGGAGACACAGTCTATTTATCGAAAGTATATCGTATCAATTACTCATCATGACAAATATCAAATAATGGAGATGAAGCAGAATGCATGAACACTTCAAAAACAATTTTCTATGCAATATTTATTTTCATCAACAATTCCAAATGACTGTGAAAGACTCATGAGCCAAGCGCCAATTGTTTTATTTTTAATTTAAAAATATATTGTCTCCCAGGTCTTTGATGAAAGTGCTGCTTTGTCCACCTCAGTTATAAAGCACATCATTTTTTGCAACCATGAGCAGTGAATAAACAAAACAAAGGGGGAGTTTAATGGGAATGACAGCACAGCAGGTACATTTATGATTTAGTATCATTTCAGTTTTCATCCAGGAAAATTGTCAACCATTCCAGGAATAAAAAATAAAATGCTATGTACTGTATAGTATAACCTCTTTAAATTGGCAATTTGTAGCTGTTTGATAATTCATTCTTAAGCAAACCTCAACTGCTTGCTACCTGCTGTATTCATTAGCCTGTCCATCTTCCTATTCCCTGTAGAGCATATGGAACTCTGATTGTTAGAAAAATGTTGTGCTGCTGTGTGTATTTGCGACTTAATACATGTATATATGTTTGCCACATATTTTTATGCAATTGTTTTAGAAAGATGAGCAAACATTTTTTTTCCGGCCTGGAAGATGGTTATTAATGTTTTCCGGATGTTTTGCAATGGATCCATTTTAGATAAATAATGTATTACACGCTGTGTCATAGGCAGTAGAATTTTTTTTATTCATCTATTGAGCATAACATGCAAAGCTCAATATAGAAACTACCAAATTTTAAGAGCAACAGCTCTCTGTATGTGGCACATTTGCAAATATGGGTATTTCAGGGTGCAAATTAAAATAGTTTGATGCACCATATCACACTTTCTCAATGAAAGGGAAACTTTCCTTGTGCTTACTATAAACACTTCATTTACACGTTTATTTGAGACTTTGTTAAATTAGATTATGTAAACACAGGCTGGATAGCAAGTCAGATTTAATACACATGAGTTTTAAAACTGACTTGCATGCTGAACATAAAAAGTATAAAGGACTTCACCAAGATTTATTGATTCATGTCAAGGCATCATTACTTTTCAAAGTGTGAAAAATGATCATATATTTATGACCTGCCGACTGAAGCTGTTTTGTGAATTAGCAAAAGCTCTGGAGAGGAGCAGCCTAATTGCATTATCATAGAATCAGAGATGGTTGTCAATTTCCCCCATTTAGCTTTTCTCCTTTAGTTTGTTAAAATGAAGGTGCCATACGTTGGTTGAATTCACTAATACCCTGATGAATGAGGTATTTTCCCAGTAGGCTCGCTACCAGTATAAACAGTGAATTAGGAATGATAGACCATCAATCATATCTCCTTCAAACAGATCTCTGCCCTGAGATTATTCATTATATATTAAGGCCACTTAAAAAGTTTTCATTCCAGATTCACTGATGAAAAGATTTAAATTGTCCATAATCTTCAATGTCTCGGAAGCAAGAGTATGTAAAGTAGGCTACTTTTTTCATTAACACAATTTTCATGGTCTCTTTCATTTCAATTGTATTACTGCTTTAAAAAATAATAATAACACTATTCACCTTATATTGGTTACTGTTCTTTAATAATATCCTCATTATGACTAGAGTCTGTTGCTCTGTAGTCATTTCTTCTTTATGTTATCACATGGTAAAGGTAGTTCTACTGACAAATCCACAACTGAACAGAAAATTCAGGCTTAAATAAATGCTCACTTACCCTCTTACATTTTTGGCATCTACAAGTTTAAGATGACCCGGTGATTTGTGCAGCGTTTTTTATGCAGAGGGTCAAAGCTTGCCCTCGGGCGCCCATGTATGGTTCCCCTGGGGTTTTGTCCCTTTAATGGAAATTACGCGTATGCATCCAAGGGCAAGATTCCTCCCAAAGGGATTTATCCTGCCTCAATGTGCAAACATAATTCTCATTAAAATTAATAGGAATTGTACACATGCATCTAGGGAAGAAATAGACTCCTAGGTTCAGATCACCTCATTCTGTTTCATGCCAAGGATGACAGGGTCTGCCCTGAAGGTGGGCACGTAGCCAAAGGTTGGAGAGCTCAGATAAGCAATCAGAACTTCCAGCACTCACCTACTCCCTGTGTGAGGTGCTGTGATTTTTTTTTTCTTTGCCAGAGATTGTACAGGAAACCTAGCTAGACTCTTATTTGCAAAGCTTTTCTCCAGCATTACAATTATTTCCATTATTTCTTCTCCAGGGAGTTCAGGAAAACTGGGCATTGCTTATACTCAATTCTTGGATTGAAGGTTTTGGATCGTTTGTATTTATCAGAATCACTGGACCATAATATTTGTCTATTCTCTCCTTTTGTAATGCTTCAAAAATACCTCTTATTTGACTGGATAAGTGGTATTTAACTCCTGGTGTGTTTTAGGGCCTGAGAAATCAGCTCTTTATTCGGGGGAAATGCAGCTTTAATGCACACATTGCTAAACTGGTGTAAATTCAACCAAACAACCTTTGTAGACCAACTGAATCTATGTAGCATGAAGAAGAGAGTAAACTTAGCATCTGATTAATTTGATCATTTCTGTTGAAAACATATAAATCAGCCCATAAAAAAGTGTAAAATGTGTCTGATTGAATTAATTTTAAAAACTGAATTCCAAAACCCTAATATTACCACTCTGAAGTGTATCTGAATTTCCAATTCTTCTCACGTATAAAGCCAGCATAGCCTATGAGAAATATTAGTGCTTTTATTGATTTAGTTTCATCAATGTTAACAATGTATTTAAAGTTGAGGATTTTTTTTAATCTCCTTAGGAGCAGATTATACAAACCAATTTTAACATCAACCAAATAAAGCACAAATCTGCATTAATGAAGGATATGTGTATATGATGAGTAAACTTCGCCTGAAGATTTGATAGATGCCAGTTGCCATGTATTCTTAAAAGAAAAAATCGCCCAGGAAAGTAGGACACTCAAGTGACTACATAAACAGCTAAATTAAACCTCTTCAATTTTCAGTTGCAATCAAATTTTCCAAGTAATTCATTGAATCATAAAATATTTCCAAGCAAAACCCATAAACCAATGTTGAGATTCAGTTAAATGATTGGCACAATTGCATCCCGAACCTTTGTATATCTTAGTAATGACTCGGAGGATAAGAGAAGAATCTAGAAGGTAAGTACAGGTGAATACCAAGTTGAACGCTTCTTCCCGTTGTCAGTGACACCCCTCTTTCCTGATCCTGTCTCTTTTACTGGATATGCCTCTTGCTACCATCCTGTTTCCATCATCAGCCTGTTTTGTTCACTACAGATGTCTTCCTTGGTTATACCGTGTTATATCCAGGCTTTGGCTACCTTTTTGGTATCTGAGACTCCCACTTGTTCTATCAGATCTTAGCCACTTTTCTGAGTTCTAGAGCCTACTAAATGGACTACCTCAAACTCAACATAGACAAAGAAGAATGCCCCTTTTTCCTTTAGAGTTATTCATACCTATTCCAACAATTCAGATTAGTAATGACTGACACCAGGAAACAGAAAGGCCTTGGAAGTGCTCTTATTTTCTCTCCTACCATATTCTGCAGAATATAGGCTATAAAACTAACTCTACACACTGAGATAGAGCACATCATTCTGAAAGAAACTAGATAAATTATAAATGTTGTATAAACACAGGTATAATTACTTGTTTTGAATGAATATGCATCTGCTTAAAATGATTTATTTCAAATTACTTGTATAAGCTCTTCCTCCTGAAATTAAAGTATCACCCACAAAATGTATTTTTTGCTGCCATATATGCCCTAGCTAAAGAAATGGAGAATTTCTTTGAAGTTTCCTAACATCATATGGCCTTTCAGATAGTGATTTCTGGATGTGTCTGAAATTTATGAAAGCAAACTATATGTTAACCCTAAAAATTTCAGTATGTGTATAAACACTAGTTTAGTCCCTTGCTGGTAGATAAATCAGCAAATGTGAATGCAAAAGTATCTAAATACATAATTATCAAAGTAGTTAAATTCAATTTCATGCCAATAGAATTATAAGATTCAAATGGACAAGGACTACATATGGGTTTATTGTTTTTTCTCTCTTTATCTTATATTTTAGACTCATAAAAATAGCATATTAATATATACTGGTCAAGAGAAAACTCAAACAATATAATAACATGTAGGATAACAGTGAAAGTCCCTCTTCACTACCCAATCCAACACCATACAGGTAAATAAAATAGTCTTTATCTGCCTGTTTTGTCAGAGCCATAAGCCCAGCACCTTAGCACAATCAATAGTATTTGTTAAGTATTCACTAAATATTTGCTACACTGATATCCTTCCAGGGGTTTTTTTGTACATTTGCATATATATTCAACATTAATGTGAACATAACGTGTTTCCTATCCTTTGATAGTTGTTACAATTCCATCTATCTCTCCACCAGTTCTCACCATCTATTCATTTTTAACAATTACATCATTTTCCATAGTATAGAAGAATCATAATTTATTTCATCATTCATCTTTATATTGTGCCTAATATTTTACTGCTGTAGCCAATGCTGCAATGTTTATGTATGCATGAAATATTTTTGCACAATAGATTTCTAGAGATGGAATTTCTAGGTGAAGAACATACAAGCATATAAAATCGTTCCAATATATACTCTTACCAATAGCACATAAAACTATCAATTATATTAAGACTTTGGCAACACTTAACTCTATGACTATGATGGATGAGAAAGTATACCAACAAAATTGTTGCTTTAATTTACATTTCCTTGGTTTCCATCGAGCTCGAGCAACTTCTGATATGTTTATTATACATACGTATTATTTGTTTCTATATAAATTCTCAGTTAACCAATTTTGGTTAATTTTTTCTCATTGATGCCTAAGTATTCTTTATATATGATGGATACTAACCTTTGTCTCTTATATATGTTGGAAAATGTTTTTTCCTGATCTGTTACTCAACCCTTACAAGAGATTAAATTTTGATTATGGGGAAGAAAAAAAAATAATACTGTTTTATCACAAATGATATGGTTACATACATAAATATTTAAAAACACCAAAAGGTAATTTCAGAATTATTGAGTAGATTTAGCAAAATCACTGAATCCAAGGTCAACATATATAAAACACTGCTTTTTTAAATCATTATTACTGAAATACAACTGACATATTGTCCTATTGTCCTATTAGTTTCAGGTGTACATCAGAGTGGTTCAGTACTTTTATATATTATGAAATGATCTCCGTAAGTCTAGTTACCATTTGTCATCATACAAAGTTATTACAATATTATTGACCATACTCCCTATGCTGTACATTACATTCTCATGGCTCATTTATTTTATAACTGTAAGTTTGTACTTCTTAATCCCCTTCACCTACTTCACCCACCCCTAACTTCCTCCTGCTCTAGTAACCAACAGTTCATTTCCTGTATCTATGAGTCTGTTTCTGTTTTGTTAGTTTGCTTATTTGTTTTGTTTTTTAGATTCCACATATAATTACAATTCATACAGGATTTGTCTTTTTCTGACTTACTCATTTAGCGTAATAGTCTCTAGGTCCATCCATGTTGTCGCAAATGACAAGATGTCACTATTTTTGTGACTGAACAATGTTCCATTGTATATATACCACATCTTCTTTATCCATTCGTCTATTGATGGACACTTAGGTTGCTTCCATATCTTGGCTATTGTAAATAATGCTGCAATAAACATAGGGTGCATGTATTCTCTTTGAATTGGTGTTTTTATTTTCTTTGGATAAATACCCAGAAGTAGAATTGCTGAATCGCATGGTAGTTCTATTTTTAATTTTTTGAGAATCCCCCATACTCTTTTCCACAGTTGCTGCACCAATTTACATTCCCACCAATAGTGCACAAGAATTCTCTTTTCTCCACATTTTCGCCAACACTTGGTATTATTTCTCTTTTTGAAGGTAGCCAATTTGATCCATGTAAAGCGATATTTCATTGTGGTCTTGACTTGCATTTCCCTAATGATTGCTGATCTTAAGTTCTGTCTACATACAGCTGTGATGATCGCTTCTCGGCCTTTTGGCTAAGATCAAGTGTAGTACCATACATCTATGAATACTTTCCTCTGTGTCTCCTGGGTATTGTGTCTCACAAAGTTATACCTTTCTCTGCACAGTTCATAAAAATATTACCTTTAGAGGGTTTTATTGTTTGTTTTTTTAACATTTACCCTTTGTTTCCTTTTACCCAATACGTTTGTCATCCTTTTTTTTTTTTCCAAAGATTATTTATTTATTTATTTGAGAGAGAGAATGAGATAGAGAGAGCATGAGAGGGGGGACGGTCAGAGGGAGAAGCAGACTCCCCACTCAGCAGGGAGCCCAATGCGGGACTCGATCCCAGGACTCCAGGATCATGACCTGAGCCGAAGGCAGTCGCTTAACCAACTGAGCCACCCAGGCGCCCTGTTTGTCATTCTTTATTCTGTTAATGTGGATAGTATATTACACAAGTTCAACAATCTTGTATTCTAGAAATATATTCTACTTGATCATAATGTGTAATTCTTTAAATATTTTAATATACTGTTGCATTTATTATTTCTGCCTCAATAATAATAAGTGATATTGGTCTTTAATTAAACTATCCTTATTCAGACTTTATATCAGGATTGGGTAGCGCACATAGACCATATTAGCCAGTTTTCCATATTTTCCAATGCTCTTCTAAGTGCTTTAGAATTTAAATAATATAACACATCTTTGATGTTATAGTTAGCTAGAATTTATGAAGACCTGTTATTTATTTAAGTATTAGATATTTGATTAACTGTTTAATTTCTTCTATAATCGTTCATCCAATCATATAATATACTCTTATTGGTTTTTATCCTAATGTCTTTTGTGTTTTCTCTCTGACACACCCTCATTATCTTAAAAGACAACTACAAAAGTTTTTTTTTCCCCCTATTGTGTTGATCTAAAAAAAAAGCTAGGATATTACTGATCAAATCTAATATTTATTTTGCTTTCTAGTTCACTAATTTCTGTTTTATCTTCATTCATTTCTGCCTTCTACTTACCTAGATATATTTTGTTAGATTTTATCTAGCTTCCTGAATCAAATACTTCACTCATGTATTTTTTGATCTATGCTTTTTAAAAATAAATTCACTTAAGGCTTTCTTTTTTCCCCAAGTAACTCTTAGAGTATAGCTTATAGATTTGTGGGTTTTTTTTTTTAAGATTTATTGATTGATTGATTTGACAGAGAGAGAGAGAAGAGAGTACAAGAAGCAGGGGGAGCAGCAGAGGGAGACAGAGAAGCAGGCTCCTACTGAGCAAGGAGCCCAATGCGGGACTTGATCCCAGAACCCTGGGATCACGACCTGAGCCAAAGGCATACGCTTAACCCACTGAGCCACCCAGGCGCCCCAAGCTTATAGTTTTTGATATGGAACTATCAGTATCACTCATTTCTAAATAGTCCAAAAATTCCATTTTGTTTTCTTTAACTCAAAAGTCAGATATATAAAATAACGAGCAAAAATAAAGGAAAAGAGGGAAATCAGAGGCAAAACAGAGTAGGAGAAGAGAATGTCAGAGTAAGTGCCTAGGGTGATGTCAGTACTTCTATCATGAGGTAGGACTGTCTCTAGGTGAATGCACCAGATAAATTTTGGCTCAATATAAGAAAGAACTTTGTAAAAATTCAGGATTGTCCAAAAAATGAAAGAAAGTGCCTTTTAAGAAAGTGAGTTCTCTAGTACTGGAGGTGTTCAAGCACAAGATGGGGAAGAATGGGACAAGGATACTACAAAAGAAATTCAAACACGGAGTGGATAAATTATTTTTAAGATCTTTCTCACTCTGTTTGCATTCTATCATATAGTCTATTATAAAGTGCAACAAATGATGCCACAAAACTATTTTTAATTCAAGTAAGCCCCCCACTGTAATAAAGTCCATAGGAAATCAAGAATGTTTTTTTTTTAAAGATTTTATTTATTTATTTGAGAGAGAGAATGAGAGAGAGAGAGAGAGCATGAGAGGGGCGAGGGTCAGAGGGAGAAGCAGACTCCCCGCCAAGCAGGGAGCCCGATGCGGGACTCGATCCTGGGACTCCAGGATCATGACCTGAGCCGAAGGCAGTCGCTTAACCAACTGAGCCACCCAGGTGCCCAAGAATGTTTTATTGAAATATAATTGTGTTAAAATTAATAGTTTGCTTAAAACCGCATTCCTAAGCTATAGGAGCTGTAGAGCAGACAAAGATGAGACCAATTTTCCCTATAGTTTATTAATAAGTCAAAAGAAATAAGAAAAGAGGAGACGCATCATAAACCTTTTCCTTCTCCTGGTTCCTGGGTCTTTAGCATAGTGTTTTCCCTTACAAGATAGTTTTGGACTCAGGGTTAATGGCTGGGATGTTTGAGATGCTGATGGAATTTGAGCGTATGCTTGAAAACATAACAAATTGTTATCTAGTCAACTCTAGGTCAGGTAAGAATTGTCCATTTTTGCCTTTCCTTCTGTTCCCAGACCCTCACTTCAACCAGTGTAATGCACGACTCATCCTTTCTGTGACTCACCAGCTTCTACTCTCAGGAAACTAACTGACCACTTGAAGGACAGACTTCCCTACTTGCAAGTAGGATGCATATAAAAGACATGCTGGGGCGCCTGGGTGGCTCAGTCGTTAAGCATCTGCCTTCGGCTCAGGTCATGGTCCCAGGGTCCTGGGATCGAGCCCCATTTCGGGCTCCCTGCTTGGCAGGAAGCCTGCTTCTCCCTCTCCCACTCACACTCCCCCTGCTTCTGTTCCCTCTCTCGCTGTGTCTCTCTCTGTCAAATAAATAAATAAAATCTTTAAAATAAATAAATAAATAAATAAATAAATAAATAAATAAATAAATAAAAATAAAAAAGACACGCTGCGGGGCGCCTGGGTGGCTCAGTCAGTGAAGAGTCTGCCTTCAGCTCAGGTCATGATCCCAGTGATCGAGTCCCACATCCAATGGGCTCCTTGCTCAGTGGGGAGACTGCTTCTCCCTCTGCCTGCTGCTGCCCCTGCCTGTGCCCTCTCGCATGTGCTTTCTCTGTCTCTCCCCACCTGACAAATAAATGAATAAAATCTTTAAAAAAAATAAAAACTGAAACAACTCTCATTTAAAAACAAACAAAAAGACATGCTGCACCAGGTGTTAATTACCTTTGTTCCAAAAACACAGCAACTTTTCTCTTCTGTGCTGGTATCTTCTCTCTCTCCGATTTCTTTCCCTCTGCCTTACCATGACTTCCTGTGCTAGACTGCTCTAGAATCATTTCCTTGGGCTCTGTACCTAGGGAGCCTGGACAGACCTCAACTCTCCTTATTCCCAGCAATTCTTGGCTCTCCAGGTCCTGTCTTCCTTCCCCTTCCTCAACAAGCACACCTGTAATTCCAACTTAATACAATAAACATTATTTATTGTGCTAGATGATGTTATGGACTGAATGTTTGTTTCCCTCCAAAAGCCATATTTTGAGTCCTTAACCCCCAATGTGATTATGTTTGGGGATGAGGCCTTTGGAAGGTAATTAAGATGAGATTAGGTCATAAAGTTGGGGCCTTTGTGATGGGATTAGTGGCCTTCCAAGAAGAGGAAGATATCTCCCTTTCCTTCTCCCCCCCTCCCCTCCCCCTTTTGCCTCTCTCACTCCCTTTCTTTCTTTCTCTCTCATTCTACCCCCACCCTCCGATCCCCTAGTTTGCATTCATTGAACAAATGCCATGTGAGGACGTAATGAGAAGACAAGATATCTGCAAGACAGGAAGTCCTTACAAGGAACCAAATCACCTCTCATCTTGATCTTGAACTTCGCAGCCTCTAGAACTATGAGAAATAAATTTGTTTTTTAAACCACCTAGACTGGTATTTTGATATAACAGCCCAAAATGACTAAGACAGCAGGTGTGACAGTTATATAAACTATGTTCATGTAGAGGTCATATGGAAGCATTTTGCTTGACCCTCTTTAATCTCTTTTTTTTTTTTAAAGATTTTATTTATTTATTCATGAGAGACAGAGAGAGAGAGAGGCAGAGGGAGAAGCAGGCTCCCAAGGAGCAGGGAGCCCGATGCGGGACTCGATCCCAGGACGCTGGGATCATGACCTGAGCCGAAGGCAGACGCTTAACGACTGAGCCACCCAGGCGCCCTCTTTAATCTCTTTTTGAGATAAATATCTTGACACCTACTAACCCTGTGATAGCAGAGTAAATTGATTCGTAAATTGATGTGAATAAACGTATTTCTAAAGAAAATGATTATAAATAAATCAAGTTTTAAGATTAGCTGAACTATTGAAACAACTCAGATATAACCCGAAGGCTTTATTTTTTGGAACGCTGCCTCTACCCTAAACGGAATCACAAGTGGAACTTCAAGTGGAATTGCTTTCATCTGAGAGCAAAATAAAATGGCTGATTTCATCCTGGTTGACTATGAGCTGACCAATTTATTTTGAAGATCTATAATTCCAGTATGACTAAAGGGACAAAACTGAAAGACCACTGTAAGAAACCTCAATGGGAACACTGTGTCCCTGGTTCTTAAGCAATTGATAGGTAAATTTTCATGTTTACCACTCTGGAATCTAAGAGAACTCAGAAGACAGGAATCTTGTTCCACACATCTTTATAACCATGGTGCTCAACACAATGGCAGGCCCATCATAGACACTCAGAATAGGTTTGCTGAATGAAAGCACTTATATCTTCTTTGGTACTTTAAGTATAATTATATTACCCTGCCACCATTTCTAGCATTCTGTAAATTTCTTCTTCTATTCATTCAATAAGTACTTATTTGGTACCTACTCTTCTTTTTTTTTTTTAAGATTTATTTATTTATTTATTTGACAGAGAGAGACACAGCGAGAGAGGGAACACAAGCAGGGGGAGTGGGAGACAGAGAAGCAGACTTCCCGCGGAGCAGGGAGCCCGATGCGGGGCTCGATCCCAGGACCCTGGGATCATGACCTGAGCCAAAGGCAGCCGCTTAACGACTGAGCCACCCAGGCGCCCCTGGTACCTACTCTTTTGCAAGACCCTGTTCTAGGCACTGAGGATGCAGTTAACAAAATAAAATCTTTGCTGTCATGGAACTTATATTTAATTGGGGAAATGAGCAACCATCAAACATATTAGAAAGTATAATACAGTGTCAAGCATTAATAAATACTGTGAAGATAATTAAAGCTGCTAAGGTGATAGAGAATGACAAATAGATACTATTTCAGATAGGAAAGTAATGATTGAGCAGGGATCTAAATGAAGTGAGAGAGTGGGCCCTCTGAATAATTGAGTAGAGAGCATTCCAGCAGAAAGAAAAACAAATGCAAAGGCTTTGAAATGTAAGTGAGTCTGATGTGTTTGAAACAAAATGAACAATAAAGAGTGTTACAAATTAGGTCAGAATGGTAGATAGATGTCAGATCACATAGGGCTTTCTAAGTCATTGTTAGGACTTGGATTTTATAGAGAGGAAACCACGGTAATATTTTTGAATCAGGGAGTAAAATGTGACTTAAACTTTTAAAGGATCATTCTGGTCACTAGGAGAATAGACCGGGTCACTGGAAGTGGGTAGTGGGTGAAGAAAAGAGGAATAGGACCAGTTAGGAAGTGATTGGAGTCTTCCATAAGAGATGGCATTGGCTTGGACCAAGGAGTGCCATGGGGTAGTGATCAAAGAATATATTCAAAAAAGAGATTTTGCAGACAAAACAGGATTTGCTGGGACAAGGTTAAATGTAAAAATGAGAGGAGCAAAGGGTGACTCTGAGGTTTGTGACTAACTGAGGTGGGGAACATGGCAGAGGAGCAGACTTTAAAGAGAAAGCCATGAGTTCAGTTTTGAACATACTCTCTAAGTAGAAAAGTTAGGTAGGCACTTGGACAAATGGATCTGATATACAAGAATGAGGTCTAAAGGGGTCTGTTTACAGTATCTTAGTGGTGGTCCAAAAGCTACGTCAAGAAGTTTCAGGAATTATTTCAGGAATTATTTGTGCCAAAGGCCAAGAAGTTCAGGTAAAATGAAGACTGAGAATTGAACACTGACTCTAGTAATGTCAGAAGTCATTCATGATTTGACAAGAGTTGTTTCGTTGGAGTGAAATGGACAAAAGCCTGATGAAAGCAAGCTCAAGAGAAAATGAGAGGGAAGAAAGTGGCAAAACCAAACACAGAAACCTTTCATTTCTCCTTTGTTAAATAGGGAGCAAAGAAATTTTAACTATTTATTTCTAATTATTTCTTTACTGTACGACTTTGCTACAAGTCTGAATTCTGTATCTTTATTTACCTTCAAATACCAGTAGGTATCCAATGAAAAAATAGCCAAGTTACATGGGACTCCAAGTGACAATGCACTTTATTTATAGAGAGAATACTAAAGAAAAAACCTCCAGAGTACTAGACTTACAAGATAAAATATAAAATGCTGACAACAATGATAGAGTTCTTCCCATGACTGACCTCTGGTAAATGTGATATAGTAATGAGAAAATTGCTTGGAGGTGACATGTTCTCAAAGAAGGTGTTGTGTTGGTGATGAGGCAGTGTCTAGAGATGAAAGCTTTCCATGACTTATTTTCTCCCTTGTGCTTTTTTGAAGAGTATTAAGAGTACTCTAAGAGAGGGTCTGGAGGTTAGTGGGGAAAAGAGAATGAGACAAGACAAAGTGTACATCAAATTAGGATAAAGTCTTAAATACAGAACTAATTTGTTTAGGGCATTCTAAAAGCCAGACATTGGCTAGAGCACTGACTAAGTCAACGTGGTGCATGGTTTTGGAGCAAGCTTCTAGTCCATGGGGCAAAATGTTAGACGAGCAAATTTATGGGATTTTAGTTCCTCTGGAAGTCCAGGGTGCTCTGAGAGCATCATTTTATGAGGCACCTAACAATCAAGGAGGCTAGACAAAGCTTGTGGGGAGAAGGGTTTTTAAGCTGAATCCAAAAGAACGTGCAAGAGCTGGAAGACATTAATTACGCCTCTGATGCGATTCAGTTGCCCATCAGTGTCTACCACCTTTAAAGTCACTAGATTGTTTCTTTTATACTTCTCTCTAGTGATGGGTGTTTATAAAATGTAGTGAGGAAAAGGCAAAACAAAAGTTTAATGACAACTCTATGTTCCTTGAAAAGATGCATTGATGCTTAAGAAAATGGAAAACGCATTATTTTAATGTTACTGTGAAAACAGAAACTAAAGCATGTTATTTCTATATGAACCATGGGTAACCTTGTTTTTATCAGTTTCTACTGCTGGTGCTTTTTTGTCTTCACTGAATACTTTTCTTTTTGTCATTCAGGTAATGTAATCACCTCCTTTTGTGTGATAATCACAGGTAATTAATTTTGTAACTGTTTCTGTCCTGTTAGACTATTAACTGGATGTCTGTGGATCATGTATCTCTCAAATCCTGAAAGAAGTTAATATATGCTAGTTTTGAAAGGACATGGGTGCTCTCCTGATTTTGGTGGTCAATTATTTTTTTTTTTAAGATTTTATTTATTTATTTGAGACAGAGAGAATGAGAGACAGAGAGCATGAGAGGGAGGAGGGTCAGAGGGAGAAGCAGACTCCCCGCCGAGGAGGGAGCCTGATGCGGGACTCGATCCCGGGACTCCAGGATCATGACCTGAGCCGAAGGCAGTCGCCTAACCAACTGAGCCACCCAGGCACCCCGGTGGTCAATTATTATTACAAATATTGCCTAAACATACTAGTGCTTGGGTATAGGTCAATATCTTTTATTCTGAGATGAGTTTCAAAGCCATAATGAAAAAAATGTGCTACCCCTTATTGCCACGCAGAATTTTTGGCACAAATTGATATTATCCATCCCTATTTCTTTAGCACAAGAGCATGTGGACTGAAGCCAAGTTCAAAAAGTTAATAAGTGACATAGCTGAAATATGAACCCAACTCTAAATCTTCTGAATCTAAATCAAGTTCTCACTCTAAAACTGCGAAGACTGATTCCAGTATGGACAGCAGTGCCTAGCAGTTGGTAGCCCAGCTTCTAAAGTCAGACTGCTTTGGTTCAACTCCTGGCCAGAGCAGTTGATATTGTGTAATTTGGACTCTTTGCCTAACCTCCCTATGCCACATATATAAAAAAGGGTGGAAACAGTAGTATTTAATTCATTATTTTTGTGAGAACTAATTTTTTTTAAAGAAAACTTAATATATGTAAAATACTTAGAATTGTGCCAGCACATACCAGTTGCCCAATAAATTTTGGTTATTATTACAATTCTAATTGGTTTATAACATATAATATATACAATTGCTTTAACTCTTATCTAGTAATATCCTATCTTGACCATATGCAATCACTTTATGCAACACAGATTTACAGTGACTTTACATTGGAAAGCTATCTAAACTCTTACAAGCACAGATCTTCTTCTCAGTATTGCCCTGTGAGTTTCAGTCTGAGATCTTCATTAGTCCTCTCAGACATAGATAGTCATAGATTCACAAGTTTCTACATTAAAGACTGATCTCCAAAATACTTTTATATGCAAATTTTGTTATATATATATTTTAGCACAATAAAACATAGTAAAAAAAACTGACAAAAATGGCATTGACTCATATATAATTGCATATATTTTATATATTTTTATACTATTATATTAGTATATTATTATAATTATGTTGTATGATATAATTTTATACGAAAGATTTAATATTTATATTCTATAAACATAATTTTATATACATAATTGCATTTTATTTATTTTGTATAATTTATTTTTATTTTTAAATTGTAGATACAGATATATGTAGATATATAGATACATATTAGATGCACCTAAATGGAAATTATCAACCCCTAAATAAAATCTGACAATGGGCCTAAGTGACTGTTAAACATCAAACATCCAGGGCACCTGGGTGGCTCAACTGGTTAAGCGGCTACCTTTGGCTCATGTCATGATCCCAGGGTCCTGGGATCAAGTCCCACATCAGCCTCCCTGCTCAGTGGGGAGCCTGCATCTCCCTCTCCCTCTGCTGCTCCCCCTGCTTGTTCTTCCTCTCTCTCTCTGTCAAATAAATAAATAAAATGTTTTTAAAAATAAATAAATAAAAATAAAGATAAATAAATAAATAAACATCAAACATCCATATGAATACCAAAATGCTCAAATATCTGTATAGTTGGTCAACATGATGCCATGTGTACACGTATTTGGAAATACCTCTCTGATAGTTTAAGTTTCACAATTTGTTTTCAAACGTATAATATTGACAGACCCAGTGTACACGTTATAAATTTCACCAATTTGTTTTTATATGTAATTGTTGAGCTGGGCTTGGCCCCGAAGGACCACAGAGATGAATATGAGAGTCCCTGTCCTCACAGAGCCTCCAGCAGAGCAAGAGAGCAAAGAGGCACCGAAAAAACTATAACAAGTGTACAGCTAGAATAAAGCATAGCACGTATCACAAATGTGCTGCCCATGCATTCTTTCTCACGGTGCTCCTAAGGATTAGCAGTATCCAGACGAGGGAGTAATAACAACACTGAGGATGTGAGGCTCAAGGAGACAGGTATACACAAGAGGAGGGAAGAATAAGGAACCCCTCAGATACTGGTGGAAGGATGTCCTGAAACCACTTCTACACGAGATGAGGACACCACCAGCCAGGACTGAAGCAGACAAAGGTCTCCAATGTCATCCCCACAGAAGATGAAACGGATAGAATATCTGAAGTGCCTGAACCAGGAGCTTTGACAACAGGATGAGAGTTTGAGGTTAGATTTGTGATTAAGTACACAAAACATCAGGCAAACAAACAAGACAGTTATTATTATAAAGTCTAGGGAAAGCAAAAGTGTACAGGAAAGGAGAAATACATATGGTTTACCCTATGGTCAGTTGTGAATAGCATTAAGAGAATCCTAACAATAAAAATATTAAATGCAAATGTCCATGGAGGAATGGAAAGAATGCTATGTGTGGCAAGCATAAGGAGAAAAAAGAGGTATACTCTCAAATCCTATAGCAGGAAGTCAATAAATAAAGAGTAAACCAAGAAATCAATGTAAGAAACAAAACAAACAAAGACAAACAAGAAAACAAACTTAAGTACAAAGAACAGACTGGTGGTTGCCTGGAAGAGAGGGGGGGTGGGTAAACTGGACAAAGGGGATTAAGGGCACACTTATCTTGATGAGCACTGAGTATTGTATAGAATTTTTGAATCATTATTTTGTATACCTGAAACTAATATGTTAATTATACTTGAATTTTTAAAAATCTAAAACATTAAATAATCCAATTTAAAAATAAAAAGTAAAAAACTGGAAACCAATATGGTTATTAGCTATTGATTCTGCATGGTGGGTATATGAGTGTTTCATTGTTCTTTGAACTTCATTTTTTTTTTAATTTCTCCAAGTAAAAATGATTATGTTATTTAAATAAGACAGCAATATAAACCAGAAGTTAAAACTGGAATTTTGCTGAATGAGAAACAAACAAACAAAAGACCTTTGGCTTATGTGGACTTGGGCAAAAATTAGGCGTCAGTAGAGGAGATACAAGTGAACTAGCCAGGCTGGGTGTTCCTTTTGAGTCTACTCTACAGTCAGATGGATTATAAAACTCTTGTTTGGGTCAGGGTCTCTGCATATGTTGACATTCGTGCCCTCCACTGCCTCCCCTCACCAACACCACCCCTGCAGACACTCACCCCCGGCTACCTCTCACTCATCCTTCAGGTCCCAGGCTAAATACTACTTCCTGGACAAGTGTCCTTGACCACCTGCCCCCGACCACTACCACTACCCATCAGGTTAGTCAATTCAATTCATTTCGGTTTACTTGTTCAGTGCCTTTCTCCCTTACCAGAGTCTACACTCTGCAAGGGATTTTCTCCAGTTGCTCAAATTAAAACCCTTGAAGTCATGTCCGCCTTCTTTCTCGTGTCTTCCATATGCAATTTTCAGCAAATCCTATGGGCTCCACCTTGAAAATACATCCACATTTCCTTTAGCACTACTAAAGCAGTCCAAGCCACCAGCTCTGATCCCTGATGTCCCCTCTCTGCTTCCATGCCTGCCTCTTGCAGACTTTCTTCCTCCAGGCAGCCATAGGGTTCCTTAGGAAATAAAAGTCAGAAATGCCCTTCTCCACCAATCATTTCTCACAGAATGAAGAGTGCTCACGTTGGCTGGCAAGGCCCAGTGGCAACTGGCCCCACTCCCTCTCAGTCCTCATCCTCTCACCGTGCTCCTTATTCACCTTCTTTCCCAGCAGCCTCCGCTACCCCCAGGCCGACCCTGTCCTGGCCTTCACTCATGGCCCTTGGCCTCCCCACTGCCTGCAGCCTCTCCTCTTGCAGATGCTCCCACTGCTTACTCTCCCTCTTCATTCTGCTTTCTGCCCAAGAGTCAGGTTTTCACACACCACCCCCGCAGTGCCTCCATCCTGCTTGATTTGCCTTCAAAGTTCTCATGGCTACATGGCACATTTTAGAATTGGCTGTTAATTGATCAGTTTGTCTTTATTAATTAGTGTTTCAGCTTCATGGGGGCAAAGATTTTTTTGTCCCCTGTTGTATTCCCACTGTGGGAACAAACTTGGCATGTAGAATACACTCAGTAAGTGGTTGCTGACACACCTTTTTAACTGAGTGAGAAAATATCTTGTCTGCTTTAGGAGACCGATCAGAAGAGCGCTTAGAACATAGCGGAGCCTCAATAAATATTTTTGAATGAATGAAGCCAATGTCAAAGTAGAACATGAGTGAGAGAGAGAGTTTTTCTCTCCAAGATGATTAGCTGCCAATGGCAATCAATTATTCCGAGAGTGAAAAATATAGGGTGACCACAAGAAAGGTACAGAGGGGGCTAGGTGGAATAAGAGAAGAAATATAAATAAATGACATTATCTAGGGAGAGAGAAAGTATGCAAAAACATTTAAGAAGGGAACTAACACTTAGTGTTATAAATGTATTCACTGTATTCCAGACGCAGCATTAGACCCACAGAAACATATATTACTCTTAATTCTCACAGCCCTTTGTGAGATAGATATGGCAAGTCCCTTTTGTAAAGAAAGAAATGCACTCAGATAATTTAACTAATCAGAGTCAGGTCACAAATCTAACAAGTGGAGCCTATCTGACCAGCGGGGCTGCTCTAACCCAGCCTTGGAGACTGCTCGGTGTACAAGCTTCATTCTTCGTAAAGGGATTTTTATCCTCCACAATATTTTGCACTAGAGAGGCATGCGCTAAATATTTATTCAATGAATAAAAGATCCCTTCACAGAAAATGTCTTCAAGGTCGGTAGAAACCCAATAGGAAAAAAATTAATTGGGTTGAGAGCGATTTTTAGTTTTTATTCTTCCAAAATCAAAATATACTTGGTAGAAAAATAAGAAAATAGTACTTGCTAAAAGATTAATTGAGGATGTGGTCTAATCATCTTCCAGAGCATTAAGCCAACCTAAACAGAAAGGTATTTTCAGCTTTGAAGAGTTGTTCTTACGCATGCAGAATTATAAATGGCCTAATTTTCCCTATATCTCCATAATTAACAGAATAATTATTGATCAGCACAAAGCACATGGTCTCTGGAGACATGATTTGTGTGAGCACTTAGCTTTTTGAAAGCTTAAATCACTGTAGTCAGTATTAAAAAATGAATTGATAGTAAATGTGGTATAATTAATCCACCTATTCTATTTGCACATGAACATCTTTTCATGCTAAATATCTCATTCATTTAGGAGAGAATACAAATGTATTACAATGACAGAAAAAAAAATAAATTGGAACTTTTATTTTCGCTGCCATACTCCGTTTTTCATTTACTCAGGCTTCTCATATATTGTGCAAGTTTAAAATATTTCTCAACTTTTATCTGAAAATTACAGGTAGGTGCAAAGAACAGCCTAGGCAGAGGATTTGGGCAAGTCTCTAAATCCCCCAGAACATACGGGTGCTAATGCCGGGCTGCTTACCCTCTCGGCTCTCCAGCCTTCTCTGTTCAGCTCTGTATCTCAGCAGACCATCCCCAGCAGGATGGGCACCCCAGGCCCCTTGCCAGCAGGTTTCCTAAGGGGCTAGGAAAATTAGAAGTAACTGGTGGGAGTGTGGAAAGAAGAGAAGAGCCAAGACACAGTTCCCCATCTCTCTCTGCCCAGGTGGCCTCGGGCCTGAGGCAGCACTCACCTCCTCTGCCCCTCCAGCTGCCTACTGACAGACCTGCCAGGTGACCTTGACCCCTGCACTCTGAGAACACCATCTCCCTTTGTGCTCCAGCCCAGGGGTAAGAGTGACTTGATGTTGAGATTCTCTGGCTGGCCTCATTCTCTCTCTCGTGGCCTGTTGTCTTGACAGCCCTTTGCTTCCTGTGTCATCAATTCCTGTATTAAATTTCCTCTGTTCTGAATATTTAAAGCAGTTCGTGTTTCTCTGTTTAGACCCAGCTGATAGAATATGCTTACTCCTTGACGGGAGGGACCTAGTTTGCCTTGTTTACGGCTATATCCCAGTACCTAGGAAAGGACCAGGGACATAATAAGTAATCAATGAAAACATGCTGAATGAATGAATGGAAAAGACTTCCTTTAGCCTGGTAGTTCTCAAACTTAATCAAGTATCAAAACTACCTGGAGGACTTATTATAACAGATGGCTCCCCCTTCCCATCCCCCTTCCCCAAGTTTCTGATTTAGTAGCTCTAGGATGAGGCCCCAAAAATACAGTTCTAACACATTCCTAGATAATGCTGATGTTGCTAGTCCAAGAACCACATATTGAAAACTGCTGCATTAGTCCAGGATCTGCCCTGCATATAGTCCAAACTGAACATACATGTAAGAGTCAACATCTATATCAATGGGCACTAACTTTTCATATTCAAAGGCAATCTGGCATGCCTCTTCAATTTTGTAACCATACTAAATATTTTCTGTGAAAGCAAGGAATTTTAATATCTTCTAAGCCTTTACCAGGAACGGTTATTACTAGTCAGTTAGGTTCTTTTAAGAAATCTCATCTTAAATTTTTTTATTTGCACCCCCCCCCTTTTTTTTTAGGTTAAATACTGAAGGAAGAATGGCCAACCTCTGCTAATAGTTTTAGAACAAAATCCAACTCCTTACCCTAAATGATCATTCACCTGCCTCCTCACAAACCCCTCCTCTCCTTCATTTGGGTTCAAGTTCCTAGAAGCCACTAAGAGCAAAGAGCATTCCCACTTCTGTGCCTTTGCTCTGGTTGTTGTCTCTGCCTGGATTAATTGTTTTCAAAACTTTTGTTTGTTTATATTTTTTCACATCACTCAGGTCTCTGTTCAAAGTTTATCTCTACAGAAGTTGTTCTCCAGCACCCTACCTAAAATAATGTTTCCTTCTTTCCTCTGAGTCACGCTGTCTTTTTCACATAGATATACTCTATCTGAAATTATGTATTTATTTATTGGTGTACTTATTGTTTGTGTCCACAGTAGAATGCAAACACCATGAGGACACAGCTTTTGTCCCTCTGCCTTTTTCTCAGGTTTTATTGAGATACAATCGACATACAGCATTATATAAGTTTAAGGTATACAGCACAATGATTTGACCTTCATATATTGTGAAATGATTTCTGACAAGTTTAGCTAACATCTATCACCTCATATAGATGGAAGGAAGGAAGGAAAAAATGATTTTTTCCCTGTGATTAGAACTCTTGGGATCTAGTCTCTTACCAATTTTCAAATATATCATACAGCACTGTTAACTATAGTCATCATGTTGTACATTATATTCCTAGTACTTATTTATCTTATAACTGGAATTTGTACCTTCCGACCACCTTCACCCAATTATCCCACTCCTGCCCCCACCTCTGGTAACCACAAGTCCGATAACCATAACAAAATACCTTGGTCCCTCTTGTCCACGGCTGCATCACAGAGCTCTGAAGAGCGCCTAGAAAAGGACAAGTTTCCCATAAGCACTTGTTGAATGAACAGAAATATCTACCACAAGCCAGGCTTAAATTCAGTTTCGAAGTAGAAGAAACAAGCCTTTCCAGCTGCCCTATTTTTGCCCCGAATCCCGTCTTGGTTATTCCCTGTCCACCACATGCACATGCACCTGCCCACACCCACACACGCCCGCGCCCACGCACACACATGACCACACCCACACACATACAAGCCCACACACTCCCACCCCAGAGATGCTGCTGTTTTCTGAGGGGGTGTTGATGTATCATGCGAGGGGGTGTTGATGTATCATGCGTTCACAGTGTGATATAAATGACTGAAAGTCGTGGCTTTCAAGCGTTTGCACATTTTGTCAATGATCTTAAACTAAGAAAATCAAACTCTTAAAATTTGGCACTTAATCATTATAGCATTATATGTAATTGCAAGATATGAGAAATAAGTGCCTATAAGTAGTAGATTGCTTGAGTAAACTATCATTCAGACATACCATGGAGTATCACACAGCTGTTAAAACAAAAAAAAGGAGTGAGGAACACCTATGTGAACTGAAATGAAGTGATTTCTAGGGTACAGTGTTTAAAAAAAATGTTTTAAAATGTGGAAAAGTGTACATGGAGTATACTGTCTTTTGTTTACAGAAGAAGAAAGAATTTTTAAAAAACCACATATGTTTATTTTTGCAAACAGATGAAAACCCAGGAAGAATAAGTCAGAGAAATTACTGAAACTGATTTCTCACAAAGGGTAGTTGGGAATGGGGTGACAGGGATAGCAGAGGGAGCCACGGTGTTCTAAGTACCCTTTTTGTACGGTTGTGACTTTTAGAACCACATTAATGTTTTACATACTCAAAATTTAAAATTAAACCAACAAAATGGAAGGGTAACAATGCCAAACTGTATAGACACAGAAACAAAAGATCCGAAACATATTTCAAATACATGCTGTAACACCTTGAAAGAGGTGTAATAAAGAGCTAAACTGAATAGCTTTTGAACACAGTGCTTTAATTATAAATCTTCATTTTATAAAAGTCAAAAAGAACTTCAAACAAACCTTGAAATCTACCTAGAAGTTTTATTTTTGTTTCCAGACAATAATGGGTACAGTGATCCTGAAACTATTTTTAGTATGTATTGTAGGATTGACCAAAGGACTAAGGATGCTCATATCCTTAGGAGGTAGGGTTCTCACTATGAGAGACAGAAGATAAAAATATGTAGTGATGGAAAATAAGGAAGAACCCTTTGGTCTTAATTTGGAATTAATTATCATTAGCTCAGGATTTTATACGCACCCATCTCATATACACACATGTATATAATGTGTGTTCCAGAAATCTTGATGATTTATATATGTCATATAAATAATGTATATGTATCACATATATATGTATCATACACACACATACATACATTTATGATTTATATGCAATTCCTTTTTTCCCCAGTCCTGTCTGCTGAAAAGATCTAGAAGAAATGACACCTTAATAACAGTGAAAACACCCAGGGCTCATATCTTGGTTAATAAGTCCCATTCTCTGGATAAAAGGAACAAGGACTCCTTTGAAAATGGCTGATTCCAGGGCAAGGGCAGAAAAGTACAAGATTAGCTGAAAAAAATCTTGTCATGCCAAAATGTAAGGGAGTGCTCTAAAGAAAGTTGGGGCTTGTCAAAGGGATACATGAGTCGATTTTAATGTAGAATGTCCTCAGAGGAGGCCTCACTCTTAAGGTCTTGCGTGACGACCTGAAGAAGGTGAGGAAGGAGGGGAGGTGCTCCTGTAAGAGGCACACACTCTAGGAAGACAGAGCACTGTGGGATTCTGGTTAGCGTTTAACAACACTTCTCTGTGGAATAAAGAGATCTGATTTTTAGAGTTTGCTCATGTCCTTCGTATAAATACTCCCACCTCGGCTGATTTCCAGCTACCACTGATTTAACAACTGGCTGTCATCATCCATGACAATTGAACATGGACTCTCACAAGCCAGTTGGACCCCACCCCAAAACATCACTGAAAGAATAAATAGTCGGCGCAGAAGCCTTGAGGCGGGAGCTGGGTGCTTCGGCCATGCCCTGTTGGAAGTCAGTGAGTGTGGAGCAGGAGTAAGCCAAGGCCGAGTGTAGGGGTGAGTTTAGAAAAGAAACAGGAGACTCCATTTTGCAGGGCCCTGTAGGCCTGGTGAGGGCTTGGAAAGCCAATGGAAGGAGGAGTCTGAGCAGGGAAGCAACATGGTCTGACATCTACTTTGACAGGGTCACTTGGACTTCTGTCATGGAAACAGCAGGCGCAGAAGGGTGGAAACAGGGACACAGGAGACGAGTCCAGTAACAGAGGAGACAGATAACGGTGCCCAGGACTAGACCCCTAGCAGTAGAAGTAGCATGGAGGAAGGTAAATTAGGATATGTTTCGAAGTTAGAGCTCACAGAATCTGCTGGTGGGTTGGATGGGGCTGTGAGAGAAAGAGGCATCAAAGAGGACTGCAAGGTTTTTGGACTGATTTTGCCGAAAGGGCGGAGTTGCTATTTACAGAAAAGAGGAAGACTGAGGGAGGTCCACGCTGGAGGGACTTTGATTTCACACACCTTGAATTTGAGACCCAGATGGAGAGGTCCAGTAAACAATATCAGCACAGATACGGAGTAGCGGTAGGTTAGGAGGTGAGCACCCAAGCCAGAGGCAGTTCTCACTGGTGCTGCAGCCGCAGGGACCCCACTGATTTAATGGACTTCTTCTCCATTCCCTTTTCTTCCCCCCTCTATGGAGTTCGGCAAATTTCAGTAGGGTGTTTATAAATGGAAACTAATACATCAACTTGTTCTTAGCACACATACAAAAATGGAAAGTTTAAAATGGATGTTCCCCCCTGCACCAACTAATTTTCTGAGGAAATCGGAGAGAAAATATTTGAGCTATTTACATTTTCTGCCATCCAAAATTGAATCCAGAGGGTATAGATGTCAGCTAGAAATCAACCACCACCACAACTAGAAAACTCTTTTTCTTTCAATCCTGGTACCCTAAACAGTGTTTTGAAAATTTTAGCTGTAAATAGCATTTTTTTAAATCAGTGAACATGGTAAAAATACAGGTGGCAAAGTACTTACCTGTCAGAGTCAAGTGCACAGATATTTTATAACGAAATTGCTAAATACATATTTTAAAGAAGAATATATATTTTTTGACTTTTGGAAGTTAAAAAAAAAAAAAAAAGCCTCCTTCCTAGGAAGGCTTGAGACATGATCAGTTGTGACCAGAGAGGAAAGAATGCCAAGTTTCCAGTGTGCGTGTGCTCATTTCTTTTGCTCATAATTAATAGCCCCCGTGCTTGCTAAGTTTTTGGAAAGCAGCTCGAAGCCTACCCAGGTAATGCCTTCTGACAACGTTTTAAAGATCAGTTATGTCATATGGCTGCCTTTTAGAAAAAAAAAGTCATAATGCAGAGCCGTGCCATATGGCATCTCTGAAGAATCAGCCGGATTGGACAGACATTCATTGGATAAGGTCCCACAGCACTTGGAAAAGAATGTAGTCCTGTTGCCAAAATGTGGCCTTTGTTAATCTCCTAACTATTATTGTGCAGAAACCAATTCATCTGTATTAATTATAAACAAATTTTAATTACTTCAGTAAAAGCCCATTATACCGATATCTGATGCCAAACAAGCTGTATTAACTCTTTGTAAGTCTCCAAAGCAAACACTAGGTGTTGGAATGTAGGTATTTTATACAAGGCGGGCACCTCTCTAGCCAAGCGCAAAAATGCAGTTCTGACATTTAGTTTTCCAGTTCTGTTACGAGATCCCATGATGCTCTTGCTTTTCACAGCCGATATCAAAAGGCAGCTGATGCATGTAAATTGTTAAAGGCAGATTATTCCTAATGAGAGTGTTTAACAGCACTTTGTATTCTTTTGCATAACATTTAAAAGTTAAAAAAAAAAGAAGAAGAAAGAAAGAAACAAAACAGACCGCGTTGTAAAGTGATGATTTGCTGTGACACCAACAACCTGACCAAATGCGACCTGATTCTGGTTAAAACATTCATCAACCAGTCATTTGTGATAGCGCTCTGGACAATTTGAGACCAAACGTACCACTGCGCCTCAAAGAGTAATATCCTTAAAAAAACATGAGAAACCAAATCAGTAGTGTGTTTTATGGCAGCAGCTTGGCCAAGAAAGCTGGCTGGTCTTTACAGCACAGAGACGATCTGGTTTGCGGATAACACATGGTGGTTACAGTGTCCGCAGCCGTTGGGCTTGGATGAGATCCAGAGACAAGGCTCATCTGTACGCAGCAGCGTTGGAATCATCTTTGAATTCAGTTTCACCAGTGTCTAGTTTTATTTTATTAGGCCTACCATCAAAAGTTTCTCTTCCTCCTGGAAATCATTCCTTTTGGTATTCCTATCACTCCTTGGACCTAAAAAGTTAAACAGTTTTAAACAAATAGAACCACATCCTGCCTTCTTCCCCCATTAGACTTTGAAGTTTCTCATGTAAACCTCCCACTATTTTTCCCTCTTTTTATACAACAGAATAATTTATTTTTATAATCGTAATGGATAGATTCTAGAAAGCGCTCTCCTCTCTAAATTTTCATTAGTGGACACATGGCAAATAGCTTCAAACTATGTCATAAACATAATATGGGTGTGGAGCTGGAGGAGGGCATGGAAATGTATGATCATTTAAGTGAAACCAATTGTCTCAAGATTGGGGATTTTCTGTGTGTGCCTGTGAATGAGATACATTACATAATTGAGGATTTGTCAAGATTTTTCTTCTACTCAAAAAGCCAAAATTATAAATATCTGTCATATCCCTATGAAATGTATATCTCATCTACAGTTTAAAGTCATAGAATTTTGAGTTGTGGCTCTGGAAACACTGTAGAAGGTTTTTTTAGCCCATCTCTCTCATTTTACAGATGAGGAAACTAAGGCACAAAATAAAAAAATGGCTTGGCCAAGGTCACAGAGCTAGATAATAACCGAGCAGAAACCTATTTTCCATCTCCCCATCCCGTATTATTTCCACTATTCTACACAGTCTCATGTTAGTTATTACTGCTCACCAAAGAAGAGACTTCCCGTGAGCAATAAAAACAAAGTTGAAATAATACTTATAAACTGCAGCGAATCGACAGATGTAAACTAAATACATATTTTTTTTCAGCCACTATAGAGATCGATTCCATTCATTTGAAGGATATTAAGTGTTAGCACACCCACCTACATAATCCCCAGATGGGAAGATGTTGGGGCAGGTCTGAATGTAGTTTGGAAGGGAGGAAAGGAGGCAAGGTATTACCTACTCCAGGACATTGGACTCTCCAACAAGTTTATCATTAGGTCAGAGCTATTTTGCTTCTCCTCAAGTTTGAATAAAAAAAGAAAAGCTCAAGATAAAATATATACATTTCTCAGCCCTACTCCCTTATTACCATAATTATTAAAATAGGAAATCCGTGAATATAGGCAAATAAAGGAAAATCAATTCCAGAGAACACGTGTGCTCTGGCTGCAGATCTTGTCCTATGTCATGGCCTCCACTGAGCTTTGGCTAGAGGATAAGCAGAACCTGCCACCTGACGTTTTGTTAGCCTCCTATCAATAACCATCGTAGCTTATCCAGTGAACTTCTATTTACTCAAAGCAGATGTCCTACTATTCCATCTCCTTGGGTTAGAGAACCACAAACTAGACCCACATATAGAAATCATAAAAATAACAATGAAGAATATTTCTAAATAGAAATAAGACCTTTTAAGTCTCAAAAGGATTTATAAACACCATCTCTCCTATTCTTTATAGTAACTCTGCCTAATTAAGAATTGAAATGATAAAGGTGAAATACTGATCATGGTTTTGCGATGAAATTACACTAATACTGAACAACACGTAGCCTGTGAGTTTCTGTACCTGAGACGACTGGCCAACTTAAAATATCACACACTGTCTGTGAAAGGTTTTCCTCTTTTTGGAACCAACCTCGGAGAGGGGCTCTGTGTGCTCTGTGGGACTTAGTATTGAGAAGCAATGACCAGCGGTGAGGAGAAGGGTGAGAATGAGGTCTGCAGGGCAGAGTAGGGGCCGGGCAGAGCACTAAAGAAAGTATAAAATATAAAGACATGTATATAAATATATATCTATGATTTATACTAATATATGACATATATATATGTGTGTATGTCAGACATAGTATATACACACATGCACACAGCTGAGATGCTCTGTGTCTTTCTCTTTCTTTCCTTTCCAGTTGGGATCTGAGTCAATCAACTTAGGAGGTACTTTTGACTCCAGGAAACCAAGAGGAGCCATTGCAGGCTCCAAGGAGTAAAAGGACAGAAAGTCAAAATTATACTGGGGCACCGAGAAGTTCAATGATTTCTTTTTTGCTTTACAGAATTGACTTTGCTTCTAGGCTTAAGGGGTGAGTGATAAATGATCTAATTCATGGGGAGAAAGTTCCCCAAGGGACTAACAATAAAATCTCTCAGGACCTAATCATGGTCATAAGCAGCTGGAGATATAGAGGGTGTATCAACTTCACCACTATTAACATTTTGGGTTAAATAATTCTCTGTTATGGGGTGCTGTCCTGTGCATTATAGGATGTATGGAGCATCACTGGCCTCTACCCACCAGATGCTAGTAACATAGCCCTTCACGGTTGTGACAAATAAAAATGCCTCCAGACATTGCCAAACATCCCTTGAGAGGCAAAACCATTCCCACTTGAGAACAATTGGTAGAGAGTTGTAACCCAGAGAAGGGGTACACCTAACATCATGAAGGCTGACCGCCATTCTCTGTCTTGACCCTCCTCATTGCTTTCAATGGTGATCTTCTATTCTTTGCTTTACAATAAAGAGTCAGTGGGTAGTCACCATCATTTCTTAGAGTTGACCTGGTCAGCTGATGTCCATTTTTAAAATTACTGACCCATCCGCTGGGCTTCTTTCATAGAAGAGGTCTTTGCCTATGGGGGAGAGGAGGGAAAAGGGAAGCATGTACGTTAAAAGATTCTCCTGTTCTAACAGTAAAACGGTCCATATTCGAAATGGAAAGTCAGGAACACAGTGTGGGCACTGCAGAGGCAGCTGGAACCAACTGGAAGGTGATGTGCAGGGAGATGGCAGACTGCCTCTCGACTGGAAGGTAAACAGAAGCAAAGATTAAAGGCAGAACATTTGCCAAAAGCAGGCCCCTCGAATTGCATTCCTTAAAAGGACAATCTCCACTGAAAAATATTCTTCCCATCCCATAGGGAAAGTGTTCGTTTTAATCAATTGACATCTGAATTGTGCAAAAACCAAGCTGATAGAAAAATGTGACTTATGCCTTGAGAATAAATTCAGTCTCATTTCACATGTTCTCCACAACATGCCCTTCCCCCACCCACCATATCCCTCCTCTTGGGTCTATCCCACATGGTGTCTTACAATCGGGCCTTGGAAAGTTGAGAGTTACAGCCAAAAGCAGCAAGAAAATGCCATGAAACTGGCAGTGTTCGCTGTGGAAGGAGCCAGAGCATCTGCTTTCGAGCAGGGCTATGAAACAGAGCCACAGGGGGAAGAAAGGCTATTAGGCCACGAGCAGCCAAGGGAGAAAAGACACAGGAACCCAGATTAAAAGTCTGAAAAGACTTGGAACCCTCAGTAAAGGATCAGTGGAAAGGGTAGTTACGCCAGGGTTGGCATATGGAACCACTTGAAGGGTGCTGGTAGTCAACCCAATAAAATCCTACACAGAGCCTGGGTGAGAATGGCTAGACACGGGTAGAGCGAAGGTCCCGAAGCACCTGCCCAGGAGCCCCGGCAAGAGGGAACAGAGGCGGCCAGAGTTCGCAGAGCAGACAGAACTCTTATAAATGTCGACATCGTATGAAGTGGATCCTGCCTGAATTGCCACAGAGGCCAGTTTATAGAGGATATAGAGCTTTTTCTTCACGCCAACCGTTTTCTGAAATGTCCTCGGAATCCTCCAAGAGGTTGTTTTCAGAGGTCTGCTCTGCCGCTGTTTTTTCTGGATGAGCCTCCTTGTTGTACTCAGTGTTTCTTCCCAGTCCTAAAGTACTTGCCATACAACACCTCACTGATCCTCAAAGTAACTTCGCCTGGTTCCTCATCGGCTTTCACAGGCCGCGGGCACATTTCTTTACCCTTCTGTGTTAATGAAAGGAGAGCTTCCCGGATCCAGTACCTGCAAAACAGAAGGGCTCATTATTGGTTCTACCTGCTCTCCACCTGTTGCTGGTCAAGTCACTGTTACTGACCAATAGTCAGAGTACAGACCGGCTAAGGTTCTCTAAGTCCTGATTTCTGGTGACTGTCACTCTGCTATCCCCGCTGGCTGATTCTCTGATGCTATCAATTGATGGAGTGGAAGAAAGTCTCCGATTCCTAATTTGTAGGACTACAAGTGTTCTTTCTGCCTCCACCGTCCGTTATGAGGCCTCGCTTATAAATGAACTTGACTTCCCAATCCAACAAAATGAAACAAATGGTTATTGGCTCTCAGAATTGTGTCTCAGAGTCTCATGACCCCTTTGTCCCACCTGGTTTTTTGGGGGGATGGCCTATTTTGAAGTGAATGCAGGAAGACGGCAGTGGTGATGGAAACAGGTACTGAAGTCTTCCTAGCTGTGTTCAAGTAGTTTCTGTTTCAAGCGACAAAAGCTAGCTATGCCTTGAAAAAGGAAGAGGAAGTCTTTTCCCCCCTTTGGTGGTATGCCTTTTGTGCTCACTACTAGTGAAAAGAGGCTAGATTGAGGCCACCATTCAGCTATTGTTTTCAAGTGGAACTCTCTGTGATCCATATTTTAAAGATTTTATTTTTTATTTATTTATTTGAGAGAGAAAGAATGAGAGACAGAGAGCACGAGAGGGAAGAGGGCAGAGGGAGAAGCAGACCCCCTGCTCAGCAGGGAGCCCAATGCAGGACTCGATCCCGGGACTCCAGGATCATGACCCGAGCCGAAGGCAGTCGCCTAACCAACTGAGCCACCCAGGCGCCCGATCCATATTTTAAATATGGTGCCACCTTTGATAGGTTCAACAACCCGAGGAGGCAGGCATGACCATCCTTGCTACTGTTTTGGAGGCCTCAGCTCCAGATCCTTTTCTTTTGCTCACAGCATCTGATTTCCTTTGGAGTCTCGCTGTCTCTTAGAGCACTGTCTTCAAAGTGCTCCACCTTACCCCTAGTCAAGGGTGAGACACAGAAGCCAAGCTACATGGATTCATTCTCCAAGGCTTGCACTCGAATGAAGTAATACGAGGATAGAGAAAACATTTGGAACTTGTTGCTACCCCAGCAGCGGCCTGCTGAGGCTCTCAATTGAGTCCCGCTCTCTGCTCCTCAAGTACTGACTTGATACTTGTCAGTTTTTGAGAGTAGTTCTCCAACCCTCCCTCCAACTCTTTGAGACACGTTATCCTCCAATAAGTAAATTTCTCAAGATGGAGGCAAGATCCAAGCGCACTTTATTTCTCTCCAGTATGCTACACTGGTCCCCCTTTTATATGAAAATAGAAATTGGTCATCAAAATTATTTAGTGTATTCGCAAATAGCTTAATTGCTTAGAAAGGCTGATTGTAATCTAGCTCATATTCTTAGAGTTTGTTTCAGAAATGCTTAAATCTGCAAGCACCCTGTCAACTCCCGGATTACTCTTTCCTGCCCAGAGGTGATCCCCTTCTCCCTGATTTGGTCTTCTTGTACCCCTATTCCAAAGGGCAAAGAAGAAGGTAACTTCAAGTATTATTTGGTTCAAAACTACATAACATGGGGTGCCTGAGTGGCTCAGTCAATTAAGCGTCTGCCTTTGGCTCAGGTCATGATCTCGGCATCCTAGGATCGAGCCCCACGTCGGGCTTCCTCTCCCTCTACCTCTCCCCCTGGCTCGTGTT
Source organism: Mirounga leonina (assembly GCF_011800145.1). Lineage (NCBI taxonomy): Eukaryota > Metazoa > Chordata > Mammalia > Carnivora > Phocidae > Mirounga > Mirounga leonina. The sequence continues at coordinate 39,519,021 of NW_023270415.1, read as the reverse complement.
CTCTCTCTCTCTAATAAATAAATAAAATCTTAAAAAAACCCTACATAATATCATTGATAGACCTAAATAATTGAGAAATAACAACCACTCATTTATTTCAGTGAAGCTAAAAGAATATATCATGGTATAATTCACTGAAAAGAAAAAATATGTACTTTTAATTTTTCTAGTAATGCTTGAATTGTAGGAAAAGAAGGGATGAATACTATTTAAATCTTTTTCAGGAAATTTTGAAACTTTCCTTTAACTTAAGCAGATATTGAGTGGATATGTGATTCATTTCTTATTCACAAAATTTGGTACATAGGCCACACCATTTCCGTTTTAAATTTCAAGCATTCATTAAAGATAGTCACAAATATAAGACATTTTTTTAAAGTTCAGAAGCTGAGAAGTTCTAATATTTCATTCTTTTTTTTATTATTATGTTCAGTTAGCCACTGTACTAATATTTCATTCTCCTCATATTTCATAAGCCACACTATCTCAGCTTTTCCTTGTCTCTGACCGTGAACAGCAAGGCCTAAAATCAAGGGCAAAATCTCAACTGAACAGACTTTTTTTTTTTTAAGATTTTATTTATTTGAGAGAGAGAGAAAGAGGGAGAAGGGGCAGAGGGAAAGGGAGAAGCAGACTCCCCGCTGAGTAGGAAACCCTACATGGGGCTTGATCCCGGGACCCTGAGATCATGACTTGAGCCAAAGGCAGACACTTAACCAACTGAGCCACCCAAGTGCTGCCCCTGAATAGACCTTTGAATGAGAAAATGTGTTTAGGGCTTGTTATTCCTACTTAGTACTTCATTTTTTGGCAATTTATTCATGAAATATTTGTTTTTCCTCCTTGAAAATTAACAATCATTAGTTGCCTTGGGGGGAATTCCACAAAGAGTAGCCATTTGTGGTACAGTATGTACTTGATATTGTCTTCAGTTTTCTTTTTTTCTTTAATTATTTTTTTTTACTCCTTTCTGAGAAATAACGTGTTACCACCTGTACACCAACTAGGGATGATGGTCTTGCTTCTAATAAAACAGATAATGCACATTTAACACTTGCATTCATTATCATGTTTGATCTTGATAAGAACTATAAAAAGCAAGCAAAGTGACTAGGAATAATCCCCAGTTTATACATGAAAAACTGAGGTTAAAAATTAAATGATTTGTGCAAGGTCACACACATAAAGGGAGAGCCAGACCTCAGGCTCACCCTGATTATGATGCCAAGATTCTTTCAACTACATCAGAGGTTGGCAAGCATTTTCTGGAAAGGGCCAGATAGTAAATATTTTAGACCTTGAGGCCCATAAGCTCCATCAAAACTACTCAACTCTGCCCTTGTAGCAGGAAAGTGGGCATAAGCAATATATAAATTAGTGGGTATGAGTATGGCTATGTTCCAATAAAACTTTATTTACAAAAAAAGGTACATGCAGGCTATCATTGACCAACTCCTGAACTGTATCCTAACTGCATTTAAATCGAAATTTAACTCCAGAATTGCTTATCTCATATGGAGCATATGTGTTGGATACTTTTATCCTAAATGAAATGTCTCTGTCCTCTTGAATGACCAGGCACAGGAGTAGAGTCAGGAAGCAGAGAAAGTGATGAGGGGCCTCATGGGAACCAGCTGCTCTCTAGGCTTCCTGAGGAACCACCACTGTAACTGGACTGGAAGGACTAATGGTGATCATAGCCTCTTGCCTGAGAAAAACACACTGAAACTTAGACACCTCCAAACACCGTACTTGAATTCTAGGACTTCGTGAATTTTAAGCCCAATCAAGTGTATTCTAGATGTTAGTGGGCTCTGATTAAGAGTTCTGAGTTAAGATCTGAAGTGTTTGTTTTTGTTGCTGTTGTTGAGTTGTGGTTCTACTTCAGTGAATAGTTCTCATGAAAAATAAATTATTTGACATGAATCTATTTTAATCATCTATTTCCATGGTATGTGGAGTGGGGGTGGGTGGGGGGAGGGGTAATCCCTGTTAACAAATGTGTAGGCGGGCGCCTGGGTGGCTCAGTTGGTTGGGCAACTGCCTTCGGCTCAGGTCATGATCCTAGAGTCCCGGGATCGAGTCCCGCATCGGGCTCCCTGCTCAGCAGGGAGTCTGCTTCTCCCTCTGACCCTCCCCCCTCTCATGTACTCTCTCTCATTCTCGCTCTCTCAAATAAATAAATAAATCTTTAAAAAAAAAACAAATGTGTAGGCTATAGATCTTGACAATTCTGTATCCAAGGTTCCTTATACTTACAGTGATTTTTCTTCCTGTCTGTGATTGTGACTAAAAATAATTCTCTGTGGCCATGTGTACACACCCCGCATTGTATGTCTGGCAAGAATTTCCTTTGGCTTGTGCCGAGACCATTAATTATAGATAATAATAGCGTGGGTGATAATGAGGAAGACAATAACGTGGTTGTTAGGTGCAAGGACTCTTGAGACGGACTGAGTTCAAATCTCAGCTCTCTCGCTACCCTTGTGAATGTGGGCAAGGCAGGGGGGCACTTCTCACCTCAGGTACTTGTCTGTTAAGTGAGGACCACAGTTGCTGTCTTGCATTTAATGCTTACCATGTACCAGGTTCTATGCTAAGCACTTTAAAAATTATCTCCTATAATCATCACAACTGCCTACACCACCACACAGATGAGGAAACTGAGGCACACGCATGACTGCCCAAGGTCACAAAACGTCCAGCCAATGAGTGAGGTAGTCTAGAACCAGGTCTCTGCTCTTAATGACTACATTTCAATAACCCTCCGACTTTATATTTTGTCGTCAAGATTCGTTAGATAGTGTACCTAAATGCCTACCACCGGGCCTGGTACAAATGAAGTAGACTGTTTGCATGTAGACATTGGCAGTCTGTGTCTGAGTCTGCCCAGCGGTGTTCAGCAGAATCACCTCATTCAGGTTGCCGAGTTTCAGATTAGCCTGGCAGCTGCTGAAGTTTTCCAGGACACATGCCTAGTCTGCACCATTTAAAGACTAAAATAATCAGTGGCATTTTAGCGTAAAAGCATGATTTCCAAAGATCCAAAACAACAACAGCAAGAAACACACATAACAACTAAAGGAGACTCCCAAGGGAGAGTCCCGTTTCTGGTCACTGGAGCGATGACTCACTTTAGATAGAATTGTTTCTGCAGTTTGCTGATTGCCAAAAAGCAGCTAGCCCTGTCATGAAAAGGAGGCACAAGAGGCATTTTAGGAGACTCATGCTAACCATGAAGCCTATTCATTTCCCTGCCCAGCGAGTCATTATGCTCAGTTTTTTTTAGGTGGGCAGATTACTAACACTATGGGAATTAAAATAAATGAGCATATTTCCCCCTGATTATTGGTCTAAAGGTAGTCTAGTGTGGATTTTGTTTCTTTGGTCTGTTTTCGAGTAATTCTGCATTTCAAACATTAGCTTTTGCTACTAACCTGACAAATAATAGCTGACAAAACAAAACCAAAAAAAAAAAAAAAAATTAAAAACAAAACAAAAGAATGAGACCAGTACTCTAAGTATACAGAAAAATTATCAGATTTATCCTCTTCAGTATTCCACAGGATACAATTCCTAATCCAGCTTTATTATTTCCTAGTCCCTCAGAATATGTTGTAAATCTAAAATGCTGTGATAATTGCTTTTATTTAAGTCCCAACTGTGACTCAACTTCTTAAACATCAATGCTGTTTTCTGGCGAAGAAAACAACACAAGAAAAGAAGGCCAGATTCTGTGAGGCACAGACACAAGGCAAAAAGTTTGGGTGGATTGTAGAGAAGTGGACCAAAAAACTGAAAAACTGTATACTGCCAAAGAAGTTTGTTAGAAAGTGCTTCTTTCAGCCACAGAGAGCTGAATGAGCGAACTAATTCCCATTCAACCTTTATATCTCAGCCTAACCATCCATTACCACCCCCAATCTAGGTGGGGCCCCTCCGGTACGCTTTCTCACCCTGTTCTTGTTCTTCACATATTTGCTCCCAAGAATTTTTGGCAGTTCTTTTGTTGTAGAGAAATTGTAACAAAAGATGACAAAGTAGAAACTGATTCTTCCTTCTGAAACTGAACTCCTCCCTTACGTTTGACTCTATCCAAAACTTTGGCTTCTCTGTAGAAATAAATGCTTACATCTTATCTAACAAAGTTTAGGGAAGAAATTGGAACTCTTTTACTTTTTTTTTTTCTCACAAGACCTATTTTATTATAGGAATCAGATTTTCTGTTAACTTAACCAATTTATCTTAACACTCACGAGAAGGCATCTTAATCAAAGACTGATTTTTAAAATAAACATAAACAAGTTAATTTATTTTTTTAGGTAGGCTCCATGCCCACTGCAGAGCCCAATGCAGGGCTTGAACTCATGACCCCGAAATGGAGACCTGAGCTGAGGAGATCAAGGGTGGGGCCCTTAACCGACTGAGCGTCCCAGATGCCCCAAACAAGTTAATTTTCTGAAGTCATTTAATCCATCTTAAGTGTCAGGTATTTCTGTTTGTGTATAGCACATTTATACCTCTTTTTAAGTAATTCATTAGCCTATACACCCAACCAATAAGGCTATTTCAAACTGCAAAAGAAGATCCATAAGTGGGTCTTATAAGAGACATATATTTAATAATAACTGAAATTTAGAGTATTTGCATAATAGTAGCTAAGCAAATAAGCTCTTACTCTGACATATTCTTAAGATTATGAAGCACAAAAGCAAAAGGCATCCTTCAAGCCTTGAAATAAGTGAAATATACTTTGGTGGCATGAGTCTGGCAAACTGGACTTCACTTGTCCTTATGAAAGATGAACTGTGGTTTAGAGAGAATAAGCAACCTTCCCAAGGTCACAAGCAGTTAGACGGTCAAACTAAGGTAAAATACGCAGCTCTCTAATACCAACGCTTATTCTATGCTGCATCATTGTGCCTCTGGTTGGTATCGTTTATCTCAAATCGACTGTAAGTAGAAACTCTCCTCTGATTGTATTTTAATAGATATTAAGATATAGGTGACAAAATTATCTGAAATTGGTTTTGGAAATATACATAGAACAATGTACATGAGGCACAAATTTGGAGGAAAGCATGAAAGTATAGATAAGAGCATAGGCTTGCGGTAAGGTAGAACTGAGTTCACTTCAAGCTGTGTCACTTCTTACATCAGTAATAATAATCTAACAAGAATAAAAACATGCCAGACTAAAATGTTAGAGAAGATGAACCTTATTAGCTTACTTGAGAGCAAACCTGACATTTGAGGCTGCTTTCTTCCTATGGGCATTAGAAAGTCTAATGTGAACTTGGTTCCTAAAACTGGTTGGGGTCCAGAGCCCATCAAGGTTAGGAACCTACCACTCACTTTGAGGTCAAATGCTGAGAATTCTCAGTACAAGGGTCAATCAGAAGTAAACTAGCCCTCAGACTGCCTATAGCAAGGTTTTAGGAGATGGAAAATGCTAAATCCTTAAACTGGATTAAGGTGATCCCAGACTGTGCCTCTCAGTGACTAATAAGAATAAATGAAAATCCTTTCTGGAGAAGTGTAAAATCATCTTGGTCCAAAATAATTACTACCAATAATTTTTCAAATACAACATTCAGCACACAATCAAAAATAACTAATTTCATGAGAAAATAAAACAAAGCAAGCAAGAATCAATAAAACAATAAGCAGAAAGAGACCAAAAATAACTTCTGATACTGAATTATCAGACACGGACCATAAAACAGCTATTTTTTTTTTAATAAAATAAGGGTTCAAATGGGAAAATTTGACAGATAGTTAGAAAGTGTTATAGAAAATTTTTAAAAGAATCATAAATAGAAAATAACTTAATGAATGGGCTTTACAACAGATAAGAAGCAGCTGAAAGAGAGAATTGATGAAATGGAAAATGAATCAGAAGACATTATCCAGAATAAAGCACAGAAAGTCCAAAGAAAAGATAATACAAAAGAGGGAATGTAGGGAGAGAATGCTATAAAAGGCATAACATACCTTAGTTGGAGTCCTATAGAGAATGAAATAAAACATTTAACACACGTTTAAATGGAAAACGAAAAAGAAGTAAGACAGAGAATGTGAGGGGGAAATGATAATTTAAAAAGTACTGGCTGAGAACTTTTCAAGACCAATGAAAGAAATAAAATGGCACAATCAAGAAGTCCAACAAATCCCAATCCGAGTTTAAATACATACAAAATTAAGGAAAGAAAGAAAGTTAAAAAAAAATGAAGAAAGAGAAAAAAGGCAAGAGAAAGCATAAAAACGACAAAAGAAGAAATAAAGGAGGAAGGAAGGAAGTCGAGAAAGACAAAGGGAACATTTCTAAAAGCAGAGAGAGAAAGGACAGATTGAGAGTTGATTTCTAACAGCAACTAAGAAAGTCAAAGATGAGAAATATATTCAAAGGAAAGACATATATGAAGGAAAATAAGTGCCAACCTAGAATTCTATAGCCTTTAAGAACAGAGGTATAAACCAAAAATAAACAAGTGAGACTACATCAAACTAAAATGCTTCTACACAACAAAAGAAAGAATCAAGTAAAAGGCAATCTATTACATGAGAGATTTGCAAATCATATATCTGATTAGGGGTTAATGTCCAAAATATATAAAGAATGAATAGGGGACACCTGGGTAGCTAAGTAGGTTAAGCATCTGCCTTCAACTCAGGTCATGATCCCAGGATCCTGGGATAGAGTCCCACATCAGGCTCCCTGCTCAGCGGGCAGCCTGCTTTTCCCTCTGCCTGTCACTTCCCCTGCTTGTGCTCTCCCTCTCTGTCAAATAAATAAATAAAATCTTTTAAAAAATGAATATAACTCAATGGCAAAAAGATTGACAACCTGATTAAAAAAATGGGCAGAGGAACCAAATAAAGTTTTCCGAAGAAGACATACAAATAGTCAGTATATGAAAAGGTGCTCAACATCACTAATCATCAGGGAAATGCAAATCAAAACCACAATGAGATATCACCCCACATGTGTTAGACTAGCTATCATCAAAAAGACAAGAGATAGGCTGGTTCAGTAGGTTAGAGCATGCGATTCTTGATCTCAGGGTCGTGAGTTCAAGCCCCACACTGGGTGTAAGCTTACTTAAAAAAAAAAAAAAAGACAAAAGATAATAAGTATTGGTGAGGATATAGAAAAAAAGGAATTCCAGGGTGCTGTTGGTGGGAATGCATTTAGTACAACCACTATAGAAAATAGTATGGCCACAGTTCCTCAAAATTAAAAATAGAACTATCATATAATCAGCAATCTTACTTCTGCATATATATCCAAAGAAATTGAAATCAGGATCTTGGAAAAAATATCTGTACTTCCATTGCAACAGCAATTATACTAGCCAAGATATGGAAATCCAAGTGTTCATCAATGGATGAATAGAAAAGATGATGTAGTATATACATACAATGGAATATTATTTCAGCCATGGGGAGAAGGAAATTTTACTGTCTATAACAACTTGGATGGAACTTGAGGGCATTATGCTAAATGAGTCAGAAGAAATAGAATATCACTTACATGTGGAATCTAAAAGAGATACACTCAGAAGAACAGAGAGTAAAGTAATGGTTACCAGGGTTGGGAGTGGGGAAAATGGGGAGATATTGGTCAAAGGGTACAAATCTCCAGTTTTAAGACCCACAAGTTTGGGGATCGAATGGACTACATGGTGATTATAGCTAGTAATACTGTCTAGCTAATAATACTTGATTGTTGCTAAGAGAGTAATCTTAAATGTTCTTACCACAAGAAAAAAAATTGTTAACTATGTGAAAGGAGGGAGGTGGTTGCTAATACTATGGTGATAATCATTTTGTAATTTATAAATGTTTCAAATACATTGTACACCTTTTTTTTTTTTTTAAGGAAGCTCTGCACCCAACATGGAACTTAAACTCATAAACCTGAGATCAAGAGTCGCATGCTCTACCAACTGAGCCAGCCAGGTGCCCCTCTGTATACCTTAAGCTTACATGATGTTATGTGTCAATTGTATCTCAATAAAGCTGGGGAGAAAAAAAGAACAGAGATCAAACAAATTTTCTGACCCAAACAAAATAAAAACCCAGACATATTTTGCTATCAGTAGACCTATTACAAGAAAAATTCTGAGGATGCTCTTTAGGCAGAAGGAAAATTAGAGAGAAAGTTGCCATTATGGAAATGAATAAAAAAGCAATTAAAGTAATAAATATGTGGCAAATCGAAATGAATATTCATTATATAAAACAATAATAATTTCTGCGGGTTTATATGTACAAATGTATTCATGTATCGTGTGTGTGTGCATATATTTGCTATCTCTATCTCTACACCTAGACCTAGGTGCCAGAGATACAGATAGAGATAGAGAGGATATTAAAATTCAAAAGAAATAGCTCACAATAATCCCAAAGACATTTTCTGAGGTGTTTGCTTTGTTTTGGAAGGAGGTAAGCCAAGGATGATGTTTAATTTGCAAAGAAACGACTTACAAGGTGATAAAATGATTATCTAGTACACCTGAAACTAATGCAACATTGTGTGTCAACTATACTCAAAATAAATAAATAAATAAATAATGCTATAAATTATCAACTGATAGAGAAAAACAGAAAGATAATATACATAATTTAAGAGTGTTATTAACCAGAATAGCTTAATTGTTATAACAAACCACCTCAAAATCTCAGTAGTTTAACACTTACTGGTTCAACTCTGATGATACGATAGTCTAATGGGATTGATGGGGTTGGGACTGAGGATGTGGGACAATGCTCCTTATATTCATGGGAAAAGCCAGATTATTTTGTGTAACAGCTATGCTATCTTCAGCTCGTGGCCTCCTAAATCACTACAGAAACAGGAAAAAGAATGGACAATGGAGCATAGGGAGTTTTTACAGATCACCTCTGGAAGTGATGTGTGTCCCTCATATTCATATTCCATTAGCCAGAACTCAGTCCTGGGGCCCCAATCTGTCTACAAGGAGCTTGGGAAATGTAGTTTAGCTGTGGTTCTGGAAAAAACCTGAAACTCTTTTGTTAAGCACATGGTATTGCCTTTGTTGCCAACGAATGGGCAAGGAAATGGGAGGGTATAAGAAAAACTCATAAAGTGAATTTATATACTTTAAGCCAATTTTGAAAATATAATCACCACTTTTTAAAATTGTGTTTTTACCATTGTTCCTGGAAACAGGTGAGACAAAAGTGAAATTTTGATCATACTGGTTTTATATTGTTACTTTGATTGTGGTCAGATAAAAATGTTTGTAAATACATAACAGTGTAATTATCTGAAGACCAAGATTATGGTCTGGCACCCACTTACTATTTAACCTTGAGGGAATCCTCTTATTTTTTTTCCTGAACCTGTTTTATCATCTGTAAAAAGGCCAGGGTAATACTTGTACTTTCTACTGTTCAACACTACCAGGCTCGGGTGAGATCTCTGAAGTGGAAGCATTTTAAGATGTGGAAGGGCTATTGAAATGCACATTATAATCACATCTCAATCTGATTCAGAGACATAAGCTTTTGAATTGTCCTACATAGATTCATCACAGGACATAGATTTGGAAAAGATTTTAGAGATTATCTAGACCAACTGTATCACTTTACAGATTCAAAAATTAAGACCTACAGAGATGAAAAGAGTGACCTAAGACCATACTGTTGGCCAATGACAGAACCAAATCTTGAAGACCACGGGGGTTCAAGTTTCAGAGGTTTCCAATGGAGAAATGCTATGCTTGTAGCAAAGGACTCACTGAAAAAGGTGTTCAAAATAGATTTCCAAATTCAATCCCTCAGATTCTGATTTAATAAATCTGAAGGGGGTCAGTAAATTTGTATTTTTTTTTTAAATAAATCAATTACCATCATAGTGTAAATTAGTGGCTCAAAAGGAAGTTGAATTGTGGGTTGTTTTAGCTGCCTTGAAAAGTGAGATTATAGAGGGGCGCCTGGGTGGCTCAGTTGGTTAAGCCAATCTCAGGGCCCTGGGATCCAGCCTGGGATGGAGGTTGGGATGGAGCCCTGTGTCGGGCTCCCTGCTCAGCGGGGAGCCTGCTTCTCCCTCTCCCTCTGCCCCTCCCCCTGCTTGTGCGCTTTCTCTCAAATAAATAAAATCTTTAAAAAAAAGTGAGAATACAGATATTACTCAAAAATTTCTCATTTAAAAGACAACTCCTTGTACTTCTGAGAGAAGCAGCAGGCCAGCCCTCTACCCATCTTTCACTGAACAGCTTAATGACAGTCAGCACATATTTAGCCAATTGACAGATTATGTGTGAAATCTGTAATTAGACAGCTAATCTTTTTTTTAAAATATGTTATATTTCTAACAGCTAATATGTACATTTTCAAGACTGAATGCTAGGTAATATCTCTGAATATATTTGAGTCTCTTAACTTTTTTTCTTTAGAAAGAGCACTTTACCTAGAATAGTAATATAGCAGAAAATGAATATGTTTTCTACTTCATGGAAAATAAATAACACTGTCGTTATTGAGAAATATAAAAACAGAAAACCAATTGTAATAAAAGTATATACACATGCAAGCTATATATCCTCTAGGTTTCTCACCTAGACCTAGTTTATGCAGTTAGCAATTGAATCATGTCCAGGGACCTAAGCCTAACTTTTGTGAGTGAATGAGTTTGTCCTACACCAGGGGAAAATAATAGGATCTAGACCCTTTCTGTACTTGTCTTGGGCAGTTAGGGAGAACAAAGGGAGATGATTAAGGAAGTCAGAAGGGCTTTCTCTAGAAGGGAAGTTAAGTGTTTTGAAGGTGGGTTTCCTGGTACTGATGGGGAAGACTTCAGAGTTAAAACATCCTTACCTTGGATGGGATGTGTTGGTGTATGCTCCACTCAAGAGGTGTGGTGACCGGAAACCAGTAGAGACAATTCTCACATTCGCATTACTTTGCTGTTTTTTCCTGAACACCTGAGCAGAGATGATTTGGACGTTTTTTCTTTGACTTTTCCCTTTTTCCCTTCCTTTTTTTTCTTCTACACTCCCTCCCTCTCTCTCTCTTCAATATCTCTCTCTCTCCCTCTCTCCCTACCTTCCTCCCTTGCTTCCCTCCTTCCTTCCTTCCTTTCTGAGAGTGGAAGTAATTTTAAAAATTTAATTCAGGGGTCCTCTTCCTTAAGAAGGCCATGAGAAAAAGCAAATGTTGCTTCCTCCACTGGAACAACCTTGCCTTTTTTTTTCTGCCCAGGTTTGCAGCCCCTAGTTAGTAGTTGCTTTGCCAGCATTCTGCCAACTCCCTTTTAAGGAAGTAGAGACAGTTTCTGTGGGTTCCGGTGTTGAGATTGGTGATCCCTCAGAAAGAGCTCAGATTTCAGCGGGCTGCTACAGTCCTTTACCATTTGATTTCAGAAGGACTTGCTCTCAGAATTAGGTCTCTGTGGAACTGAGCTTGAAGACTCTCTTTAATTTTATTCTACATTTGGATTTGCCCTGAGAAGTTTAGGAGAAGAGAAACAAGATTTGCAATGGCGTTTACAACTCCTGACCCCAGAGACTTGAACTGTGACTTCTAGAGGGGCAAAGGAAACCCTAGCAAGACTCCTGAGACTGGACCAGACTTATGTTAACCCAGACCACCAGGGTTCAAATCCTGCTTCACCCATTTATGAGCTGTGAGGCCTTAGGCAAGCTACTCCAGCTCTGGGCTCATTTACCTGGGGACATAATAGTACCTCTTTTGCACTGTTGTTTTAGGAGTGAATGAGGTAATACCTGGAAAGTGCTGCTTAGAACTGATCCTGGCACCTAGTATGAACTATGGTGGGAGGAGCATTCATCACCTTTGCAAATATTTTTGTTCCCTCAGAAGAAACGAGAGTCAAGTTGTGGATTTCAAGAGGCCATTGTGACTTAGGCAAAAGAAACCTCAGTTGATACCAATGTGAATGAAAGAATGAACTAGCTTCTTCAAATGTTTTCTCAGTAAGGCTCAGTGACTTCCACAGAATACAAGGAGCATGGAAAAAGATCTCCCTCACCTGTATTTCCTACTGACCTACTGGGATGAGGACTGGAAGTCAGAAGTAATTTGAGTGAAAGAAAATGCAGACGTGAAAGAAAATTCATACTCTGTTTATGTATAGGCATATGCATATATTTAGGTATTTTTAAGTATATACATGTGTAAATGTACATGTAATTACATACATTTTTCATTATGTGTGCACGTGGGGGTAGATACACATTTTTTATGAAAAAACTGTTCTATTCAAAGTGACCATGAATCTATTATATAGCTCTCAATTAGTTAGTAGTACTATTTTGTCAACTGTCAGTGCAATGATGTGTATGGTGTATGTGCCATTAAATTTTGGAGTAAATGACTTAAAAAAGTGGAAATTGTAATAAAAAGCACTGTATCTTTTTCTATCAATATGTCTTTCCTCCACTCCCACCACTTATGTCTTTTACATTTCCTATCTCAAAGTCTAATAACAACAACAAATAATAATAATAATAATATCATGCCTGTGGCTAAAAAAAAAAAAAGAACTCTTGATATAGCACAAGCTGGGACAGAGCGAGACATTAAGGTGTAGGAAGGGGAGTGATGGTAAGTGAAAAGAACATTGTATTTCCTGTCCCATCTACTGAGCAAAGAAGCCCAAGGGCAAAGTAGTTAGGTTTTCCCTTCCCTAAAAAGAAGTAGCAAATTATTTTAAAAACCTACCACCGTTCATCCTGAAGCTGGATACCTGCTCACATCTACTCTGGGGAGATATGGGATGTATGCTGAATAGACATCCTGAGAGGTAAGCACTTGCAGGTGAGGACACAGAAGCTGAGAGAAAGGGAAATGACTTTAAGGCCATCCAGCTCACAGGTGGAAGAAAAGCAATTCAATTCCAGGTCTCATAGACTGCAAAGCATAGGCTCTCTTTTTATACTGGACTGCCTTTATAGGGGCAATACTGAAAACAAGGATGCAAACTCGAAAACCTTCCAGGAATGGTCAGAATTCCTAAGTACTCATTTCAGAATTAAACGTCAATGTTAATTTACATATCTCCCCTTGCTCACATCAGGCAAATATCTACAGTCAGTTTAATAAAAGAACCCTATTTTCCCAAAAGCCCCTTAATGTTATTTTGCTGTGTTAGAAAGGAGCCCAGTAGACTTCACGAGGGGTTTTCTTCTGAGGACCATTGCCCCCTCAACCTTGCCACCCTGACCACAGCTGATTGGCTGGGCTCTTGACCCAGCCTCCAGCCAATGAAATGGTCTGGTTCCAAAGTACCGCCCATGGTTGACTGATTCCATTGGTCTGTCTGTCCGTCTCTCTTTGTCTATCGCACTATATTTTAGAAGAACGTGTGCTAGCTAATAGGACTCAACTTGAAAGACACAGACATGACCGTAAGCAGAAGCCATGAGTTATTAGAAAACACAGCACAGTCAAAGCATCGAGGGAGCAGAATCTGTGACGTACAGAGGACCAAGACATCAGTTAGATGGTAGTGAAAACAGCACTTGAAGAAGGATGAAGAGCACCGGGTCATGATAAGACCACGACTTTCAGACAAGGAGCCAATGGGGCATTAGGGTAGGCTGCAGAGGAAGAACAAGGAAGCTACTTCTAGAGAGTACTCTCTCCTGGGAGGTTTGGGTGTAGTCTCCTGCTTTCCACATTTTCCCCTTATATACTGAGAGTGAATCCCCATGAACTAAATGAAATAAGCTGACTGTAGTTCTGTTCTTTGCACCTTGATCAAATTAATACATTGGCTTACAATTTTATATAAAACACCTACAAGGTCTACTCAACAAGTTACTGTCACTCATGAGGTACGTCTAAAGACAACTGCTCGAGCTGCTTCTATCTTCAAATAATTCTTTGGCAAAAGTGGTTTCAAAAACCAAAAATTTAAAACTACATGAACATAGACAAAAAGAGCTTTAATTGGGTAACTATCAGATTCTACTGTATAAATGAATTTCCCACTCTATTAAAATAACAATGATTTGAACTTCAAAGCAAGCTTAGCCTGGTTGTTTACCCTGCCACTCTAAGTACTTCTGTAAAATATCTAGATCTTTTGTTAGACATATGTTACTGAGCTTAATTTGTCTTTGTTCCTTTTAAAAGTCTTGATTCATAGAGAACAGGAATGCTTTGAATCTGCTTTCTAACACAATACCTGTGTGAATAAATCCCTAATCCTGACTGTGTACAAGTGGATGGAACACACAAATGCATGTGAAGATGTTAAGAAGAGGTTGGAGGAAATTGGAATACCAAAAAGCTCCAAGGGAATTGTGGAATATTTATGAAAATATGTGGTGCATTTTGAAATGCAGATGTCTCTGGAACTGGAAATGTAATCACAGGAATGAAAACTGTCTTTAATAAGTCTTCTTAATTAAAATCTATTGTTCAGAAAAAAATATAAATCCTCCTCCAATATTAGAAACGGTAGCAAAAGGTGGGAAAAGTATGGATTCATTCTGATTGCAGCAAATAATTGCTACTAAGAGTTCCTGGTTACCATACTTTGGGTTTTGTTGTTGTTGTTGTTGTTGTTGAAAACTGAAGAAGTGGCATTCTGGTAGAGTAAATATAAATTGTTCGCCATTACGGTACCCAATGAGGTGAAAACAAAAGAGACTTGTAGCACAAAAGTATGTTTTGTTTTGTTCGTTTCAAGAGCTTTTAGTGGATGCTCCTTCAGCTCAAAAGGCTCAGAATGAATTACAAGAAATAAACCTGGCCTAGCCTTCCTTTCAGTGTTCAAGTCTCCTCCTGTAAGACCCAAATGGAAAGCTTTAAAATGAAAATGTCTATATGATTGCATTTATGAAAAATACATAAATTTCTGTTTTTATTAGTCTTCAAATGTCATTAAGCTTTGAAAGCATTAGGGACCTTTCAGTTAAACCAGTGCACTATGGCATAATTGCCATAACACATCAATAGGATGAAGTAAACTACTTTTATAAGTGGGTGAGCTGAGGGGCGCCTGGGTGGCTCAGTAGGTTAAGCAACCTACTCTTGGTTTTGGCTTAGATCATGATCTCTGGAATCTAGTCCCGTGTAGGGCTCCATGCTCAGTGCAGAGTTTGCTGGAGATTATCTCCTCCCTCTGCTCCTCCCCTTGCTCTCTCTCCCAGCCTCTCTCTCTAAAGTAAATAAATAAAATCTTTAAAAAAAAAAAAGTGGGTGAGCCGAGGCAACAAGGGCTGAGTGAAGACCCTCTGCTTACCACTGCAAAGGAAAGAAGGATCGAAATGGCTCATGGCTCTGCATGAGGAAGTTGTAATAAATTGCATAACTTGAATTCATTAGTTTATAGTACCCTTTCTCAGTTACACATTGCACTAGGCAAATGCAGTCCTAGGCAAGGGATGGCTATCACTGACCCCTTAGGGAAGAGTCACAAGTGGCCTAACCATATTATCCACTGAATGGCTCAAATTTTGAAGAGCTTCCAGTTTTGTTTAGATGAACAGTTTTGTGACTTCTTATTATATTACTATCTGATAATGGGCCTCTGTGGTTGATTGCAGGTACCTGAACAGCAGGTGTGGATGTTAGGAGCCTCTTCATATATGAGTGTGCTTTTCTCCTGTTATGAATTCAGAGTCCTGGATGATGTTCCATATATTCTGTGAGCACATGAATGCTGTTGGCTTTTGTGCAAACAGTAAAAGTGGAGCTCCATGTGTCAAAGGAGGTTGGTGAGGTATGATGTGCTCAGTGCATCTAGTAATCTCTAAAGCCTTGCTCCTGACCGTTTGGGCCAGCATCATTGGCATTATCTGGCAGCTTATTAGAGATGCAGAATCTGAGGCTTCAGCCTGGACCCACTGACCCAGATTCTTCAATTGAACACAATCCCCCAGATACTTAGTATATTAAAGTTTGACATGCATTGGTCTAAAAAATATATATTTGCTCTTCTCTATTTGAAAGGATATATAGTTTCCAATGTATTGGAGATATATTAAGACTGCAAATAATTGTATATACATACATACTTTTGTTGTAAAAATATTAAATAAGGAATATTTATTCAAAAATAGAAATTTGAAGATTTAAGGCAAATGTCAGTCTAGAAGTGACTTTTCTCCCCAGAACAGGTGACAAATTGATACAAACAAAAAGTTCCTATCTCATAATCTTTTTTCCCCTTCAAGAAAATTGGACCAAATTGCAAGGCATATAGGGCAAACAGGGCTGTTGACATCACCCGATCCTGTGGTTTTACAGGTGCCTAACGTAAAAGCTACATGAATCAAAAAATTTCCTCAAAGGCACAGATAAAATCTGGGGGGAATTTAGGAAGGAGATTTCTCAGTGGTCCCAGACAATGGAGACCCCTTTCTAGTGTCTTCCACTGAGATTCTGGGGTCTCTCAGTTGGTGGCCAGCCCTGTTTAGAAAAAAGTAAGAACTTTTCAAAACAACTTCATGCCAAACATGATTAACAGCAGTTTACATTTGCTACAGATTTGTTGGCCAAAAATTTCTTCTCTTCTCACTGCTGTGCTATGAGCCAGTTGGCTGCCGTTTTTCTCCCTAGAGGTGAATGCACTACAGTGATGTAGTGATCCTGCATGAAAATAGTCTCATGAGGTGATATGGGATTCATCAGACTGGAGTGTTCTATGGAGTAAGTTGATATTTTTAAAGGATTAGGAAAAATAAGATGATTAAAACACTGTAACATATGCATCTTTTAAAGGATAGATTTAATGTGGATATAGATACACTGATCCTGCATAAGTAAGGCATAAATATCCAAAGAAAAATGACTCTTTACTAAATATAAACACCGTGTAACAATCTGGATTATAGACATTATCAATGATACAATAATTAAATGAAAGTGTGAGCACATGCCCCAAATGAGCCAGCTTGTGAATTTTTACTGCATATTGATGTGTGTACCAAAGAAGACATAGTTGAACTACTGTAGAAGGTGAGAAGGAAAGACTCACTTATCTCTAAGATTCCCCAGCTTCAAATTCCTTTCTGTAGTATTTTTAAAAATTTCTAGCTTATTGTAGAAAGTAAACTGAAATTTCAGAAACATTTGTGGTGTACTGTAGAATCAAAACGAATTTTATAAACAGCTTAAAACACATCAGAATATATATTTTTCACATCAAATTTGCCATTATTTCAAGAAGCATTGACATGCACATATAAAACAACACAGAAGGTCTTTTTCTTTGGCCGCCCACATTTTCTCCATGTGAAATATTGCTAACGTTAAACTCTTAGGTTTCTGAATGATTGGGTAAAAAAGGAGTCAAGTTGGTGGTGTTTTGAATCATGTAGATAAGACACCTAAGTGATGGAGCTTTTAAATCTTACCCATTCATTCAACAAATATTTACTGAGCACCTAGTATGTGCCAAGCACTGTTCAGTGAACAAAAAAAAAAGACTCCTGCCATTGTGCAGTTACATCACAGTAATATGCACCTAATTGAGAACTACAGAGTAACTACCAATTAAAAAAATACAGCAATAAGAAAATATAACTTCTCTGGACATATTCCATAAAAAACTGAGAATATAGAATTTCAATAGGGGAGAGGTGATATATGATTTTATTCTGGCTTGAGGTGTTTTAAAAATCAATCTTCAAAAATGGAGGTGGGAAATATTCAATTCAAATTAGAAGTATGTGAATAAGATTTGTATTTGGCATAATTACTTTTCATGGATTAGTTATAAAACGTCACATGAGATAAATATTAGATTACAGATAGCTATGCATGTAAAAACACATATATGTATGGCACATATACATGTGTATGTTTCATATGTAGTAAATGTATTCCTGCAGTTTAGTGTGTCAAAGTCTAACAAATACAAATATTTAAATATTTAAAGAGTAAGACTCATTAAAAAAATACTGATTTGAATTATTTTGTAAAACTTCCCAAAGTTAAAAGAAAAAATTTCTTTTGGCAAATTAAATAAGTAACTGAAATTCTGCAACTTTGGCTTTTTTGGGTGCAGACTGGTTTTAAAGCACTAGAGAAAAACACACATGACTATCTGAATACATAGGCATTATAAATCTAAATCAAACTCATTGTCTGCAGGCTTGTAGCTAAATCATACCAAACGATCAGCTTATTTGCAGGGAAGGATATGAGAGCCATTTTTGGTTTAACTTATAAATTTTCCATTACAAAAATCTGTTTATTATCTTAGGTTAAAAGTCTCCTAAGAGGTAACGTATTTATACTGTACACTGTGTACTAAGAATATGTGGCTTAACTACAAAAAATAAAATAAAAAGATCTCTGAAATGTATTGTCTTATTTGTTGTCTGTGTCCTAAACTGAAACCTTAAACAATTTAAATAACAAAATTGCAAAGATTTGGAATAAAACTTGTCCATGCAAAGCTCAAAAAGTAAACTACATAAAATGACACAGGTAAAAGGAGAGATACGGCAAATAGTGGTTAAGTTCTAAATTTATGAAGCGTAGTTATTGCTTGCCATTCTTTATGTTTATCATACTCTATTTTTTTCACAAATATAAGAATAGATATTTTTTTTTTGTTAGAAATAAGCAACATGGCAATTAAGGATTTTCATCAACCCACGCAAACAGGAGGACTTTTTTAAGCCACAGAATATCACAGCTTGGGAATCATTTAAACTTTAAGATCTATAAGCAAAAATTTTAAAAGTGCTAATTAAGTACTTGTTAACATTTTGCATAGGACTTTTTTTTTTGAGAGGTGAGTCACACATCTCTAAAGAAGGCAATAATCACTCATCTGAAATATGTATTGAAAGCACTCAGCTTTTTTTTTTAGGATTGGCTTAAGGGAAAACCAAAAGCATCCTTAGGTAACATTACTGAAAAAAAAAATCTGTAAATTGAAAGAACTCAGTACCTTTACAATAATGAAAATTTAATGATGTGAGAAAAAGTCTTCTAAAGTGTGAGAAAAAGAAAATTGCTGGTAAGGACTTTTTTACAGTTTAACACAATTATTGTGTATTTTATTTTTCAATTTAATGGTTTCATTAGGGTGCCTGTTTTTCTAAACAATCTCTTTTTTAAAATTTGTTTTTATGATTTTGGGAGGGGTAGCAAATTAAACAGTCTTGAAAGTACAGAAACTTGATCTGTCTTATGAGTGGCAGAGAGGAAGACTTACTACTGATCCCTATTTCCTTAGGTTGGTTTAAAAAAAATGTATCAATTAACAGTTTCTTGTGTTATGGATATTATGTCATGTGTATCCCTTACCCCAAGACTAGAGTAAGCAAATATTTTGTGGACCTACTGTTTTCAGGTAATTCACACTCTCCCATCACCAGTATCAATGAACTCCTTCCTTTTCATTTAATATCTTTTATTTTCCTAGATTTTGCAATTCAAGAATCACGTCATGCTTCAGTTGGTCCCTTATAGTTACTTATTTGCTCCAAACAAAGGAATTTGGAGATAACACAAGGATAAACCCTCCAGAAAAGTATGTTCTATGTTTTGTAGAACACAGGCTTGTAAAGGGAGTAGAAAGTGGGATTAAGGAATATACTCAGTCATTCTACATCAGCTCAAAGATGTATGTTCTTCAGCTGCTGTTATCAGAATTAAAAAAAAAAAATCTCAGATTTAATGATATATTCTACCTGCTGTAAAGCCAAATTGAGTAGAAAACATTAATATAGCTAGAACAATGATTATTATTTTTCCAGAAGTATGCCTGGCATAAAGGAAGATCCTGTAAGATTTGTAGAATCTTATAAAATATAATTTGAATATATGCCCCGGTGTTATGAATATAGCCTGGAAATGTAAAACTCCATTTTGATTCTCTGCAACTTACTGTCCATTCGTTTTGAAGTTTAACATTTCTATTATAATTTCACACCTACAATGGCCAATTTATAGGGAGAAGTAAAACATGGCATGATATATATATTTTATTTCTCCCCTTTTTACATCCTAAAACTTGTTGATTTACTCTAATTCTAAATTTTAAAATGATTCTAGAAGTAGCACTATTTCACAGGAACCATTCCTGATTCAGATGTCATTTTATTAATTTTAAGTAAGGATAAATGTATAGTTCCATCATTCATTTTCAATTTGGGGGGCAGAAGAAATAATAATACAAATAAGAGGATAATAAAATATCACAATATTTTGGCCTCTTTAAAGAAAAGATAAGTAAGTTTTGATATAATTTCCTACACAAAGGCATTATACAGTAGTGTCTATACATTTTATATCTTAAGATTATTAACGGTGTTAAGATTTGCAAGAAGCACACACAAAAAGCTGTAATACAGAAGTTACTATAGAATGTACGACTTGATAAAATTTGAGATTCAAATTAACAGCATCATAATATCAAATACCAAGACTTAACATTACAATTCATTAATCCATTATAATTCATTAGTCAAATGTCCCAAGGAGAGGGCAGAATGTACAATGAGTGTTTTCTGGAAATGAATTGCTAAAAATTAGTAGAGTCTAAAAAGACTTCAGAATTGGAAGCTCCAGCTGGGTTTAAAAGGATGGGGGAAGGGATATTACTCACTATGACACGTTTGAGGCACCACTTTAAAGAATAAAATCCAGGAATGTCTCACCAGTTCCCACTGCATCAGGCCGACTCTGCCTCTATCTTAAACACTTGTTTCCTTTGTAAAGATGAGATTTAGAAACATGCACATAGGACAATTTGCATCGATTTAGGCCAGTTGGGAAAAGAACATGGTTTAGGGTAGGATTTCAAATTGTTGCATTAAATATAATAACATTTGCAGTAGTGGCACCATTCCATAATAATTTTAAAAGATTTCATTTTACTTATTGCAAGCCATTATCTGATCATATTTGACCTACATATTAATATTTTCATTATTATTCAAGTCCTTTTTTGCTCTGTACAAACAAATTGTCAGCCCTGTTCACTGAGAGATTATTTATTTACTCTGGAAATATCTGAAATTCTTTCACCCTATCTTTTCCTCTGGGACTCTTCCCCCTCCCCCCAAAGTATTGATACTAATGTCTGGGGGGGGGAGCGGGACACATCCAACGAAAATGTGAGCTAGAAAGAGGCCCTTCTAAACGGTATACTATGGGAGAAGTAGAAAAACAAAGAGAAAAAAAAGAAAATGATAATTGTTTTCTCTAAGGCTATTATCTAATGCGAAAGCAAATAGTCAGTCTGGAAATCAGCTAACAGAAGGGGATTAGAGAGGAGATCTGAGAGTGGCTTGATTTCTAGCAGAGCTGTCTCTCCAGCCAGTGATGAGACACAGGCAGGGCAGCCAGGAGCGCTCCAGATGGCCGGGGAAAGTGGTCGTCTTGGGTTACTGCAGGGCACTCGGGCCGCCGGAGAGCAGGCGGCCCGGGAAGGCATCATTAGGGAGCCAGCCCCACGTCCAGCCTGCACGGGAGAGGGCGAGGCTGGGAGGGAGGCCGCCCGCCCGCGCGCCCTAGCGAGCCGGGCCTGCCCATTGTTAACATATACTTGACCTCTGTGACCCCTGCACGACACAGATGTCTCCCACCTCCACCTCCCCCCCCGCCCCGCCGCGGGCCCTCCCCCCTGCACCTGGTAGCGGCCGCGCCGCCGCCTCCCTCCCGAGCGGCCGCGGCGCCCCGGGCGCGGGCGCGCGCCGGAGCCGGCCTGGTGCGGGCGCTCTCTGCGCACAGCGCGCGGCGCTCCTGCTCCCCGGCGGACGCCCGGCCGCCCTGCAGATAAATGCGTCGCCTTCCTCGAGAGTGAGCGAGGGCGGGCGAGGCAGACGCAGACGCCGCCTGTGACAGTGGCAATTCCCTGCGCCCCACATCACATTTGTCTGCCACAGCAGCAACAACAGAAAAGCGGAGGGAGGGAGGGAGGCGGGAGGAGGGGAGCGGAGCTCCGCAAGTCTTGGGTTCTGCGTGGAGGCTGCGTTTGGTTGGCGTCCCCGACCCCGGGCTTTTTGCACCGCAGCTCGCAGCTCGCAGTGCGCAGCGCCCGGCGGCCGCGGGCGCTCCGCCGGCGACTCCGCGGCCTCGTGGTGAGCGCGCGTGGGCGAGTGGCCGCGGACACTCTGGCCTCGCGGGGAAAGGCGCACCGCGCCCTCGCCCCCTCGCCCCGCGGGCCGGCCGAGACGACGGGAAGTTTTATTTGCAGCTCGGAGCCCGTGGCGGATGGTGGGACTCTCCAGCCCTGTGCAGTGTAAGTGCCCGCGGGAGGGCTGGGCCGGCGGGCGGGCGCCGGGGACGGGCCCCTGGCTATTACGGTTAATTATTATTCTGATGACCGTCATCTTCATTTGGATTATTCGGCCGAGAGGCTGCAGGCTGTACTTGTCGCTCAACTAGGGTAGGACTACGCACCAGGGCCGAGAGGAGCATCGCGGGTGTCTCCAGTATGAGATGACACTGAACTTCACGGGTCAGCTAAGGATGCAATTTTCACTCCTAGATTCCCCGCGCTGTCTTTTACAAATACATTTTTTTTTCTTTCCTCTCCATCATCGCGGTATGTGAGCAGGAAGATGGTGCGTAGTTCCCATCTCCATCCTCCGACAGAACAACTGGTCAAGGTGCCCACCGTGCGTTTGGCAGGTGGCCCTAAACCCGCATCGTGGGTTGTTTTGTTTTGTTTTGTTTTTTAACTGGAAGGGAAAGGCACGTTTCGATGGTGGAAAACTTAGCTCTAGGAGAAGGAGAGGCGGAATGTTAACTTGGAGACCCGGCTGCGACTGGGGTCCGGGTGCTCTTAGCGGCATCTAGGCGCTCTGCTCCCGCCTGCGAACTTTCCCCATTACTCCTGGGCGTTTGGGGTGCCGGAGAAGGAAGCCCTGGGGCGGGCGAAGTCTCCTGACCGGGCGTCTCTGACCCAGGATGGGTCCAGGACTTCACCGCCGGCGGTCGCTGGGCAGCGTCGCACTTGCCTTGACCTCCGCTCGGGGTCCCGCCACTCTGCTCTTTGGGGGTTCCCCTTGCAGCCCCGACTCACCGCTCTCGAGCGGGGAGCAGAGCCTTGTGCTCGGCAGCTCTTGCCCCGCCAGAGCCCAGACGGGGAGCCACGTCCGCGGAATTCCTTTCGTTTTCTAGAAGCCCGTCTGGTGAAGCCCCCAGGCAGGGGTGGAGAAGCGCCCGGGCCCCGCCGCCCACCACTCTCTGCGAACCTTAAAGGACTGGGTGGGTTGGCGCCCCCGAACCACTCTCCCCGAGGAGACCTTGCGCTGGCCAGGACACCTTAAGCAAAGACGGCTGTGTCGGCCCAGAGCGCTTAAATCCATTTTATGAAACTTTTTTTTTTGTAAGGGCGGTCAACCCTTGGAAAAGTTTTGAGTACTACGATGCCGGGAAGTAGGACGTGAACCAAGGCTGTTACTAAAAATAGTATCCACACTGTCCCCCACCCCCGCCCTAGGCCTTTCAGTTTTCAGGGTTCGACTGGGGAGCTTTGCAGCCCTTGGTCTCTTTATTCCTCGCAGAACGTAGGGTAGAAATCTTTAGAGCATAGCTTCCCCCCTCCCAAGATTGGGCACCTCAAATCCCAGCGTGCCCCAGCCTGGTTGCTGCTTCCTCAGGGAACCTGCAGAATGTCGCTTTAAGGAGTGGCTAGTACTCCTCATGGAGGAGGTCCTGCAGACCCGTCACCGAGGCCAGGGCGAGGGAGTGAAGACCAGGAGAGCTGGAGAGGCCACTTCAGACCAACTTCATGTGCTTCATGTAACTCTGAGCCCCCTTGAATTTTTAACTTCGCTTCCCTTAATTAATCTGCCCAGGGCCTGTATATAAAAGGCTGTCCACAGCTGCTGCAAATTGATTTATCCCCTGATAAAGGTCGGGTTGCTGACCAAAGCATTTTCTTTCTACCTTCTGTGTGAACTGAAATCTGTTTTACAGGTTTTTTTTTTTTTTTTTTTTTTTCTCTCCTAGTCTCCTTTTAAACATCTGTATGGTTTTTAAGTGCACTCAGTGGCTTTTATTATCATACCCCTCCCTTTGCATAGAACAGGAGTGGAACTGGGTCTGTGCCCAGTGAGTCCACACTTACCAGAATACAAAATGACCAGCTTCTCTGTGATAAACGGCTTGTTAGTGTTGGGGGCTTCCTTTTAGTTTATTGCAGCGTTTTGCCTTGACCATGTGAGTCTTCTGTTGTGCCTTTTCTCCTGTCACACAGTTCCTTAGAAGAGGTCAACAAACACTATTGTTTCTTCAGCCATCATAGCTCCAACCTGCGTGTTTATGCCAGCTGTGATGTGGACAACTAGAAGCAAGTCCATAATTCTACCTTAAAGTCTAATTTAGTAGTAACATTATGGAGCCTTTCAAATCACATAGGTAGGGCTCTCTGATTTCTTTTTTTTTCTTCTTCTTCTTTTCTTTCTTTTTAGTGATTGTTATTTTTTAAGGGAGGTCTGACAGTCTCACCCAGGGAATCTTAGTTTGACCCAGGCTTTTCTTGCAGCCAGGATGGATGCTGAGGAAGTTGAAGTCTGTCGTTGCTTTACTTGTACTGTATTTCACATCTGAGGTTTCTTTGGTTTATTCTTTCAAAAGAGAAAATTCCAACCCAATAACCCAGGAATCCGGCTCATTCTGGGTGCATATTAAATACTGACTTTATCTAAGATTTATAAGAGAAGAACTTTATATTAAAAGTCTTTGTTTAAGCATTAATAATTTTGTTGTAAACCATTTAGACAGCACTTTATTTGAAAAGCTAAATATTGAGTGGGAGAATTTGAGTATGTAGCTTCTCCAGTGTCCAGCCCATACCTAATAGAAGCAGTGGGGGGAAATGGTCTATTTTGTCCTTAATGTTTCGACAACTCAAAGCAGACCAGAAGTCTTTGAAATGATATTTTCCTTTGTAGACTTAGTCTCTGTGACCCACTAATACTTGCTGTTGATTTGATTTTTTAAAATGATCCTTCAAGGACCTGCCTAAGAAGAGGCATTATACTTGCAGTACAATGCAGACTGCCCTATTCAGTTGTAAGTTGCGGGAGAGAGTAGGATAGTGTGTTGCAGCTATAGGACCGCAGCTTTTAAATATTTTTACAATTTTTCCTTCCTGAAGAAAAGTGAAATATTGCTCTTGATGCTGGTATTTGATGATGAGTTCTCCCATTGAGGGTGTTAGGCTTAGTGTTTGCAGATAAAAGAGCACTTCAAAATTGCAAGGAAGTACACAAATGTAAGGTGCCATTATCATTTATTTTATTGGAAAATAGCAGCTTAGCCAAAAAAAAAAAAAACCACCTCACTTTTTTTTCTTTTAAACACTGAAAAGGGATCACGAGAAAGAAATGCTTCCAATAGGAATGCTGGCCAGGGGTTGTCAGTTTAGGACATTCTTCACTGTCAAATCCTGTTTCTCACTTCTTTGATATGAACATCAGCTGACAGGCACTGAATGCAAAGCCTTCTTCATTGAGGTTTTATGCAGGCAACATAGCTCTTCATGGCAAAGCAGTCTGAAAAATGGGCACCTGCAGGATTTGCATGTGAAAAAAAAAACGAGTCAGTTGCATTTTACTGGAGTCTATTACTGTAAGTTATGTAAGTTCAGTGAGAAAAGCTATTTATTTGTTCCTGTTTGGGCATTTAAAAGTTCTTTGTTTCACGAACACCTATTCCTCATGTAGTGATCCACAGACTTTATTGATAGCAGAAGCAAGGAGAAGTGATCCCTGGCTTTATAGAGGTTATTTATTATGGGATGGAGTAATTTTTAACCATGTGCTTACAGAGTGCACTTACATTCATAGTTAATTTTTAAAATGTGGCTTAAAGATGATGAACTCCTACAACTTTCAGGATAATCTATCAGAAGTTAAACAAATACATAAAATGAAGTGAACATAAATGTCCTTTGAAAGCAGTCTAGGACTTTAAGAGCTCTATACTAACAAGTTAAAATCTATAAGAAAAAAAATTAAACCTTTCATACTTCTAAACTTCAGGAAAAATGTCTCCCCCCACACTTGTTAAATTGTCACTGAAGTGCCTTTTAAAAATATCATATTTGACCCTATTTATTTAAAAATGTCATATTTGACCCCAGAATAATGAACAAATGTTAAATCTACCAGAACAGCTTTGTGAACCTGGTATTATCCATCAGTGGGAACATTTTATCCAGAATAAGTTATTATTACCCAAAGAGACACCTTCCAACTTCACTTTTTTACAGCCATTAATATAAGAGTTCCTAAATAATGTTTAAAGAACAGTGAACATTTTATTAAAGCAAACATTAGTTCAGTTTAATGGAGGTAATTGTAAGTGATAAGACAGAGCAGGTTATCTCTGTGTTGTTTAAACAGAAGGAGCTACTTTGCACCATTTCCAGTAGCCATCTGTAGAAGAGAAGGGTTTGCACCTGTCTGTCCACACTAATTATAGATTAGGGCCAAAGAAATGAAATTCGAGGAGGTTTTCAGCTAATGAAATCCATACTGATTTTATTGTAAATGTGTTTTATGTAAAGAGGGTGATGGTTGAGTTATGAGTGAATAAATCGCTGTGTAGCTATTAGGCACTTGGTTTTGAAGCACGATTCTACTGCATTAACCTTTGAGATTAAAAAAAAAAAGACAAACAACTTAGACATGGATGCTAGCCTTTGTTTGGCATCCATAGCTACAATTTAGTGAGCAGCAGTGAGGTTCAGTGTGCAATTGAAAAGTGTGCTGTAAAGCAGCTTAAATGTTAAGAATATTCTAATATTTTGAAATGCAGATGAAGTAGAAGGTAGGCACATAAAACATTAGAAAATTAGAAAGCTTTTTTCTTTTTTCTGCATTTCAGTTTCACATCCATGAGAAATTAAAGCAAAACGAGTAAGGAATGCATTCTGCAATAAAAGGTCACATGAATGTCTACCACATCTGTTTATAGTAATTATGAACATAATTAACATAAGAATTACAAATGAAATAATGACAAGCTGAGCAATGAGATATTATGCCATAATGGTCATATGTTGGAATTCTCACATTATAGCACACTAGAATTCACATATTCAAAGAAAGAAAGAAAATGCTAGATTTTTATCTGAATTAATGCTTCAAAACTTATCTGCCTGGGGCAGATGGACTTCTTGCTTTTATAGGAAGGTAACCTATTATTAAGAAAAGAACTAGTTGAAATTAAGATTTCTAGTCTCCAGCTTGGACTTTAAGACAGCTGTGATTATAGAAACCACTTTCTGTTGTACACTTATTCTGTGATTATACTTCTTGATTATTATATTGCGCTTTTTTTTTTTTTTTAAATTGAAAGCTTTGCAGCAAAGTGTTTGCTTTGGAAGAGAGTCATGGATTCTTCCCATTTGAGAATTGGTTGATCTTTTCTAGAACTGTGAGCCAAAAGTCAATGAACAAACAAGGTAGTAATAGAAATACTATGCATTTACAAAATAAGAACATTGACAGATTAGCTTTTGCACAGTTTTCTTGATGCCCTTAGTGTTTGGATGCTTTTAAAAGAAAAATGTAAGCCTTTTCTGGGTTTGAAAGTAGTAGTGCATTGTTTTGTTTTTTTAAATAGCATTTTTTTTTCCCCCAAAGAGCATGTAATGGAAGAATCAGTAAGCATTTGTAAGTTGTATTTTTTACTTCCTAGAGTTGTGTTGGATTTACAGGCATTTGCATGTAGTCTGTGTCCAAATTGATTGAACTGAAATGTAATAAAGAAGAAGGTATGTGTGATTGCATCTGGTTATTCTGAATGCAGTTTTCTATAACAGCTAGAGAAAAGGTGAAAGGTGAGTTTTTATGAGAACTAAAATGATACTCCAGAAATCCATTATTAAATTTAAAACGTTAGAATGGCCGATCTTCACCCATTTAAAGTTGACTTGATTTTGTAATGTGCCCTGCCAAATGGCTTACTTCCTACCCTTGCACCCCTCTCTTACTATTGATCCTGGTCACTTTTTGAAGATTTATGGAGAAGTATTACCTTGTTCTCGTCTCAGTGATACCACGAGGTTTTCCACATTATTGGATTACTGGAGGATTGTGGCAGACCCCTTTTTATCTGACATTCATTGCATGACAAGATTTTTCACACATGCCCTTCCCCCACCTAGGTCCAGCTTATTTTCACTCCGCCTTACCTATCAAATTTTTCTGAATTCTCTTCTTGGTGTGGGAGCATGGGGTGTTGGGGCTGGGGGTGGGGAGTCCACTACCCATACAACTGTTTCTTGGTTAAGTGTTTTGGAGGGGGGTGCTTGATTAAACAATGCCTCTAATCAAATTTGTCTCTAAGAGACTCTCTTCCTTTTCTTTTTATCTATTAACTAGCTTTATGCTTCCCACTCCTCTACCATTTTGTCCCTTACCAAGACCCATGCATCAACTATGTTATAACCCGAAGTTTCACTGCGGCTGGGGCTACAGTGTATGTCATGAGTTATGCAGTTTATTGGCTACTTCGTTCTGAACTTCCTTTTCATTCTGCAGTGAGAGCTTCTTAACCAAACTTCAGTGCCTTGAAATACAACACAACCAAATACTCCCCCTCCTCCCAATAAAATAACCTTCTTTGCTGCATTATCTGCACTCCATTAAGGATCTGATCAGATGTTCAGATTGTCTGATGGGTGCATTTAAAAGTGAAAAGGGGCTCCCATGGGACTACTCAGGTGTATCTCCCTCCTGACCCTGATGGGGTGGAGGATGAACTCTGATCTGACTGGGGAGCATTAGCTCTTGCTTGTTTTCTGATTGATTCTCGGGCTCTGGGTGGGTGAGGAGCTGTGAAGCAGCTCAGGCCGAGATTGATTGCCTCAATTTCAAATTCCCACCTCCAAAATAGACTCTCAGATGTACACATAGGGAACCCCTTCCCCCAACACAATTTCTGGAGGTGGAGCAGGTGTCTAAGAGTCACTTGTAGCTACCAATCACAAGTGGTCCTTCTTATCACAGTGATGCTGGCAGCACAAGTCTTCTGCTGGGACACTTTCAAGCCCAGGGAAAGATATTTTCTGTTGATGTGGGTTGGGGAGGGGTGGAATTTCAGAGTATTGGGGCCAGAAAAGAGAGGAACAAGAACTAACACTCGTGGTTGGTCTGGAAGACTGCGCAACAGCTGTGAGGGCTCAAATGGGTTTGTTTTGCAAATTGTGGCAATTCGGCTGGAGGTGAGATGGTGAATGTCTCATTGTTATGCTCTGCCAAAAAGGGAGCTCTTGATCCCTTCTGACCTTGACAGCACCTCCAAAATGTTCAGTCTGGCCCTGGAACGGGGAACTGCAGTTGGCTAGTCTGGATTCCTCCCCTTTTCTTGGAGGAGGGGCAGTTTGGGATATGTAAGCAACCCTCGGCCAGCTTTGGGGTCCCTCGTGCCCACTTGCTGCCCCCATCCTGGGGCCTGAGCCCCCACCTCCTCCATCCCTTTCGGTTTCTTCCCTGCAGCCTGTGCCTCTTCCCTCTCCCTCTCTCCCTCTCCCACTTTTCCTCCCTCTCGCGCTCCGTCTCACACGCACCCTCTGTTTATTTTCCTGCCTCCATCTGGGCCCTGCTGATATTGTAATCACCCTGATGCACGTTGGCTTCTCTCCTCTCCCTCCTGCGCTCACACACTCACTCACACACAATGTGCCATCCTGACAAGCCTTTTACTTCTGATAAGCTCCGATGTGTGTTTAATGAATACAAAGCCGCGGTCTGGGTGCCGCCTCGGCTGCGGCCGCCTCTCCTGCGCTCCTTTGCCAGAAGGTAATCTCCGTGAACGGGGAGGGGAGGCGAGCGGGGAGGAAGGAGGGGTGGGGAGGGGGGGTGGGGGGAGTGGGGAAGCTGCTTTTCTCTTTCCCTCTCTCCCTTTCCAAATGATTCAGAAGTCGATAAGACCAGGAGAAGTGAAGATGTAACATGTTATCTGTCGCTCCTCTTAGCTGGTGGAGAGAATTTACATTTAAAGATTAGCAGAGGGAGAAAGAGAAATCTGCCTTTTGTTGTGCGGGGTGAGGAGGAGGCATCAGTCCTGGCCTGGACGCTATCTCCCATCACCTCTGCTATCCAGACAGGACTCACCGAGGTGAGATTACCGGAGGGCCTTATCTTTAATTGGGTTTAGTTTTGCCAGTCTGAATAGGTTTAAAGAGACTCGATAAAGGGGGAACAATAGATTATTTATTGACTGAACGCTGCAGCCTTTAGATGAAGAGGGGAGAGAAAAAGCTGCTTAACAACTTGATTAGTTTATTTTAATTTTTATTTTAAGGTGAGCCTGTCTCTCTCCTGGTGCAGGGAAGGGCCATTGAACTTATGCGAAATTGACTGAAATGTCTTCTTCCTCTTCAGCCCCCACTCCCTGCCCTTCTCAGCACCATCTCCCTTATTTTAACAGGAGTTTCATTTACCCCTTATGTTTCGGATTGATAAACTGAGCAGAAAGGGTAGTGGCTTTTGGGATTGATCATTCGTGTTGGGTTTTATGTGACTTGTTTTGAATGGGTGTTGAACTGATGCTAATGGTGGTACTTGAATGAGTGAGAAAAGCAAATGAAGACTACTTTTAATATGCAGTTAATCAGTTTGATAGTATGGTTTCAACATGGTTTAGAGAAAAAAAACATCATTCTGACGCCGTTGAGTAGAGTTGTGTTTTGGATTTGAAACACGGAATTTTTTCCTTGGAGTGGGTTTAAAAAAAGAAGAGTAAAAAAAAAATGTTTTATTGACTCATGAGTGTATTTCAAAAAATTACAGTGTCAACTTTGTAATGTTCTTAAAATGGATAAAAGTGAAAAAAAATATTGTCTGCCTTGTACACATCATTAAGATAGGTGTTTTCATAGGTAAATATGATCCAGTAACTAAAAGCCTAATTAAAATTTGTTTAAAGCCTGGGTGGGGGGCATGTTTCCTTGTTGACAGCGGCAGATCGATTGGGTAAGACAATAGAGTCCCATTATTTCACTTCCATTGACTGAACATATTGACATTTCAGGTTTGCTGTTGCCTCAGTGAGCATGATGAAACACTGAAATTCACAGACCAACTGGTCAGAGTGGCACATACTGTATGTCATTTCTGCCTTCAGGTTACCTTATCACCGTGGCAGAATGGGAATGGACAGCCCAGAATCCTTCAGAAGGGGTAGAGCTCTTTTGGCTAAGAAACTGACAGGTAGCATGTCTTAGGAGCATCTGTAATTTTACCCAGAATTGGATGTTACGGAGAAATATGTGGAGCACTTTTATTGAAAAGGCTGAGAAGCATCCTAGCTATTAATCTTGCACATGTTACATATAAGAATACCCATTTTCAAGATTTATCTTTACCTCCTTCCAGAGGTGTCTACAGGGAGTGGTTGGTCACATCATTTAGGTGTTTACCGGCTTGTGCTTGGGTTAGAACTGTTCTTCCCCAGTTCGGGGTAGTCAAATGTTAAAGCACCTGCTAAAGCTACATCTGATAAAAAGAATGTGTAAGGCCCCTTCCAAAATAGAGCCTGGCTTTGACTTTTTTGTTTCTTGTTTTCTTTTGGTGGGTGGAAAACGAAAATGGGATGTATATATTTTATGCCCATAGACGTGCATAGACAGTAATATGTAAAAATAAACGTGTATATTCCAAGCAGAGGCAGAGAAAATAGTAAGTATTGTTCTTATCTTCTTAGTAGAATCGTCCCTTTTATACATTTTGCATAGTCTTTGCATAATACAAGTAAGTATTAGGCAGAATTGAGTCAAAGAAATTTGAGTCATACAAGAGTGAGTATGGGGAAAAAAAAAACAGAAGGGACTTAACATATTTTTTAAAAAGTTTAATGAAAATATAAAACTATTATGAATATGCTTTATACACAGCAATTGTTGCCATCAAGTAGGCAACTGATACCCTTTGCAGTGTTTAGAACAAAACTAGTCCTTTATACCATTTTCATGAAAATGTTAGGTTTCTATTTGATCAGCAGGTGCTGTTGAGATGAAAGCCATGTGTAAATTTTCAGAAGGCCAAAAGTGTCAATTCAGAAAAGGAAAGTGATAAGAGAAAATGCAATCAGTTTTCCTGTTTTCAATTTGTGCAGGATTTGAAGAGCTGTTTTGTTAAACTGCTACATCTGCTCCAATATGAATATTGAACTACTTCCACTAAAAATAACAGCCTATAATTTGGAAGCTACTGCAGTCTTTTGTTAGTGTGAGTGGGTTATTTAAAAACAAAAAAAACAAAAAAAAAAAAAAAAAAAAGACAATTTTCTATTCTGACAATCTCTTGCTTAATGTGCATTTTCATTTGTTGGCACTTTTATCCTCAGCAGATAAATGGTATTATGCAATTAGGACCTCATCTTGTTTGACTATGGAAGAGGTTTCCATAGGTGACAATCCTGGTAATATAAAAAGGGTTCACACAAAGCAAAATTTATTTTTAAATAATTTGTTTAAATGTACTTATTTAAAACAAGATAGCTATTCCTTGCATTCTCTAATACTACAGTTTTTAACTTACTGCTGACTATTATAACAAAGTTAACACTATTCTGTTGCATACTGAGCGTTCTGTGATTTATTTCACCTTTAATATACCTGCAAATGTAAGTTTAAACTAATCAGGGATATTTTACCTAACAGGGCTTTCAGAATAATTTTTTTCATGCTTAAATAAAATGATTAAATTATGCTTGAGTGCCTGCATACAAAAGCCTTAGCTTCTATGGTACTGCTAATCAAATAAGTTTTATGGACAGGGAAAGCACCACATTAGAGAAAAATTGGATGCATTTTACTAGTGACGTTTCTAGGAAAGACAAGTTCTTTGTAAATCATCTAGTATTAATGAAGAAGAAAACTCTAACACATCTTAAATAATCGTAATAAAAATAATAACTTCATCCTTTTAATAAGGAAATGAATAGCATTGCTACCCATGTAAAACTGGGCGTAGAGAATTAAGGTAGAAAGAAGACTGATGAAATTTGGATTGGGTTCAGTATTGACTCTATCCACAATTGCTGTTGGGTTGACTTGTGGCTGTAGTAATTTGTCCAGGTTGAGACGTGATCATCGCTTAGGATCAATTGGAGGCTATGTAGCTTTGTGGCTTCACACTTGAATGGCCAGACACACTCTGCACAGCTAAACTCAGAGTATCTCCAGGATGGATTAAGGGGAAGACAGACATTGGGACAGAGGAGGAGGATGGATTAACACATGCAGTGTGTCTTCTGCACCACCAACTGAAAAGAAGTGGTAGTTTAAAGAACAGTAGTGAGTGTGTGTACCTGTGATCCCATGTATGTGACCATTAAAATAATGCTTTTAAACAACGTAATTTCCAGTTTGAAGCCAAATTGTGGCATATTGTGCTGGCTTATCTTTCAGAGACACAGCACCAGGTACTCTGCCATTCTCGAGAAATGGTGCCAAATCACAGATCGGTGTAAGGAAAGTTTATTTCACAGAGACAGCCCCATCATTTGGGGATGTGATCTTCTATTGAGTTGTTTTGTGCTGAAGCTGCGTTCAGCGTTGAAGCCTCAGTACTTTATAAGGCGGCAACGGCTGGGGCAGTGGGTGGCGGGGGGAGCCTCTTATGACTCTTTTCAAAATGTTCCTGCTTTAAAAGGTGATGTCCAGGCTCTGATAGGAGAACCACTGATGCAGTAATGCCCCATGGTTGAGGTTTAAGGCATGAGACCCCCCTGTTTGAAGAAGGTTCAAGCCGTCAATGCTGCTGAGAACCACTAACCTTTTCAGGGGACTGTAAGAGACCTACTTTTAAACGCCCCCTACTTTGATAGTTCTAATTGAGATTACCTCACAATGCAGTCCATGAGGGAATCAAGCAGGCGTTTGTTTTAGAGATTTCATATTGGTCAGGATCTCTAAAGCAAATCACTGTTTGGGTGACTAGGGCCTTGAGAATATAGATCTTGTTGAATGAGCACACAAATGGAAAAATTTCCCATTTGTCCCACAATCTCAGCACCTCTAAGTGCCTTAGGGAATGTGATTGACTAGATTCATTAATCTTTTAACAGCTGGGTCATAGACCACTTCTGAGTGTGCTCTGGGCTTTCAAGGGCTGCCACCTAGTTGTTGGTCTTGGGAGAGAGAAGAGGAACTGACACATATTGGAGACCTACTATGAGCCTGGAGTTCACCCTCCCCTACGTTGTCATTGATGATTTTTAAGTAAATTATAAAACAGCGTTTCACTTCATTTCCCAGACTGCATGTAGTTGCTCTCCTGGCTTGGCCTTTTGCCTCACTATGGAAAACTGAGATTTCCTTGTGTTCCCAACTCAGTTACCTACTTTGTTCCTGAGTTCAAATAATTAGAGGCTTGTTTTCTGAATACCTGGCTTAATATTCTCCTTAGCAGCCATGATCCGTGCATCCATTGTTTTCTTCTTGCTCTCACTCCAGCCTAGGAATCACAGCTGACAGCCATCATTGGACACACCCAAGAGTATGCCAGTCTGTATCCCTCAATACCTCCTAATCCAGGCTTTTCCATTACTAAATTCTGTTCCCTCATCAGAATACCACCTTCCTGCCCTACATTGAAGCCATGAGGAATCAGGCTATTCCCTTTATTGATCTCATTTGGCACTCTCGAATTGTCTTCTGTCCAGTGTCCCTCAACTCAGTTGGTCATGCTGTTATTTGGATCTCTGCATCTCCCAATTCAGCCAAGTCCAACTTCCTGGTCATTTCTTGGGAGGAGAGGGATTCTGCACCATTTGGAGCTTGGAGGTGTAGTTATGTAATGTAAAAAGAAATCACGGTGTGTGTGCATTCCCCAGAGTAATGGGAAACTGGGGTTCCCTTTCCTGTTCAGCCACTGTTTTGCTACATGGCCCGGGATGCATGCCACCCTTCTGGTGAATTCTTCACAAGTCAAATGAAGGGCAGATTCAGTGGTCCTTAGGTTTCTCAACTCTCATATGTATGAGTCTCTGTGTAATGCTGGGAGTAGGCTTTCAAGAACTTCCCATGGTTAGGTGAATGAAAAAAAAAATCCTTAATTTTTAATTCTGAGCTTGTGGGGGCGGGGGCGCTCCTAGTCTCCATATGACTGGAAAGTAGAACCAGTATAGGACATCATTATCTCCTTACTCTTCTCCATTATAAAGAAGTGGCATTGAGAACAGGGAGCCATTTTTTCCACAGCCATCCTGGATCTTTGATGACTGTCTGAAATTTTAGTTATTACTATACCTTTTTAAAAGGTGAATAAAGAAGGCATGAGTGTGTTTATGCGGAGAGAAGGAACTAAAAATTTCAGGTTTTGCTCAAGGAAAATAGCCTTTATGCTTTCATCTCATGGTTGCTGGACAACGTGAACTTGGTGCTTGGGGGCAGGGGTGAGGGACTGGAAGCTAAAGCATGGTGGCGATTGGTTGTGCTTCCTAGGCATTCGCCCTACCCCATTCTCTCAAGGTTTGGACCTAAGTCATTTGGAAATTTAGAAAATGGCCTCTTTAAGCCATTTTTTGGAGAGAACTTGGGAAGTAACAGCTTATTTAAATGAACAAGGGTACGTTATCAATTGGTGAGGAATCCGTTCTTAAGTAAGAAAGACTGAAATTGTCCTATTGCACTGTCTGAAGAAGTAGTCTGCTATTGATTTTAAAAGCCCAATTATTACCAGTAACACTTTGATTTCATACTTTAGTTTGTACACAGTTTAGACATTATTTGGAAGTTTAACCCTAATTTGTGAAATTGTTAATAATGACATGGAGCTGGACTTCTTTAGAACTTAGAGGCTATGACATTCTTATACTTCTGATTTGACCAAGGAGAGCACCTTGTCATCATCCAGGATGGTAGTAGAAACTTCTGCTGTTTACTAGGACTATGTGCAATTGGCAGGACTTGGAAGTAGTGTTATTTTCATCTGTCATTACAAATGGAAGCCACAGGAATTACTGTTGCTTCGATTTGTGCGTTGGCATTCAAGGTTCGTGAGAGGCCAAATTGAAGTGGTTCTTGTTTGTTTTTTGCCACCAAGGAGAATGTCTTCAAAGTATGTATGCAGTGAGCTCTTAGTTGATACCTAACTTGACTGGATTGAATATTGCATCAGAAAAATTAGAGAGAAGATCCCCTGAGATGGAATGGCGGTTTGTCTAAAGTTCAAGAGCTAGGTAGGCACTAATAACATGAGAGGAAGCCAAGCCAGAGCAGGGATGAGCTAGAGGCAGTGGGCAGAGCCCTCAGGGAGAAAACCAGCTGTCTGATGCTGTTATAAAGAGTTTTTGGGAAGTCCCTTCCACTAGACTTTTGGGGAGTGCCCCTAGTGATACTCAAGGAGGAAATCCAAGAGATACTAGGAAAGTAGATAGGGAATGGTACCTGCAGATGCTGGTGTGGAGTTGGGGGGGGCAGGGAACCAGCACAGCAGCATTGCAGAGAGCTTTTCAAATGCACATCCCGTGGCAAAGAGAATATCAGTAGTTGGAAAGTCATCCCCCAGTGGATGTCGCAAGCACGGTGCAAGTTGTGCTCTAAAGACAACGTCTTAGAAAGTGGGTTGGCCTCCATGGTTAAAGCTAGATGCACTGTCCTCCTTTCCCTAACCTCAGGATCTAGGAAGATGTGAGCTGTAAGACAGGTCATGAAAGACTGCTAGTTTATTTTCTGAATCTATGCATATGTTATGTACACAGTGATGAGCAAACACAGCTGGGAAGAACAGCAGATGATATTGGGACTGGAACTGTGGTGTTCATCAGACTGACATAGTAATTCTTCTTTCCCGTGAAAGTGTTCTTTTTAAGTGACTGTTAGGATTCTGTAACTTTTATCATGTGTCAGACAAGTATTCTTTCACACCTAACCCCTTTGCCTACCTGTCACACATTTTCATTCTCCTCTCGAGCTAAGATTTATTTAGAGATGAGATCCACATTTGACCTCTGATGGGAAACTAACGTGGACAGTGAATTCACATCCTTTTGTTTAAATAAGGGTAGGTAGGTCTGTTCAGGTCTAAACGGAAAGTAAATGTGACCAGTTTCCACTGAGTTGTCCAAGGCCAGCTTTGGGTTGGCTAGAGGGAGCGGGTATAAAATATCATAGAAAAATATAAATGAAGAGCAGTAAAATGAACAATCCAGTAAGCCCAATTTTCCTATTTTTAAAGAAAAGCGTATGCTCTTTGGGTAGTCCTAGTAATGACCCTTTTTCGAGTATCTGAAAGAAAAATTTTTACTCTTGGCTGTCCATCAGAAGTAAATTAATAAATATTTAATGAATGCCTACTATGTGTAAAGCAGTGCGTTAAGACGGAGACATGGACTAGGTAGTAGGTTTGCATACACACATACTGTATACGTATAGTGGGTATACATCTAATTCAGTGTGTACTTAATTCCCACTGAATGATAAACTCACTCAGGACAAATAAAATTGCTAATAAGCTGGTGAGGTGAGGCTTAATGGCTTAACCAATTAAATGGTATAGTAAATGAGATTTTTAGAGGGGGGAGCGAGTTGGAATTTCAGCTTGTCTTAAGACAGGATTTATCAAAGTAAAGTTATTGTAATGGGCTTGGTGGGCAGCTATAAAGTAGAAATGTGGAGTGCAGAAAGCCAGATGTGGAAGAGGCTTTTGGAGGACTATTGGGGTAGGGTGATAGGGGTTGGAGAGAGAGTAAATTGAAGAATGTGGCTGTATCAAAAAGGACCCATGGGTGATTATTGGCAAATAAGCAGAAAGATCCTCAGTGTCTTGGATATGAAGCATTTTGATTTAAGCTTTATCTTCTGAGGCAGCCAGAAGTTTTTAAAACTCTGTCCTATGGGACCCCTCAGGGTGGGACTGGGCATGAAGGGTGCCTGGCCTGGGTTCACACCCGTTCATTGGTCTTAGCACTGGGAAACCAGAATAGTTCTGCTTTTATGACAAATTGCTTTATATATTAGATTTTCTAGTTGGGCTTCTTTTGGAGAAAGGATACCGTGGTGAAATAGATCTCAATAAAACCAAGGTAAAAGCGAAAAAAGTTGTGCTAGACAAGGGGAAACCGTGGACCCAATTACAGTCATGTTTCTCAAGAGTTGGTTTGATTGTGATCAGTCACATGGGTCGGAATGGGGGGATGACTGGAGGCCAAGGCCAAGCAGGAAGCTTGTGGCAGCAGCTTAGGTTTTAGATACTGCAGCAGGATGACCAGGATTGGGTTTGTGGGAGGGAAAGGGAGAGGCAGATGTAAAAGGCATTGCAAAGGAATAATAATTAGAACTTGGATATACGGGTGAGTTTAGGGAAGCAGAGTTGACAACTTGGAGCGTGTGTCCAATGCACTTGGCTTGCCAGAATTTTTTAATTTATTTTTTAAAAGATTTATTTATTTATTTGAGAGAGAGAGCATGTGAGCTCACATGGGGGGGGGAGGGAGTAGAGAGAGAATCTCAAGCAGACTCCCCAGTGAGCGCAGAGCCCGATGTCAGGTTCCATCCCACTACCCTGAGACCCAAGAAGAAATCAAGAGTTGGATGCTTAACCAACTGAGCCACCCAGGTGCCCCTAGCTTGCTAGAATTTAGAATCACTTGGGATGTTTAAGGAGCAGCTTCCCTACTCATAGACCCGGAGTCCCATGTGACTCAGAAGCACAGCCTCCAGAAAGAAGCCTCAGAGCCCATTTGTATATCCCTGCCCCAGGGATTCCTGTGGTCTAGCTACCTTTGGAAAATGGTGATAGGGCTGTCAAGTGGTAGGTGTTCCTTAAAGAGTAGTTGTTGCATGGAGGACTTTTATTGATCTCTCCGGGATGTGGCTCCCTTATATGATTTAGCTTCTTGCATGAATTTTAACCTGTTCTGAGATTCCTCCCTTTTCTGTAGGTACCTCTGGGCCACGGTGGGGGAATAGAAAGTGTTCAGGTGGGCTGGGTCTGACCCTTAACTTTCTACCAGAGCAGCCTAACTATTTTGCATTTTTCAGACACTGAACTTTTATTTACGGGATAATTTATGAAACTTCTTTCAATCCTAACATCATATAGAGGAGAGAAGGCAGGGAACAGAGAGTGAGGAGTCAGGAGGAGCTAATGAAAGAGCTGAGGTGTCCTTATAAACCAGTGTGTCCCAGACTTTGTGGGGAGGGGGTGTGAGAGTTATTTCAAGGGGCCTTTGAACCCACAGTCATTCATGAGGTACCCCAAATGTTGTCTGTAGACCAAATACTTTCATTGCAATGACATTTTTCAAATATACTTTAAAAGAACAAAAATGGAAATAAAAGCACAAAAATGTTGAGTTATTAGAAACTTGTTTTGATTTATTTTACAATCAGCCCATAGTAAACAAAATACTGTCTATATAAGGGACCATGATTTTTTAAAAATAGAGGCCTCCTATTAGAAAAGTAAAGGAATCCCTTTTATATGTTAAAGGACAGTATTAAATCTTTACAAGTAAGTTGCTTGCTAATCATCTCCCCTATTTAAGGGATTTTAGTTATTGAAAAAACAACAACAAAAATCTACCAGTTTTGGGACTTTTAGGTCTCCTTCATCTAGATAATATTATTTCAGGGTATTTCACCTTGTTTTGTCCAGTATCATTTAATTTGAGAACACCCTGATGGTTCTTTTTCACTTGATTGATTGATTTGATTGGGGAGGGGCAGAAGGACAGGGTG
This sequence comes from Mirounga leonina, assembly GCF_011800145.1. Classification (NCBI taxonomy): domain Eukaryota; kingdom Metazoa; phylum Chordata; class Mammalia; order Carnivora; family Phocidae; genus Mirounga; species Mirounga leonina. Next base: position 39,479,405 of record NW_023270415.1, on the reverse strand, counting down.
AGAATCTTTTTTCTTTTTTTAAGATTTAATTTATTTAGAGAGAGGGAGAATGCATGCGCATGCACGAATTGGGGTGGGTACAGGGAGAGAGGAAGAGGGAGGAGCAGACTCCCTGACCAGCAGGGAGCCTGATGCCTGCTTGATCTCAGGACTCTGAGGTCATCACCTGAGCCACAATCAGGAGTCAGAGGCTTAACCGTGAGCCACCCAGGTGTCCCCTCCCCCCTTTTTTTTCTTTTTTACTTTTTGAAATTTAACCAAATTTGGAGTTTGTGGTTTTGTTATAAAATCTGTCAGAATGGAACGTTTTAAGACTGTTTTTCTCTGTTGTCAGTTGTGCTTGATAAGAATTAATCATAGGCAGTCAAAAAAGGACCGCAGCATAAAAATCATTTTATAGTGTTTAAAAGAAAGAGACCAATTTATATGTGTTGATATGGAATCATTCCTGAGATATATGGTGAAATGGGAGAGGCAGGGAGCAGAACAATTTGTACAGTCTGCTACATTTGTCCAGAAAAATATGCATACATTTCTACTTGTGAAGATATGTACAAGCATCTGACCGTAGCAGTTACTTTGGGGAAGAAAGTGGAGGCCGGGTCTTGGTGGTTGGAAGGAGACTTGTTGTATGTCCCCTTGGTCCTCTGAGCCTTTTGTAAATCTTGTACCTGTTTCACTCACTGTAAAGTTAGAGACTCCTGTATCAGGCTGGGACTGACTGGTTCTGGGACTCTGCCCTTTGGGGACAAAGTGATGCTTCTCTTTTCCCTGCCGAAGACAGTGTGGAGTGTAGAGGGGAAGGGGCCTAACTCCCAAGTACCGTACTACTTGTTGAATCTGCTTCTGCTCCCCCTGTTCATCTGGAAATAATTCTCATCTGGATAATCATGGCATGACCTCATAAGGCAGTCATGAGAATTCCATGAGGTGATATGTATGGAGTAAAACCATTAATAAAGTCTTGCTTATTCTTAGACTCAGACTTGACCACTCTGGAACTGCCTACCATTCTTCTAGAAACCCCCTGTAGGACCTTTGCTTCTCTCTGGATGTTCCTGCTCTGTCACCTTCATTCAGCAAATACTTAATGGAGAGTCTGGCCCTGTTTGATGTTCCCTTTCATTGTGTTCTCTTATCATAGAATGTACAATTTATTGCTGCTATAGTTTGCCTTGTAAGTTTCAACAACCACAAAACAAAAACAAAACAAAATGAACCCCAGGTGCACCATCAGCTCCAGGCAGACTGTGAAGGGGTCAGATCACTTGCGTATTCATATATGCACATCTCTACCTGTTTTATTTTACTTCTTTACCCTGAAGTTCACAAATGTGCTTTTTGTAAAGGATGAGCTCCCTTGAAATTGTAAGGAAAATATTGTGTGTATAGACATATTTATGAGCTGGAACTGTCCCTTTGATCAGGGGCCCAACAGGGCTAAAAACCATGTTAGTGGCTCCCAGCTCCTCCTCTCCCAGATGCCCCCAGATTATCTGTTAGTTGCCAGGGGCTGTCTTCTGTCCTTTGGTGGCCCAGGTCTGTTTTCTGGTCTGATCCCTGTCATTGTATGAGATCCCAACCTCTCTGCTGCTTGATGAACTAGACTTCGAACCAGGGGGAAGGTACTGGGTAGTATGACAGATCCATTGCCCCCCACGATTCTGGGACTCTGAATGTGGAAGTGAGTGAAAAGTGTCATTTTCTCCTTCCAGCTCACATTTCCATTTGAGGAGATCATGTCAGAAGAGCAGACTTCAGTTTCTCAGTGCAGGTGGTAGAGCAGTTTCAGACAGATATGCATGGGGAGGAGGCATATTGGAGGTCTTCTCGGAGTGAGGTTCACATATTGTCTCAATTAAACTTCACCTGGAAGGGAACTCTTTTTGTAAATCACTTGGAGAGGCTTCATCGCTTGCCAGAGGTCACTCTGCATGAGTGCTGGGGCAAGGTCCCGACCTAGGTTCTCTGACTCCCAGGCTTCTCTGTTCTAGAACTCAGTACCGCTCTCCTGAAGTCTTCAAATCCTACCACCTAGGAATTTCCCCCATGAACGGGGCCAACCACACAGACTGCAGGTGGGACTTATACTAAAGTTAAAATGGAGAATTATCAAGACTTGTTACTACACTTAGAAAAGTTACTGTTTAGAGTATAAAAAATACCACAGTTTTGTTTTTTTTTTTTAAGATTATTTATTTATTTGGGAGAATGAGAGAGAGAGAGAGAGTGAGCGCATGAGAGGGGGGAGGGCCAGAGGGAGAAGCAGACTCCCTGCTGAGCAGGGAGCCCGATGCGGGACTCGATCCAGGGACTCGATCCCGGGACTCCAGGATCATGACCTGAGCCGAAGGCAGTCGCTTAACCAACTGAGCCATCCAGGAGCCCCCAAAAATACCACAGTTATTTTAAGTTTCTGAGGCAGGGTGGGGGGGCGTGGTAGGCAGAAAAGAGGGGGAAGAAGGAGAGAGAGAGAGAGATGTTAGCTGATAAGGAGCTGCAGCAACCAGACCATGTCTGCCGCAGGACAATTGTAGACCTCCTTTCTGCGATGTGTGACCATCTACCATGAACGCAGACACTTTTCTAAGTTCCATTTTTCTTTCACGTGAAAGTTGCCAGCATGGAATAGATGCCTTTATTTGGAGAAATCAGTCTTTGGAAATAATTGATTCTCTCTTCTCTTATCCCCCAGAGATGATCTTCCACAGATGAAATTAAAGGAGTTAAAAAAAAAATTAAATCACAAAACATTAGTTTGTGGTATTTTTTCCTTTTTACTGCAAAATGTTTTAGGACCTGTGGTTTAGTTCCACATATTTTGTAACTGTTGACTGATCATAAATATTTTTATCACTATTCATACAGTAGTGACTTTCAAAAAGGAAAAATTATTGCACTAGGTCATTTTTGAGTAGTGATCTAATGCTTTTATTTTAATGCTTTAAACCATAATATTAAAATAGGCATTACCAGCTTTCTACTATCAAATGATAGGTTCTGAGCCCATGGGATAAAACAGTGCTTGCACTAGGGACCCTAAGATAGGCACTTTATAAGTATTCTCTCTTATCTTCATATCATCCTGGTAAGTTAGGTATTACTATTCTACTTTATAGAGATTTACATCTGGAGCTTAGAGAGGTTGAGTGACTTGTCCAAGGTTAAATAGCTGATAAGTAAGTATAAAAGCCGAGATTCCAGCCTGCCAGAACATGCATGCAGTGGGCTCCTAAGTGGTTAGTATGTGTAGGCCACAGTCATTTTAGGATATTTTGTTTTATTGGAAATTAAATTATATCCGTAACAGAGGAGGTATTTAAGAGCTTCCTACTATTTAAAATTCCCTGGTTGGTTAACTCATGGGTCATCTTGCATTGCTGATTTTTTTTTTTTTTAAGATTTGATTTATTTATTTGACAGAGACACAGCGAGAGAGGGAACACAAGCATGGGGAGTGGGAGAGGGAGAAGCAGGCTCCCCGCAGAGCAGGGAGCCCGATGCGGGACTCAATCCCAGGACCCTGGGATCATGACCTGAGCTGAAGGCAGTCGCTTAACCAACTGAGCCACCCAGGCGCCCTTGCATTGCTGATTTGACCCTAAAAACAAATCATAGATTGGTCACCTGCCTTCTGATTAATTTATTCCATAAAGTAGTATTTTAAAGATTCTAAAATAATGCTTTATCACCGTTAGAGAAAAGGGCTTGAAGAAGGACTAGATAGTATTTGATTATCATTTATTCAGTATCGGCTGAGTGCATACCTTCTGTGAGCCAGGCACTGTGCTAGGCGCTGGGTATGAAGACCGTTGAATAAACATGGTCCCCTTCCCTCGTGGCCCTTGCAGTAGAATGAGTAAAGTGCATCAGGGTAGGTCTGAAGGCATAACGAGAGACACTAAGGTGAGATCATTTTCTTACAACGGGAAACTCAGTTGCTAAACACAGTTAGGAGATGAGCCTATGTGTAAAAACCACCGCAGTGCATTTACTCCTGTAGGTTGTGTGGACTTAGGCTGCAGTTCTTAATCATGGTGTCCTTCACAACCCAGGATGCCCTGGGTGATTCCCATAAAGGCCTAGGTATGTACAGTACTGGTGGGAAGGGGCTTGGGTGAACAATGTCTGGCAGGGAAAGGCTGCCCAGCCTGATTCGGATCATAAATGCCATCAATTTAAAGAAGAGAAAGTGATCATGGACCCAGGAGTGGTCAGGGAATGGTCTATGAAGGCCACAGTGATTGAGTCGGGCTTTATAGCATTTCAGTAGGTGGATTTCATTTGTTTTATTCTTTTTCTTTGGGCTACTACTGTGTGCCAGATACAGTTTTAAGTATGGGGGATAGAGTCATGAGCAAAACAGACAAGACCACCGCTCTCTTAGAGCTCACAGTTTAGGGATGGGGGAGGGAGACAGACAATAAAGATGTTAATAAGGTTATTCCACATGGTGTTAAATTCAGTGATGACAGTTGAACATCAGTGTTAGAGAGAATGTTGAGGATGCTGGTGGTGTTGGTGAGACTTTGTTTTGGGTGGCTGGAAAATCATCTCTGAGAAGGTTATACTTGAATGAAACCTGAGTCTGAGAAGGAGCTGGGCATGCAACAGTCTCAGGAAGAGGCCTGAGGTTGATGGACAAAGCCATAAAGATGAGATGATGCATTCTATGGGGGGTGGGGGTGTTATCCAGCAAAGAGCTCCATCCTGGAAGGGCATGGTTGGAACAGAGGCGGAAAATGTAGGTTAGTGCCAAATTATGGAGGGTCTTGAATAGCTGAATGGCACAAGACTGAGGACTGTGTGTTTCTGTGGGTGTATCAGGGGATGAGTAGTTAGGAGAGAGGAGGAGAATCTGGATGAGTTTGTCATGGAAGCTTAAGGAAGCTTGTGTAACTGGGTTATTGAAGTTGAGTTCATGTGACCTATGATAAGGGACACCTAAATAACATAACATCCCAATCACTTCCTATTGGAAATTGAGTGTCGTCCTAAAGTGTGGCATACATGGTGCTTGGTTCACTACTTCGGATCAGGGGGATGCAGGAGGATTGTCCTACAGATGAGATCATGGAGGCTTTGACAAAGGTAAGCTCCAATCTAGTGTCAGGGACTGTACTTATTAAGATAATATTTTCAAAGTCAGATAGATCTAACAGGTTCCTTTTGTGATGGTTCCCCTCGGTATACAAAACTAATTGTATTTTTATTAATGTAATGGAGCAGTCTTTATTGCTATAAAATGTTTTTATGAAAGGAAAGAGAAAAGTTAAGGTCTGATTCGATCCAGGTTGATAAAGAAGTGTGTTTAAAAAGGTTCATTTGTGGAATAACTATATGCATATTATTGACCAAAGGAAAAATTACCCCAAATGTTGACCTGATTCTCTAGAGAAATGTGTTTAGGCAGCAGAGGGATTCCTGGTGGGGACTGAGAAACTCCGTAATGGGGGACTGCACTTGGTCTCTTTTGAGGTTGATTCTGATGTGTGTAGTCTTTACATCCTATTAAATTTTTGAAAGATAAACTGATACAGGAATGATTTGCCAAGGCTAGCAACTCTTCCTTTTAAAACCTTGGCTCTGTGTACACATTGAAGGGATGGGGGAGTAAGATAAAAGCATTATAAATATGAGGTTAACTGAATTCAAATAGAAGGTTCTCTCAAGTTATTGCATTCCTTAGAAAATAAATACATTGCGCATATGGTTAAGATTGATCAAAAAAGTATTCTGTATGCCAGTGATTACATTCCCATCTGTGATTAAGGTTTTCTGCCTGCATCTGGTTTTCACATTATATTTCTGTAACAAGAATCCTTTATATAGCAGAGTTCACTTTCTGTATTTTCTATTAGCGGCAGCTTGAACTACTGCACAGATCGCAGATTTACACATGTGGTTTTCATTACTTCATACCATTGAGAAAAAGTAATATTTGTTTGGGAATGTATGTTTTCCACAATTTCCATGGTAATACAACATGTTGAGCCTTTTTAATAACACTCTTGTAGAACTACAAATTGTTTGAGGCATTCTACCCTTGGTGGAGTTTAGCTTTTAAACTTTTCTCGGTGTATGTTCCCCTCATCATGGTGTTTAACAAATTGGAGAGCTGAGGATCTGAACAAAGCAATTATTAAAGAGAGACCTTTTACTATCATTTGTGGGGGGATACGGACTTTAGTGTGGGTTTTGTATCACCGCTATCTGGGTATATATTTTATAGTGTTCAGTACCATTACTTATTATTATTTCATTTTGGAATGTGTTGGATGTATAAAACACAAACTTAATACTCCAAAGTCATTATTTTAAAAAAATTAAATATTAGCTTCTGTTTTTTTAAGGGGGTCACTCTATTGATTGTGATACAGTGTTTCATATGTAAACTAGTTAAGTGGGGAAAATCCTCATGGGTAACTTTAGGTTCCTATTGTATATTATTTGAATGTGTATTTCTATGCCATGTTAACATTTAAGAACTTATAAACATGCACATTTAAAATATTTTGTAACACTACCTTCCTGCCAACTTTTCTCCATGCACTTCAGCATGCTCTGATTATAAAATAGACACAAATTAAAAAGTGAAACAATATATTCTGCATGGGGGAGGGGGGATCATTTATAATTGAGAAATTTATCTTTCAAAGGAAGTATATCCACATTGTAATTTTGTGTCTCAAAACTGAGATCTTCTACACCTTTTTTATTAATAAATCTAGACATTAGGCTCTATTTAGCAGCCATGAGAAGGAAGAAACAGACTCTAGGGGATTTGTATGTGCTTTGCCTCTTTCATTTGTTCAGTGGAGATATTAACTATGGCCCACCCTGGCATGATCCACTTTTATTGGTTTCTCTGATGTCTTTTGTTGGTGGTTGCTGAAGCACAAAATATTACAAAATATCATTGCATCGAAAAAAATTTCTATTTTCTCCTTTTCTGCATAATATTTGTTTATTTTCTATTTATAAAATGTTTTTACCTTAGTATAGAAACATTGGAAATAGGATTGTGTAGAAAATTACCCCTATTTCCATCTTCCAGAAATAATCATTTGACATCTAGATGTATTTACTTTCAGTCTCCCTCCCTTGCACCCCACCTCACCTCTGGTATTTGACTGTTTACATACGTGTACACACATCCATGTATTTTGGTCATTTTCTTACTGAAATTTTTGCTTTATCATTTATTAGGTTACCTGGTAAACTAAATGTTCGCCAAGTTTCAGCTGATTGTCTTTAGTGATCTTTGCTGAGTCTCAAGACAATCTCAACTAAGAAATGTCTAGTACTGTATTTTTCCTAAATGTTTATTTAATTTTTACCATAAGAAATAAGGAACAACTGATTGCATGATACAGAATCATAATGTGGCCCATAAAGGACATTGATTTTTTAATTTATTTTTTAAGTAAAATTTGCTTGTTTATATACATCAGAGTATATTCACCAATTTTAATTTCTAGGGAGTACTTTGGCTCCTTAAAAAAATAATAGCAACAGCTTTAGTAATACTTTTTGAGACTGCTTTTATAAATCTTTATTCCTTTACATTTACTGAGTTCCTCCCTTACGTGCATATGATTGTGCTTGAGTTATAGTTCATAAATTATAAGAATTAAATAGTGATACCTTTTTCTACACATAGTCGTGGTAGTAAGAGTGAGTAATAGGCACTCAATAAATATTTGAGAATGGATGAATGAATGACTTCTAAAGCTGCCAAATCTAGCAGGAAAAATGAGAACATTTGGATTTCTTTAGAGAAAAAGAGGAAGTAGAAGAAGTTTGTTGATTTGGTAAGATGATTCACCAGTAATTGTTGTTACTTGTATTTTAAAACTAGTTGACTCCATAGATTATTTGTGACTAATAGTAGTTGTTTTAGACTCTTTTAGCTAATAACGGCAATGTTTAAATTTCAGAATGGTGAAGCACTATGGATACTACTTTGTTTTGAAATAGAATTTATTTTGTATGTAAAATTCCATACACTAAAATAAACACATAATGTTTCAAAGCATTTTCTAAAGAAAACATAATAGCTGACAGATTATTTAATTTTTTTTTTGAACAAGGTAAAAGCTAACGCATTCTTTTAAGGTATTGATGTACATATGTTTTAAACCTATTTAAAGGAAAAGGAGTTGTCAGGTTCAGAATGTGTCTAGCTTTGAGTCAGATGACTGGAGAATTAAGAGTCCTTTAGAGCATGTCCTTATAGGAACTGAGAACATGGGGATTGTCTTGGATTCTTCGAAAATTTGGAAGAGTTTGTGTCTGTTTCTTAATACAAACAAAACAAAACTGGTCTAGTATTATCGTGTAAGTGGATGGGTGTGATACTTCAGACTGGTTGTGATATATGCATTTTTTTTCCCTTTGTTGTTGTCAATAGAAAAGATTGATCTCTGGGCTGGTGAACATAATATCTGTCCCAGTCAGAAAAGGAGAGAGGAAATTAGCAGAGCGATTGGTGGAGAATGATATCTGTCAAAAGAAACACTTGGAGAGCACTGAGTTTAGTAATAGGTGACTGCCGGAAAAAAGGGAACTTTGAATATTGTCAAGGTAAGGAACAGACAAATATTTTGATTTTGCCATTTACTTAAAAAAAAATTATTGTTTTCCCAATAAATTATAATTGTGAGATTTTTTTCTTTTTATTTCTTCTAGTGCCTGTTAATAAAGAATTTGTATTCTGTATTTTAAAAAAATGTCTTTGAAGTCTTTGGGTGTGTGATTGGGTGGGGATCTATCAGCCTGGCTGTGGGAGCCCTTGTTTGATAGCTTTGGGTCTGAAGATCTCAAATGATCAAGTACCAAATTTCTTTCCCACCCTCTTCTTGTTGCAGTGCTTCTTGCCATGTTTCATAATACATCTGTTATAAGCTGAGCAATACTTGGAGTTAAAGAGTAAAAGCTATGCCATGATTTCTGTGTTTATTGTAACTTGAGATGGTGTTTTCTGAAACAGTTTGTTGACTAAAGAGGGGGAAGAAAGTGCTTTTCAATTTATTATTTCTTCTGATTGATTTGGATTTTTTTTTTTTTTAACTTTTAGGTGAATGTTACTTCCTAAGCAGAATTCATGTCCATGGGCACATTAAAAAAAAAAAAAAAATCTAACTGTAGGAAAACAGCAACTTTCAACTAAGTATGTTATTACCATTTGGCAAGAGACTTCTTAAAGCCTGCAACATTTCAAAATTAAGGAGAACCCTGAATTATGGGTTCCAGAGAGTTGATGCCTCCTGTAGCCAGCTCAGTTTTCGGGTTAGTGGGCTTGTGCAGAAGCACAGACGATTAAAGATAAATGGTGCCAGGAAAAAGTTGAGAGTTAACACAAATGTTGTGTAATACTGGTTGGCACTCGAGTGACTGGGAAGGGATGTTTGAAGTTCTTTGACTGCCTGCCTGACTGACTACATGGAAAAGAGAGGTAGCAAAATATTTACCATTTGTGGCCATGGTTCTGGAAGTATCACTGCTGGTGCCCACCCCACAGTATCTACTCTTGGAATTCCTACAAATACTTATTGGCTTGTTCTGTAAGTTTCCAAGAAGGTGTTGGCAAATGAGGGTGTTTTTGTTTTTGTTTTTGAAAGACCATAGAAAATGAAATCATTTTCCATGTAATTACGAATCCTTTGAGGTAGCCTAAATGGTGATTTAGTTCCTCTGTGTTTCTCTTCCTTTCATTCCCATCCCCTTTCATTCTTCATCTTAAGATGATCTTTTCCAGTAATTAGTGAGAGACAGTCAAGAGAGAAGGCAAGGAATTCAGTTGTATTAAATAGTCGAGCCATCTCTCCGCTCTATTCCTCATGTACTGTTGTTACTAAAAATTAATTTTTTGTGAACTCACATCTGGGTTGATTAGACTTCTGAAGTCTAAAAATAGAAAGGTGTCCATGTCTTAAAGGAAACTAGTAATAATAGTAACAACAACACCAGCAACCCCTGCTGGGGAATTTGTTCCTTTTCATCTTCCATCAGAAGAAAGCACTTGTTTTAAAAGAGGATATAACCATTTTTTGCCTCATGTGTCTATTTGGGGGCTCTTAATAATATGATAAAATCACCTAAGGTGCAGATTACAAATTGCAAAGGCTATTGGGTTGAAAAACTTGAACGTATGTTGCAGATCCAGAGGGTCCTGGTCTTCACCCTTCCCCAGCCCGTTATAGTCATATCCTCTTGTTGCGTGGGCTGTGTCTGGGTGCCGCTGGCTTTGTACCTTGGCAGCATGGAGGGTCCATATTGAAAGCAAAAATGCATGACAAAGACATTTTTAAAATGACTTAATGCATTTTGTTATCCTATGCAAATACTGAATGGATAGCATCAGTTATCGGACACCATGCTGAGTTCTTTCTGTCCTTTCTATCCGTGTGTGTGCATACATCCTTAAAAAAATGATGAGAGTACACACACACACAATATTTATATATATTTTATATATTTTATAACTGTTGGGATAGCTATTGGGTTTTTTTTATTTTTTATGTGGCATTGCCACTTTTTCTTCTAGTTTTTTTCCTTCCTTTTTGTAATGGTAATGGGTATATAGAAATAGAAGGTTCAGACTCAAGTTGACCTAAGAAGTAAAGAAGAACAGAAATCATATACTTTAAATTTGCAAACACCTGGAATCCATTGGGTTCCTGGGGTTGTAATTTGGAGACAGGAAAAGTAAAGAACTATGTGAAGTTGAACAGTCGGGGCTCTAAGTGAGAATGGCCTGAGGTGGCGCCAGAGAGTCTGGTCTGTGTGTTGAGTTTGTGGTGGTGGTGGGGGGGGTGGGGGGAGGGTCATGAGGAGACAGATCTGTGGGGGGTGGGGGAGCAGGGAAGGGGAATGATGCTGAGGGGACAGCCACCAGCTTAGGTAGAAGCTGGTAAAGGCAAAACGCTGCTATGTTTCCCCCCAGTGTTTTGAAGCATATCCAAAATAGGCATAACGCCTGGTCCTCTAGAATCTGGTTTGAAGTTGGTCTCCTGTAATGCTTGCCTTTGTGAGGGGTGGGTGGATTTAGGACAGCTGGGGAGTGCTTGCTCTTAGAAGCCACTAAAGGAAAATACTAAGAAGGGTCCAGTAGTCGTCATAAATAATAATTTAAAAAGATCCATTAGCTGTCTTAAAAATGCAAGGGGAATAGTGTGGGAGACAATTATGACAGAAGAAACTTCTGTTGCAGGGTGGTGTGTATTTGTGTTCATATCATGGGGTGACATACTGATATAGTTCCAATTTGTAGATACTGTATGGGTCTCAGTAGCTACATTTGTATTTTAGAAAAGGGTGATTTTTTTAAAAAGTTAATTTAAATGGTGCTGTGCACCCTTAAATATTGGTTATCTTTATTAGGAAAAGAGGAAAGTTATTTTCTCAAGTAAAATTGCTGGTTTTTGAGAGCTTCTGCATTTATTTTTAGTTTTTCTTGGTCATGTTTGAGGGGTCTGATAGCATTAATGGGCTTTACCCCACATGGAGCTTTGAGCTTATTGTAACACTGCACACTGATCCCAGGTCAGTGTGATGCGTGAAATCAATTTATTTGAATCTCTTTGCCTCTATAGGAATTTGGCAGCATGCCAGTTGTTTTCATTTAATGTTCTTTGTGTTGAACACAGACAAGCAGGCATGCTTTTGTATTCCTCTCTCCTTTGGTCTCTGTCTCTTTCAGCCAATATTTTACTCTATGGATTTTGAGATGAAGGAAGAATATATTATTTATGTGATTCTAATCATTGCTTAATGTGTGTGTGTATGTGTGTGTGTGTTTGTATAAGCGTACCACTTTCATTTCTTTTGAGGGATATTTTTTATATTCCTGATTTTTAATGGTGACTTTCTTTGTATACAAATATAGTTTTGCTTAAATGAGATTTTTGAAGAAACATACTAAACCAGATCATAGGTGGTATTTACTTGCCATAATGCCCATTACCAAAACTGAAAATAACAATATTAATTGTACAACACAACAAATGTTTAATTTGTGAACCGGACTATCAAAATCATTTCTTGGGGAGCTTTTTTTTTTTTTTTTTTGAATTTGCAGATTTACACTTTAATCAAGCACACAGGCTAAAGAAAACAGGGTTATTATTTGGGTATTATTTTCTTTGAATAACCCATCTTAATTAAGGCAGTGTTTTGCACTGATTTGTTATATATAAATTTTTACGGAGTTCCTGCATTAGGTTAATTTTTGGCTTTTTAAAATTGGGGGGGGGGTAGTGACCGGGAACAGCAACAGCACAGAGGTTTTTATTACAAATAGACTCAGACCTTTCTATGGATGTTTTTGTAGGGAGGATTTGTTTCTGGGTCAGCTTTAGGAAGAGGTGGAGAAGGAAACGAGAGAGAGTGAGAGGAGAATGTTCTGTTGATGCCCCGGGCAGTTCTTGCGGAAGTTGATATGCAGAACCATGGAGCCCCAGCTTCAGGGTCAGGCTCATACCCAGAGCCCTGCTTCCTTGTTTAATTACCTGAAGAGCAAAACAGTCAGCCTGAGAGTGTGTGAACACCCAGTATCTCTTACAGCCGCCTGGCGTTCTGACATCCTGCAAGGCCAGCCCTGTCTGTCCGCCAGCGTCAGGCTGGCTCCCGCCCTGGGTTCCTTTCTTTCTGGAGGCATTGTGTGGAAGAGGGTTTGGTCAGGAATTTGAGGTTCCTGCCAGTGCTGTGTCCCGGCTCTCTCCTTCTGGACTACACTGACAGATACACTTAATTTTTTTTTTTTTTAAACGAATTTAAAAATCTGGCTCTTTCATTTTATACTCTGGCCTTGCTCTGAAACATTGTCTCTGTCAACGGCAACAGATATTAACCAGGGGAGAACTGGGCTTAGTTAATGGGTTCTTGTTTTCCTAATTCCTGTTATAGCGTGTCCTCTGTGAGTTGCCCTTTTAGGTCAGACTCAGGAGTAGCTCAGTGTGGAACTAGTAGTTTCAGAGGTTGTTTTGATGAGGCAGTTTTAGAACCTTAATCTGTCCACGAGAACAGTTCATCTTTAAGCAAAGGTGATAGAACTTTTAAGGTTGGGTTGTTTTTTATTTTTTTCCCCTGTCCTTGGAACTTGAACATGGACTTGAGCATTTGCTGTGGGAAGAGCCACACCCTTTGATGAAGCTGGGGGTGGCTGACAAATAATATTTGGACAGCGATGTGTGGCCAATTTGAGGATAGTATAGGATAAATATTCTTTTTTTTTTTTTTAAGATTTTATTTATTTGACAGAGAGAGACACAGCGAGAGAGGGAACACAAGCAGGGGGAGGGGGAGAGGGAGAAGCAGGCTTCCCGCCGAGCAGGGAGCCTGATGCGGGGCTCGATCCCAGGACCCTGAGATCATGACCAGAGCCGAAGGCAGATGCCCAACGACTGAGCCACCCAGGCGCCCCATATATAGGATAAATATTCTTAGGAATGCTTGGAGATGGAGCTATTCGGGAGATCCCCAGAGTATAACAAGATGTTATCTTACCAAGAGGAAATCCAGCAGGTTCTTTATCCACATGTGGGCTGATGAAATGTCCGCACGGTGGGTGGGGGAGCAGAGGTGGTGGCGGCAGTGGGGTTTCCTGCAAAGGGAGGGGAAAGTGTGACTACATGTTCAGTGATTTGGTTTTTCCAACTACTTCATGCGGATTCTGTCATGCAGACTTAAGGGCATTTACCCTTCTGATACACGTACGTGCATGTCATTAATGCTAATGGGAGCTGTGGGTAGATAAAGAGGGCAGCGTATGCCTCTGCCTTGTGTACCAGCACAGCTCCAGGGAATTGATTCCATTCTTTGCAAAGAAGAAAGGAATCGCCTTTGCGAGGGAAGAGTTTGGTAGGGATGATTCTAAAAACTTCCTTTTCGCACTGTACTTATGGAGGTAATGTCAATATTTTATGTATTTATATCCCACTCCAGTGAAAAGTATATGATCATTTAAATAATTGGATTAGCCCCGTGCATCTTGTGAGGGAGCTGGCCTCACCGTGGTCTGTTATGCACCAGCATAAACCGCTCTGCCGGAAGTGTTATGTGTATCCTCGGGCATGTGCGTGTTTATTTATGTATCAGCCTGGTGCATTTCTTTCAGAGCATTTCTCTTTTCCACATCCATATAAATAGGAAAAAAGAAAATATATAAGTATATTTTAAGCCACAGGCAGTGTTCTTCACTGGTGTCCTCCTCCACGTGATAGACGCGGGGTACCCCGCTTTCCAGCTCTAACTTCTTGGTAGTTCTGTCCGCACTGGAGCTTTCTTGAATGTGAGTAATATTAGTGTTATTTGTAGCATTAAGCCTTGGCAGCGGAGAGTGTATAATGTGAGAAAAGCTTGGAGGACTCTGAAAAGCAAATGGAGAAAGTTGTGGTTTGCAGGTGGCGTCAGGAATTACAGAAGAAAATGCGAACAAGAAAGCGGGGTTGGTGCCTGGCGCCGAGTGTGCTCAGTAAGTGTGGAGTGAAATGGCAAGAAAAAAGTGGATCTGTGGAAGAAGAAAATGGGAGGAGGTGAATACCTCTAGAAAAAAAAGGGAAAAAACCGTATTCTGTTGGTAACTATGGACTGCGTCAGGAATGAAGACAGGACATTGTGATATAATGAGTAAAAAAGTCACAGTATTCTCAAAGTTTAATAAGATTTCGGTGTATACAGTTAAGAATACACATAATGAAAAGTCAGAGTGAGAAGTTAAGTTTCCATACAGAGTAAAGGAATTGAGCTGAGGTCTATAGGTTTTAACCACTATTCAGTGTATTTAAGAATATACAGCATTAAATTCTATTCTGCCTGGTTTGTGTGGGGAAGGGGCATGCATGATGAAAGCCAGTAGTAGGTCAGAGCAAAACATTGATTAAAAAATTTACCTTGGTGAAAAAGCAGATATACTGCGCTGGGTATTATTTGAACAAATAAAGTGGTTTTGTAATGAAAATTTGTAATGGAATCCATGGTAGCTAAAAATCGTTTTTGAGTGCATTTGAATTTGTTTACAAATGTGGCAAATTTAGTGTGTGTGCATAGCTTTTGATAAACTGAATGTGGAGAGATAGAAGGGGAGAGTTTGTTAGAGGTAAAAAAAAAAAAAATCTGGGACTTTTTTTTATTGCTGTGTATTTGCTCCACCTGGTGGATTTTGTTGAAAGTGTTTTAATCCATGTTAATGAAAATGATACCCTTTATACAATTTATAGGAAGATGAATCTTTTATTTTTGTTTTGCAAAATGGTTTAATTCCTATCTAGGTCAAAACACTTACCTGTCTTTTGTTCAATTCTTTCATTGCATTGAAAGTAATATTTATTGTTTTGTTTCGTTTTTTCTGTTTCAAAATGTAATATATGCTCATTTTAGAAAATTTGGAAAACAGAAAAATTTAAAAAGGAAAATAAACATGATTTGTAATTTCACCATCCAGAATCATTGCATTGTTTTTAAGAATAGATGTTATCCGTAGAGAAGCAATTTGCATTTACATTTATCTAAAGATATGTGGAGTTGTTAAATATTATGCCAAAGGATGATGATGTGATTATAATTATTTTTGGACAAATGCTGCTCTTAGAATTCCCAGGCTCCAAAAAAGTCAGTGTTTAGCAGGAAGTACTTTTATTAAGCTGCACGTCTACAGAAGGCAAAGGTAGTAGAGATTAAAGGTGCCTCATGAATTCATAGGGCTGCTCATAGGGGTGGTGAGATCTGTTGTTCCCTGGGTTTACACAGATTGCTTTCTTTGGAAATCTTAAGGATTCAGTTGTGCTTTGATCATCTTATTGTTTTCCTTAGGTTATTCTTTTTTTCTCCTTTAGACTCTAACAGCTCTGTAACAGAAGGTGAAGTTTTGAAAACAGTGTCTCCATATGCAAGGGATTTGGAGACCTTTTTATTGTCTTTAAAATTGTCATTCATAGTCCTCATTAGCATTTATTGTTGCAAGCGTACAAGCAGAAAATGTGAAATTGGTATGTCATCAATAGCCCCACAGAGCTCTCGAGCCCTCCGATTTTGCCTGCAGTGTGGTGTGGGCTGGGCTTTGAGGGAAAGCTGTCCAGATGGCTTCCTGCACAGAGCAGAGCTGCAGGTTTTTGTCTCTGGTGCCGAGAGGAGGGAAAGTTCATTGGAGCATACGCCATCACCCTTGCGTTTTAACAAAACTAACTCACCATTAGTCAGGCTGGGGAGGTGGTGACATTGAAACAAAGGTTTTCCATATAGTGTTACAGTCCTTGCCAATGGATAAGGGATAAGGGATGGGTAGTTAGGGTGTCTCCTATATTAGCGGAGCGATTCTGGTAGTTAGAAGAAAAAATTTGAGGAAAGTATAAATGGTAACTTATTTACAGATTTGCATGCAAGGGTGTGCTTTCTAAGATTGATTGCTTTTATATGAAAATGCTGTTATTGGAAAAGACATAGTTAATACAGGGAGTGTTCAGCCTTGTGGGTTACTAAGGAAGTGTGTTCCTTCAAAAATTTTAAGATAATTTAACCCCTTGCTGGTGCCTATGGAGTAATTTGTATTTAACGATATGAGTTAGGTTTGAAGTTTGCATTTCAATAATATAACATTCAGTAAGTGCAAGTGCTAAGTCTGTTGTAGCATTTCAGACTGTTTTTGAAGATTTGGCATCAAAAGTCAAAAGTTGTTGGTAGAAAAGAATTACAATATGTTGTGATGTTTTAAAGGCATCGGCCCCGTCAGAAAAAATTTATAATGATTACAAATATAAGCTTTATTTCCAGCAAGTGATATTTTATCTTAAACAGATTTCATTTTGCAGAAACACGCATACATGTGCCCCACATACTTCAATTACTAATACACATCTTTTCATTCCTATGTAGAGAATATTATACTTTAGCCAGAGTTAAGAATCAAATACATTGAGGCAACCCTCTCAGGTCCCCTCCCTCCTTGGGAGCTTTGTACTGTCACTTCGCTATTTCTCAAAAAAAACCTTACTTTGCTGCCCACCAAAAAAACAAAAAAAACATCAAATACATTGCTTGAAAAATTGTTGGAATTATGTAGGTAACATTTTATTCTGTAGACATTGAAGATGGGGGGAAAAAGCCCCTAAGAAACTGTTCGGCTTATCAGTTTAGGAAATCACTATTATTTAAAAATACATTATGATTGGAATGTTCAAATTACAGTTTTAGTGCACGTTGGTAACTCACTCTAACTGATGGAGATAACAAAAATCAAAGTGACCTGAGTCCTTGAGTTTGATATGTCATAGGTGAAGGGAAAGGGTCATGACTTCTAGTTCTCGACCTGCCACTTGCCATAGTAGATGAGGATTTCTCGACAGACCACGCAGCGTGTTCTCTATGGGACACTGTGTTGTGTAGTGCTTTGTCGTCTACTTGCAAATGATCTAGGCAGTGAAGCTTTTCTGCTTCTGTGATGTCTGTTATAATCACCTCTTAAGACAAGCTTCCTCTATCCAGCATGCTTTCTTTTGCTTGATTCCATCTTACTGCTAGCACTTAGGCCCTCTTGGACAGCCCTAAATAACCCTTTGACCCCATGATGTTTGTACACCCTTCAAATTCTTAAGATGGTAGTCATGTCCCCTGTTCCCTTGTCATTTAAGTAAAGTTCTTGCGAGCTCTTCTGTGGGCTGGCTGGGAGTTGAGGCGCAAATGCTTGCCAATCATTTCCCCAAAAGGAAATATTTGAGGGAAATAGTGTGAATGTAGCTGGCTGTTTACAACAGACGTTTATATAAAGGAGTTAAAGTGACAGCTAAGCTCTTACCTTTATGGAATACTTCAATGAACTTTTTAACTTAATTTTTTTTTCCTACTCCACTCATTTCTTTGTCATTGGCTGCATCTTATGTTGTAGCCTAAGTAGAACATAAACCAGTTGTTTCTCTGGCAGACAAAGTATAATTGGATTTATGTTTGTCAGAAGACAATCTACTATGGCTTTTACTTAATGCAGTTTCACATGTCTTTCAGTGGCAGCAACAAATTAATGTACATTTTTATTAGGTGTTGTATCTATTTAATTGACTGTCAAAGTGATGAGAAGTTAGGAAATCATCCAAAAGAGAGGTCCATCTCCCTTAGCCCAACAGCTCACACATTAGGTAGGTTTGCCCTGTCAGTGGGATGCCTTTAGAAAAACTAATAGCTTCCATCTGGGTGGAAAATCAAAACCTTTGGGGTCTGACAAAACTAGCAGATTTGAATTTGAAAGCAGAGCTAATGCCTCCATTTTATTTTTTACCATTCGCCCATAAAACATTATTTTCCAATATGTCAGCCTCATTTGGTGGCCAGTGGTCTGCAATTGAAAGTGGAACAAGCAAGCGGAGAAATCTGGACATTAGTGAGTCTGCCCTTTCAAGCTGGTGTGCCACTTTGTGGAAGGGTCTCCCCTAAGAGCAGGGGGGTCTTAATGACCATTCATCAATGCTCGTTGGCTGATCATTGAGTGCCTTCTCATTCAGTTTATCAAGTCTTGCACATAAAAAGTCAGAATAAGCCTTATTCAGCTTTGTTAAAGCCAACTAGGAGTAAAATGCTCCATTTGAACCCATTTTACCCTTGTTTTTTCACTTTGTTAATGCAGCCCTGCTTAAATGAGTGCCTTTATTGGGTCGGTTAGAATATCTGAAACTATTAATTCTCTTGTATTGAATAGCTGGTGGCAGGCCAGAGCAGATGGGGTAGGAAAGTATTTGGTTGGGTGTATTGCTTTCAATTAGGATCAATGAGGTTTCAGCTCCTTTGAATTAACTCACTTAATACCCACTGTGTGAAGTCACAATGTATCACAACAGCCTGCTAAGAGCTGAGAGGAAAGTTGAGAAGACCTGTGGAAAAGCTTTAACTGGCATTCGCCCTTCACGGGTGTAGAGAGCTTTCATTAACTGCAGACGATTTCAGTAGACTGATAGTCCCTGTTGGTAAGTCAGGCTTGACCAAAGGAAAAATCTGTAGGACAGGGCTGGTCTGTTTTGGAAATAAGTGAAAGATACCTGGGAGGAAGGCAATACCGTAATGCCCTTCTAGTGAAGGATCCAACTTTATTGTCAAAAACCAATTTATGTATTTCAGGGGGAGCCTGACGTTAAGTCGTTGACTAAATTTCCCAATTCAGAAAGTGACAAAAAAAAAAACAAAAACAAAACAAAACACATCACCTTCAAAAAGCTCTGTGTTCTTAATTAAAAGACATGCATTAACTGACATGGCTCTCCTGAGGAAGCACTTAGTTGGTCAGCAGTGTAGTCTCTGTTATTGTTCTGAATATATTTTAAGTATTTTTTCAAGTTTATTTTTTTTTTAGTAATCTCTATGCCCAACGTGGGGCTCGAACTGATGACCCTGAGATCAAGAGTCACATGTTCTTCCGATGATGGAGCCAGCCAGGCGCCCCTATCTTAAGTTTTAAAAAAGTATGTTTCCTCATGATGATGCAGGGCAGTGTTTTTGTACTGGAGAAAACTTTTGTAGTACGTATTCAGTACATACTCTTTTTTTCCCCCCATTCACCTACATAAATGCATTCATCATCTTATTGATTGTCTATTTTTATTATACAATTTGGATGTTAGAGATTTTGGCTCCCTAAGCTCGTTCTTTCTTTCTTTCTTTCTTTTTCCTTTTATTAAAGGGAAAGTTATTTCTGTCTAAGTAACTGTACAGAACTATGTATCCAGATCTCCCTGTTTAGGGAGAACTGCCAAATGGGGTTGCTGCTTTGCTTGCTTCCGTGGATGAAAGCAGAAGAGGAGGGGACCGGTTCCTTGAGAAAAATACTGAACTCATCTCAGATGCACACCATTCAGTTAGGCCCTTTCTGCAGTCAGACTTCTAGGTGAGAATCTCCAGGGATCTGGGTTTTGTTGACGTGGATCAATTTAAAGTGGCAATTACTGTAGTCAGAGAACAGCTTAAAAAGCTTTTTTTACACATAGAAAAGATATATAATCACACAGCATATGGAAGTTCAGTGTTCTGAGTAGTGGTGTGTAGGAACTTGCCGTGTACCAGTATTAAGACCCAGTTTTAAACCTGGATATCATCCAGTTTTCTTAAAGTGTATTGCATTTTTGTCATATGATTTTCTATTTCAGAAGTGATTCACCGTGCATATTGATGAAAGTTGGGTCTCCCACTGTGAAAATGTTTTCTTCCTAACGTAGGTATAGTATTAAAAAAAATCAGTGACACGTAGCATTGAGTGGCTTTAAAAAAAATAACTCTCTTTGAAAATGAACATCCACAGACTCAGGATGCTGGATTCCATAAAGGCCCTTATAGCAGGACTTAATTGATTATCATACTCATGCCTACTATAAAGCTTTCTGTCATAAGAATGTTTGAGCTTGGTGCTTAACTGTACTGAAATCCATTACACAGAACCTCATTACAAGTGACATCTAACTAAGATGAACAAAAAGATTGGCCTCATAAATAGGGTGCAGTATACTATTAGTGACAGAACAGAGTAATCATTATGAATTGTAGTCTTTTTACAAGTTGTCTCTGACAGTGATGGATTTTTGAGGGGTTCACTAGATGAAGCCATGCTTCCTGGGTGCAGTATTTAGGGGCTGTAGACATGCTTATTGATTGACGCTGTTTACCAGAGATGATTTATTTTTAGTTTGTGTAGGGTGTGTGCATGCATGTAGGTGTACTTTGAAACAGGTTGTGTGTACTCTTGGGGAGAGGTGTAGGAAGGGTGAGTAGGTAGAAATCACAGTCACTGCCTCTGTTTTTCAGATGGGTTTTTGAGATTTCTTTGAGGCAGCAAGTAGGGAAAAAAAAATCAATCTGACAAGGGCTAAAAGCATATGGAAAGTAGTATAAGCAGAGGACATGTCGAAGACCGTGAAGGGACAGCAAGAGTTAAAGGGGATGCTCCTGTCTGTCATAGGCATTGAGCTTGCGGGCTGGGCAGAGACTCCTGAGTGGAATTGTTTCTGTGTTTATAGTGGATTGACCATACATTGGAAAGGTAGAGCCTGCGGAATCTGTCTCATTGTGTGCCCTGTTGTTAAAACAAATAACACACAGACCTTAGGAAAGATTTGCAAGTGTTAAAATGAAGAAGAGTTTTAGAAGCGAACAGTATTTTCCTTCTGCCTGGCATTTTGTGTTTGGAAAAGGCATGCAAGGCAGGCAGGCGTATGTTTCTGCTATGAGGCAAGGATGTTTTACAAAGGACTAAAGAGGGACCGCTGAGAGGAAAATAGCCAGCTTTAGATAAAGCACTGTAACAAAGGCTTGTAGTTTTATATATCATGGTGTCCATTAAAGCTTATGGGGAAGAGTCCATTGAACCTGGCTGGGTATGTGTTATTCATGGGAAGGATAAACATTTAAGGGTGTGCAAAAAAATCAGAAATCAGGAGGATGTGATTGTTCAGCTTTTGAAAAGGCTTTACAGTGAAGATTTTGTTTTCATCTCGCATGGATCTCTACGCAAGGTAGAGGAGAGTAAGCTGAAAATGTTTGGAGCATATCAACGCAGGGATCCCAGGGGGTTAAAAGCACTCTAGTAAAATAAAAGTGGTCTGCTTCTGCTTCTAAAAAGTGTTCTATTTTACACATACCACTGAGAAGCTGACAAAGGGAATGATTCGGATACTTTGTTCAGTAGGATAAACTGGCACAAAATACAAAGTCTTAAAAAAAATGTTTTTTTTTTTACTGTTTTGGATTTCCAGTTCAATAAACAAGCTTTGAGGTTTGTGCCTACGTTTGATTTTTAATAGAGTTTCCAATTATGGCTGTTAATAGAAGATGGAAGGGAAGCCGTTTCATTGTGAGCAGTGGTAGGGGGCCAGTCTACTTTCCATTCTTTTGGCAAAATAAGGGTTAACTTGTAACGGGATGGGGGTGGTGATGAATGAATTATTCAGCGTTTAGCTTATCATTCTGCGTTTTACTTTCTGTTCTTTGGTGCTCTGGAACTTGCCCAGAGAGGTAGAGTGGGTAAGGGGAGGTAAGGGTTGCAATACTTTGCACACACATCCCTGTCATTGTTCTGCCTGAGGAGACAGGGCTGGGTTCAAGGCCACATGTGCTCCTGTCATCATCCACATTTCTGCTCCAAGTGCAATCCGGAGTGTCAGCTCTCCATCTGTCTCTGCCTGGCAGGCGCACGCGCCCAGCACCCTGCCTCGGGCTATGCTGCCCCAGCCCCTTCTGACGGCCCTCCTCTCTCTGCTGGTGCTCATTCCAGAACAGGAGGCATGAGCCCCGATCCCGCTGGATTTTAGGAGAGAGTCACTTTCCGTGTGGACGCTGGATTCAAGGATGCCTGGTGAGTTAGCCCTGCTGCGCTCTCTCTCTCTCTCTCTCTTTCCCTGATTTTGAAATGAAGAAAGCTTACTTTTTATTATGCATGGAGAATACCTTCTGCCCCACGCCGGACCGGATTTTGCATGGGCAGGCAGAGGCTGGGGGTGACAGAGGTGAGGTGTGGAAGGTGGCGGAAAGAGAGCCATCAAGATCTAGATAAAGGGGTACAGGGTGTGGAGGCTCTGCTCTGAGAATTTGGGAGGTGTGTTTTAAAGGCAGAGGGGAAGGTACAGCCACGTATGTTTGCCCAGAGCAGCAATTTTCTTGAGGGATTTAGCTCAAGTAAGAAGTATTGTTTCTGTGATGGATTTTGTGACTGTCATCTGTACCTTGTATCCTGCAAATTTCATCTGCGGAGAGAGTTTTCAGATTATGGCAGAATCCTGGGATAAGGTCTCTTTAAAAAGCTGTTTATGTCAGAGAAAGTGAAGGAAGCTTTGGAACTACAAATAATTTCAGTCTTGCCCTAAATCAACAGTCCTTAGATGTCATCGGGCAAATAATTGAAATCAGTTAATTAAAAAGAAAAGGTCTGCTGGATTGCCGAAGCTGTTGTGGTCCTGGAAATTGAGTGTGTGTCAGTTTCCTCTGAAACATGTTATCTTTGGAGCCTGGAGTGTCTCTGTGATGGTTGCCAGTGAAGTCTCTGCTTGTGGAGAAAGAAGGCTGGGAGAAGCCTGGTGGAGAAACTCGGGTTGCTTCTGCTGTTCTCAAGAACTGTCTGGATTGCCCTGTGCCTACTTTGAGCAGCCCCTCTCCATATAAAAAAAGATGGGGCAGATAGAGATCCTCCAGCTGGCTGATTTGTGCACATTATTTGGGTAGGACAGGCAGAAGAGGCTGTGCTTGGTCCCAGAGTTTGTACACCTCACAGATGGTGTTTTGAAACATTATCTGCCAGTTTTCTGCAACCACAGTTGTGTGTAGGTATTGCCAGTTGTTTGACGAATGTTTTTCCCTTTAGGATGTGTCTTGTAGTCCTCATCATTATTGATATATGTGCAGAAAGGATGTATTTGTGACAGAACTGCACTTTTTCATGAGTTCAGTAGACAAGGAATGCATGTCGCTGAAATATGGGGGAAATCAATTTACAGAAAGACAATGACTGAGGTCTTTGAAAGGTCATTTTAACTCTTTAAGCTCTCATCTTGATTTACATGCGCCATGCAACTAAAGATGTCATGTGCATTGGGTATGTGATAGGGAATTGGTGTGAAAAAGTGCTTGTGGTGGTGCTGGTGGTGCTGGTGCTGGTGGTGCTGGTGGTGGTGGTGGTGGTGCTGGTGGTGGTGGTGGTGGTGGTGGTGGTGCTGGTGGTGGTGATGCTGGTGGTGGTGCTGGTGGTGGTGATGCTGGTGCTGGTGGTGGTGGTGCTGCTGCTGGTGGTGCTGGTGGTGGTGGTGCTGGTGCTGGTGGTGGTGCTGCTGGTGGTGGTGCTGGTGGTGGTGGTGCTGGTGGTGCTGGTGCTGCTGGTGGTGGTGGTGGTGCTGGTGCTGCTGGTGGTGGTGCTGCTGGTGGTGCTGGTGCTGGTGGTGCTGGTGGTATTTTTATTTCGCCAGAATATTGTAGCAGCGTTGCATCTGATTTTTATGTCCTGTCTCGAATCTTCTTTGTTTTTATGCTCTAAGTATATGTGGAATGATCTCATTGATCAGCATTTTGAAGAGTCTGTGTTGTTTTGGTTAAAGCCCCATAAGTGCCCAAAGCCATTTGTGAATGATCATGGGTGAAAGAGATTAGTTAGGACCCTTGCTACCCCTTACTGCTTACATGATTTTAAAGTCCTCTTCAAAGCAGCCTTATTGAGAATACATTGCACTCTGAAGTTTTAGAATCATTGATAAGTTTGTTTCAGTGTTAAGTTGTTAATGTCTGACTGGTTCTAAGGCAGTAGCCTCAAGTGTGGCAGTGTTTCTCTCTCGCTCTCTCATCAACTGTGTTAGAAAACCTTGTACTTGGATGCAGAGAATATATTAACAGCTGTGACTATGAGCCTGCACCAGAATGGCGATACTTGAGCAGATCTGACACTTGGCTATTTTTGACACCCATCTGTACTTTTTAAACTCTCCTATCGCATGAACTGCCTCTTAATATGTTTTTAGCATATTTTAGTCCATACATATGTACTTATATTAATGGACAATTTTAACCATCTGAGACAGATTTTATGTTTTTAAGTAAGACATTATGTGGAGTAGATTAAAAGGATGTGTTTCGGGTAATCTGATATTGTCACTTTTCTTTTTTCTTTGACTACATATTTATGTATCAACATTTAATCTTACTATTACTACTACTGTTATCATTATTTAGTAGGTCAGATATCAGAACTGGTTCCTGGGTGTCTCAAACTTGATGTAACAATTCTCAGGTCTAGGACCTTTTTCATAAAAATGGGGATCCCTGTAAACAGATGTGCACAGACCGAACTTATTCAAAGACATACCAATCTGTGGGGGTGGGTAGGTAACAAAGTCTTAGTTTAGGGATTTCTAGAACTATTTTGGTTAAAAAAAACACACTTTAGCTGTTGATATCATACTGTTACAAAATGAGCCATAAAAAGTCGAAGGAGACCACGCATGCTTTAAAGAACTAGATTGAACTATTTTTATGATTTAACTTAATACAAGGAAATATCATTTCACTGCCTGTCACTTTGGAACAACTAGATCCTTGTGTTTAAGAAAAGGAAAATGTTTTCTCATGAGAGACCTTGGGCATTATATTCTTTCGGGAGGAGATGACTCCAAGCTTTCTGAAACGCTTATATTTTTATCCATCTTTGTATAATATTATCAAAGAACATATGTTGACCTACAAAATGCTTTCAGGACTGTTTCCTTAAAAGGACAATAAGTGAGCAGAGTCAGTGGAGCCCAGAAATAGTGCTGTTCTTTCAGAAGATGGCTAGTATTAGGTCAGACCACCCTTTCTCAATGGTCCTGCTCTCCAGATGTGCCTGGAACTTTTTTTTTTTTAAGTTCAAGTTTCCAAAAAAAAAAAAAAAAAAGGTTTGTTTTCAAAATCTGGTTTTACTTAAGACATCTCCATCCTGGAGTGCATTTCATAAATTGCCCACATATTTTTCTTAGCAGAGAACTTAACTGGCTGTAATTTTTAACACATGGCCACATCATGTGATATTTTCAAAACACTTACACATAGCTTTAAGAAGGTCCCTGCAGAAATGATCCATCCTCTCGTAGCCGGCCCGTTTTTTTAACAGCATATCTGCATTTTCCATTTAGTAGAGCTATATATTATTAGCTTACATTTTTGGGTAGTAAAACAGTGCATTGCTGATTGTAAAACATGGACTTTATTATCTGCTGAAAATTGATTTGGCATTTATAGCCACTGTGTACTAGACTGTTTTTCTGTTTTTAACATCAGTGCTTGCAAGTGATGATTTGTGTAAAAAACAGAAATGAAATTGCCATGGACAGACAACTGTGAGTGTCCCCAGTAACTGAACATTTGGATAATGCACCTGGTTATTTTTTTTAAATAGATTAATCTAGAAATGCTATTATGCAAGAACAAAAAAACACAACAGTCCATCCACTGTCACTCGATCTTACCTTGTGAGTTGGTTTGCTATTGTGTTGGGCGAACTCTTTGCTGTTTCAAACAAGCCTCCTGCCAGCTATGAAAAGAAAACCATATAAGCTGCAAATATCCAATTATAAATGTAGATGGTGCAGCCGTGACTTCTTTGTAGTAGGCACTTAGAAGTTCCAACTTCTCTTCAAGCCCTGGTACCATTTCCTTTCTCTTTTTCAATTATTTTCTGTTAATATTTTTGAGTCCTTGACCTTTTAGTTCTATGCATTTTAAATAATACTGGGAAACTTTTACAAGGCATCTTCCTGTGGAGTTAATGGACTATTGAAAAAGAAAAGTGTTCAATTTTTGGGGGGAGTGTGGTGGTGGTGGTGATTGCTGCTGACGATTTCGTAAAACAACTAGTTTATTTTTATTTCTTAGAGTATACATTTGCTTCGTGGGCATTATATAGCCTAGAAGTGTTTATTAACCATCTCATCACTACACTGATATTTGATGTCTGCAAGAGATTCTGTAATGTAATTGCAATATTCCGAACAGCCTTCTGTCTGAATCATCAGAGTGACAAATACCTTTAAGAGCTGGAAGGTTGATCTTGCAAGTGCTTTTAGTTTACAGATGTTGAAACTGAGGCACATAGAGGTCAGGCAACTTGCTCAGGTGTTTTATTAAAGTAAGACGATTCTCCAGTCCATCCTCTTTGCTCGGCCGCTTCTAAATCTCACAGGCACATTTCATCCCTTTACCATGTCAATGTCAGCCTTACTTCATTGTCTTTCCTAGTCCACCCTGGATGACTCTTACTGTATGCTTTCTCCCCTCTTACTCCAGGACCTTAGAGCTCCATGGGAGAAGAGTCTCTTGACAGTAATCACTTGACCTGTGGTAAAAGTAGGCCATCGAATTTATCTTCTAATTGTTTGGAAATGAGAGAGCCTAAATGTGTTTAATTACTAGAGTACTAAGAAGCTTGATTAATACAAGGCCATGGCAATGGAAAGGTTGCTGTCATAAGGAAATTCAGGTGGTACACTTTGGTAGGTCGCTGCAGGTGGGCCAGGGACCAGATGACTAGGATTCAGTCCCTCCATGCCCTCATGGAGTTTTGAGTTCTAGTGCTCCAGGTAGAGAAGTAGGTAGTGATTATGATACAAACTAATAAGAGCCCAGAGACAGGAGACGGGTACAGAAACCCAGAGGCGAGGGAGGCCCTAAATAGATTAGGATTCAAGGCCATAGGGGAAGAGTGGGCAATGGGCCAAGCTACTGCTTATTAGAAACCCTTGCCTGCTTTATGCTTGCCTCAGATCAGACCTTCGTTAATGTAACTTAACATTTTTTGGTTTGTTGTTCTTATACTGTGGACAGGACATTCATTTTTGTTTATTAAATTTTAATTCCTATGTGCATGAGAGTGGGTATAGTATTTCTCGAAAGCAATTTCTTTGTGTACAGTTGTGGTTCTTGGGTAGCTAACTGTATCTAGTGGAATAAGTCATTAACTTAAATGACTCATAACTTGAGAACAATAGGATTTCACACCTGACCAAGAAGCAGGTTTATCTGGCTGGCTTTCTCAAACAGCTGTTTGCATTAATTAATATTAATGTAAATGTACTTTCTGAGAATGTCTAGCTTAATTATGTTTTTCAACCCATAGAGTTCCAATCAAAGGAATCAGGAAATCCTCTTAATCTCAAAGGGAATATATAACTGCCATCTCTGAACGGAATAAATCTCTGATGGTATAGTAAGAGCAGCCTATTATTGAAAGCCTGCACATGCCAGGCCCCAGGCTAGGCACCTTCTAGACTTCCTACTTTTTGCTACTGTTCTGCAAATGGTTTCTGTGGCCACATGATCTGTTTGAAACCTGAAGATCAGGTAAATTAAGCTTTTTGCCCAAGGACACATAGATAAAGTTAAATGAGAGAGGAAGGATTCTCCGGTTTGCCTGACTTTTGGATTCCTTTTTGTTTTTTCTTTTTGAGGAGGGGTGAGGATGTTGTGTCTTGAAGAGAAGATATTTTGTAGTGCAAGCTAGATGGAAACATTTAAAGGGGGAGTGTTTGAATTTGAAGTAGAGTTCTCTTTGCAGACAAATAAAAATGGAAAGGCATTAGCCTTAACCATCAAGAATGATCTTGGATAAAACAGGTTAAGATGCCACTTGGTTCTCTGTGTATTCCTACTCCTCTTGAAAGAATGCAATGAGAATAATAGGCATCAGGGGGCTAATGTCATTATTTTGAAAAGTCTAATAGAAATCATAGACTTACTCCTTGTCAAAGCTGTATAGACTAACTAAAACAGCGCCTTTGTAGGCTTTGGGAATGTGGTAATCCAGGCTCTCTTCTGTTGATCAGAAGCTCAGATAGATGATTTTCCAGTGTTTTGGATTAGAAGAAAACTGGAAAGTAAATTGATAGATTCAGCACATTGGCAGACCACATTGTTTTGTTCACCAGCCTTGTGTGGTTAAAAAAAAAAAAAAAAGATCTCTTGTTAGCAAGACTGTTGGGTACCCATGATCCTGCCCCAGATAGGTTCTGGGCATGCAGGCACGGTGACTCCAGAAGACAAGGACACTGTAGGAAAGCAGATACCTTTTTTCATCATGCCCCTCCCTCTCTAAAAGGAAGCAGTTGATTTAAAAAATTGTGGGATGCTTTCTCTAGAAGCTTTCCTTTCTGTTTCCCACATTTCTTTTTTCTTATTTATTTATTTATTTATTTATTTATTTTTTAAAGGCTGAGTGATAAGCATAGTCTGTAAAATGACTCACTTTATTAGAGGGATTCTTTTAATTCTGTGTGGTTTATTAACATCATACAGTGTACTTGCTGCTCATGCAAGAATATCATTTTGAAAGTACCGATGAGGGCATGATACTGTAAAGAATTTGGCCTTAAGAGCTATGTAATTAGATGGGCAGAAATGCTCTTTAGGAAGAGGGGATATTACAGGGTATCTTTATCATGTGTTTACAGGTTTAAGAAGAGTCTTAAAGAGTTTGACAAAGTAAACAGACCATTCTTAATAATCTGGGATGATTTTGATGGCAGGCGTAGTTATTTGGAACTTTGAGGACAGTTGCTGTGCTTCTGAGTGTGTCATTATTACACTTGAACTTTGCACGATTTAACTTCACTGCCTTCCTCTGGACTTGTCATTGGCTTTAATGATTGCCGGGTTATTGGGAGGAAAATACATAATAAAATTTGAAGGTCCTGTGGTAGCAATTTATATATTCTCGAATTTGAAATGCTTAACATGTGTCCTGACAAGGATATGACTGGCATGGGGAAGGGCCTGGATTCTGACACTTTCCATGGGAGATAGGCATTGTTTCCTCTTTATTGTGGTTATATTTGAACCTTATACTCAGCATGTATGGGAACACTTCATTTGAAAGGCCTGTTAACATTTATTTTCTTCCTTTCTACTCTAGCATTAGTTGTCTTTGTATAGCCTACAGACAGGAAGATATTAAAGGAATGGAAATGAAAATTTGAGTTCTTAGAAAGCACCTTATTTTCTCCTAGACTTCCCAGGATATTCCTAATCATTGGTTTATACAATAGGGAGTGATAGAAATCAGAGGCAAAACCCAAACTTCTTAATTACTCAGGCACACTTCTTCACCAGTGTTTGCTTGCTGAGAAGGAATTGGCCAAAAAAAAAAAAAGGCTAAATGTAGATGTAACCAGGATTTCAAAATGTTTTCTATTTTCTACAATTTAGGAGTCTCTCTGAAGAACTTTGTTGAAAGGAGGAGTTTACCTGTTGTTATTATTGAGCTATTTGCTACATAAAGGAATGTTCGTTTGTTTTTCATCTTTATTTACATTTTACATTCTGGGAGCAAAGCATTTGTTACCATATCAGTGTGATGTAAATATACTTTTCACCAAAACCTCTTGGAGAATTCACCCACTTTGTAGTGTTTTCCGGAGAGTAGAAGAGGACCTCTCTAAGCCACTAAGTTACTTCTGTTTACCGGTTTAAAAATTTTGTCCTTATTAGCAGTCATTTTGGATGGCCATGGTCTTCATACTCAGCTGTAGTCTTGCTCCCTTTGTGCCGAACGTGTTTTTTTTGTTTTGCTTTACAACTTGGATTTATATTGCAAGCAATTACTATGTTGTGTTTTATCAGGTCATCCCTCAAAAAGCTCAGGGTGTTGAGGATGCCAATTCCTGGGTGTGAATCAGGGTTCTTCCACGTAGTGGCATAACCAGGAACAAGTCAGTTTTCTGTCTGCCTGAGCTTCACTTTCTTTGTCTTAGAGAAAATCATTCTGCCTTGCTGACTTTTACTTCACAGGACCGTGATAATAATGAGTGGAAACGTGCTATGTGCCCCTAAAAAGCATAGTTTACATGCAAGCAGTAATTATTAAAGGCAGACAGTGGTGCTCCCTGGACTTAAAAAGCTGGAGGTGGTGGGGCGGGGAGGGATGGTGTTTGAGCCACACAAAAGGACTCTACACAATTGTGCTTGATGAGTTTTGTCTACATTTGATGGGATTTTCTCTCCTCTCTTTCTGTCATCTGCCCACCCTTTTACCCTTTTACCCATTCCACTAATTTGCTCACCTGGAAACAGATAACCAAACTTAGAATGATGAGTAAAATAATAAAGTGCATGCTTAAGAAAAGCCCATCCTGGTTTTTCAGTTATTACGGAGTGACAGTTTTCATGTGTTGCTTCAAGTTAGGTAATTCAGAGCACCCCCCACCCCCCCACCCCCAGTGATTTTCCTGTTCCTTGGTAGGGGATGTTGCTAGAGAGATGAATTCTGTCTAACCTTTTATGTCTCCCAAGATACATACTCTTTGTTGTTTAAAATAGACGTTTTAAACATCATCAACTCCTCTTGATAAAGCTGCCATTTACATTAAGATCTTGATTTCTTAGTTCTAATAATTCCATTCCAGGCTACCTGTGAGCTTGGCATATAGTAGGCAATCAGCAAATGTTTGCTTAATGAGTCAGTGAGTGGGTGAGAGGTGGACTGGGATTCACAGAGATTTTAAAGGAAAGAATTAATGCACAAAGCATGTTAATTATGAGGGGAAAAAATAGGAAGGTAATCTTATAAAATTTTTGGTAAGTGGTGTTTAGGAATCAAACATTTGCTTTCAGAGTTAAGGAAGAATAATACATTTACGTTTGAACCATACAACTTTATTGGTGACTCGCTGCATAGTAGTTGAGATCGCATGCATTATAAATCTGTTACTTTATCATGATCATATTTACTAAGAGTCTAATACAGTGTATAATACTTAAACCTTTCCTGGCATAAATACTGAAATTAGAAACAAAGTCGAAGGCTTTGACTGTTGTACACAATATTTTGGGAAATTGGCTCTCCTTTTACCTGAGCACTTGCATGTAGTTTGGGAAGATGGTTGTAAGGTTTCACTCTCCAGCAGACATAGGAATACGATTCTAGCAAAAGACAAATAACAAAATATTTTCATTTTTTTCAGTTAACACAAGAAATTCAGCCAAGCACTTTCTTTAGCCAATAATCTTAGATAAGTAGGAATTTGATAGGCTGATAAAATTTGTCAAGACTCCAGAGAGATTGCTAAGATAATTCATTCAGTGCATGATATAGATAGTATTCTCATGAAAAACATGTAATTTCTTGCTTTAACACAGCTTTCTTGAAATATTTTTGCCCCCTTCTGTTTGTTTCAACATTTACATTGAATCCTTTAAAGGGAACAGGGCAGGACTGTAGAGTTTCAGGGACTATCATTATATAGTATGCCTTGAAAGAATAATCTTGCTAATTTGACAGATATTTTATAAGTATTTCTATTCATTTGTGCCTTTTAAAAAATTCATGGGTCAGTTTAGCTTAACTGAGTGGGTCTGTTTTTACAAGGATATTGCTGATATTCTGCATATACCAGACTTTCTTTTTACTTTTTTTTTTTTTTTTTGGGGGGGGGGGGGGAATGGGGGAGGGGGGGGGGGGGGGGGGCGGGTAGTGGGAGAGAGAGGGAATCATAAGCAGGCTCCACTTCCAGCGTGGAGCCCTACAGGGAGCCCCTCGCAGAGCTCGTTGTGGGGCTCCACGTGGGAGCTTCATCCCACAACCCTGAGATCATGACCTGAACCAAAATCAAGAGTCAAATGCTTAACCGCTTAACCACTTAACTGACTGAGCCATCTAGGTGCCCCTAAGATACCAGCTTTCTAAGGGTAAGGGAGCTCTTTGGAAACATGGTACAGAATGATGTAGATAAGTGGTTCTCAAAGTAGGGTTCGTGGCCCAGTGGCCATCAGCATCACCTGGGAACTTACTGGAAATGCACATTCTTTGCCCCACCCCAAACCTACTGGATCAGAAACTCTGGGGGCGGCCCAGCAGTTGTGTTTGAGCAAGTTCTCAGAGGATTCTGAAGCACATTCAAGTTTGAGAAACACTGTTGTAAATTACAGTTTATGTCTCCTTCTGTATTCTAGAGAAAATACCCCTTTGTGATCATAAATAAACTAGGGGAGATCCTAGATGAATGGAAATCAAGGCAATTTATTTATTTTAAACGATGTATTTAAAAAATAATACTCAAGAAATTACAAGTAATGCATTTATTCAGATCCTTGGTTTCTAATGGCATATTCAGATTCCCACACATTACAGCTAAATTGACTGAGATACTTAAGAGAGGGCGCATTTTACCTGATTCTGGGATGTTATTTGTTCTGAGAGTTGCTTTTAAACAAGCAAGTCTATTTCGGCACACTCAGGTACCATTTACTATGCCCTTGCCTCATTTTGAGGCCGCCTTCTGATTATTCACAATTTTGTGAGTTTAGCTGATTGATCATCTTTAGAGAATATTTAGGGTAGACTTCAACTTCACAATAATGCCAGGTAGTCTTGGAAGTTTAGACATACGGAAGCGTTCTTTTTGTCCCCCTCCGTGTGGAGCGTAAATAAGGGTCCAGCACAATTAAAAAATGTTTCATCTGTATTGCCTGGAGAAGACTTATTTCTTATGGCTCCTGGATCTTCTGTTGTTCTCTTTTGTGCTTGGTGTGCCTTCAGTAAGCGTAGTCTGACACGCTTTGTGGCCTTTGCCTCCTGTGATAAAATAGATTGAAATGATTCCTGGCACCATCTGGTGAAGAGGAGCAGCCCGGGAGGACTGTGCTTTGAGAGAAAGTGACTGAATGCTAAGAAATGTGGAAGTCTAGGATTTTTTTTTTTTTTTTTAAAGAGCATGAACATTAATACATCTTCTTGAGGTTTGATGGGACATGTACTGCCTACTGCCCCATCTGGTGCTTATGATAGCATGGCATATTAGCATGCTGCAAGTTCATAATGTATTCAGGGGGAGGAAGCCTCCCTTGCATACCAATTGAGGCATCCTCTCTTTCAGAACTGCTTTTGAATTTCAATGATGTTTATATCTTCCAAGCCGTGACTGAACTGAGCATTTCCGCTCTGAGGAATAACATGAGAGAGTGTGTGTGTGTGTGTATTCTCTCCTATTCCAGCGTTAATTTATCTTCCTCCCTCCTTTCTTTCTTCAGGAAATTATAAGTAGTTTTTAATATTACGTTGGTATATGATTTTTTTAAAAAATTTCTGTTTTAAAACCACATAATGTTTTTATTATTTCGTTTCTGGCACTTAGGGCATTTTGCCTTGTGGAATTACTTGTGTCGTTGTCCCCTTACAGATTGAACACTTCTTTGAGGGTCAGGCCTGTATCTAATTATGCATGTGTCTCCATGGCACCTAGAGTTCAGTCATCCATTTAACAAATATTTATTTACTGAGCTCGCACTGTGGGTGTGACACTCTTTTAGGTGTTGAGGAATCACTGGTGAGTGAGACCTGGGTGTCCCTCCTCTCAGGACATTTTGTATCTTAGTTGGGAGGACTCAAACAATAAACAAAGAAACAGATACATCCACAAGATAATTTCAGATAGGGCTAAGATTAAAAACCACGCTGGAGGGCTGGTGGGTGGGAGAGTGGGCGGGGTGCTCATTTAGATTGGATTGTCAAGGAAGGCACCTTTAACTCCTTAAAGATCCTTAAGATTTTTGCTGAAATCTGAGTGATCTGAAGATTTAGTGGCCTAGGAGTAGCAAGTTCAAAAACCCTGGGGTGAAAACATAATTGGCATTTTCAAAGGTAGCTTGAGCCAAGTTCAGGCAGCCATTGCTACGAGTTGGGATTTTATTCTTGCTATGTCTGAAGCCATCAGAAGTGACATGATCTAAATTAATCTTTTAAAAGGATAACTTGAGCTGCTATGTGTCATGCTTTTAGTGGGCACTAAATAACTATCGAAGGAGTGAGATAGATGATCCTTTAAATCCATGGAGGCATTCTGTTGAATTGGAATGAGCATGGATGTTAGTATCAGAAAAACTCTTGGATTCTGGCCTTGCCATTTGCTTGATGTTGGGCCTGGAGCAATTATTTAACCTTTTGTAGCTTATGTCTTCTCATCTGCTGAAAGGGAAAATAGTACCTAAAACCATGGTATTATTGTGAGTTTTAAATGAGATAATTCATTTAAAAGACCCAGCACAATGCCCAGTTCCTAATAGACACCTGATCTACCATTGACATGCTGATCATAATAAAACATTTGGGCTGGTTTCTAGGAATATTTAAACAGTTGGCAGCATCTTGCTGGAAATCCTTTTCTGGTACTGTTAATCTTTTTAATAAAACACTGTTAAAATATTGCTATGGTAGTGCTCAGCATCTGCAGTCTGTTGCTCTTGATCTAGAATTATATAAGGAAGAAAACTCAAGGAATTCGGTGGCAAAATCCATGTCCAGTGAAACAACCTGGATTTTTTTTTTTTTTTAATCTCAGCCAAAATGTATCTCAGTGAACTTGAAACATTTTGACAAGTAACATTCTATCAGTTGCTTTACATACACACACACATACACACACACTCACACAGCTTTTTTTTTTTTAGTTTTAACTTCAGGCCAAATTGCCTTCTGAATCAGTATGATAATTGTGGTTATATGAAGGATATTATGAGTTTTAATTCATAATAAACAGCAACTGTTTATTAATTAGTTGTTAGATAAGCCATTTGAAAGGAATTTCTTAATATACTCAAATGGGGAAAATAAGGAGCTCCTTAGTTTTTGCATGAATGATGTACTTAATGGCAGGAAACAATCCTTCAACTATTCTCATTTAGTCTGTGAGGCAGTCTTTAGCTGGTCAGACTTTCTGTAGAGGAATTGTGGGATTGGGGCAGGGGCAGATGTTCCTGGTGGTTGAAAATCTAAAGAGTTCCAAGTTACCATCGTCTTGGATATAACTTTATTGCATATATGGGTTAGTTGAGTTAATCTTTAAGCTAGCTCCCTATTACAGTTGTGTATTTGTTTTTGGCTAGAGGTTCTCTCCTCCTCAATCGGTAAATTGTTATTTTTTCAGATCCCCCCACCGCACACATTCAGGAAAACAAATGATGCTTAAGGAATGTGGAGGAGGAGGTAGTGTGGCTAATTCAGGCAAGTTTCGTCAGCACTTGTAAGATTCTTGAAATGTTTTTCATGTTCTACAGAACTGTACGGAGCTGTTAACATCTGCACATTTATGTGAGAGGAGTCACATTTATTGCTGCCGTATTCAGACTGGGACGTCAGAGAAAGAGAAGGGAAGGAGAAGAGCTGGAGAAGCTGGGGGTGGGAATCACAGTTCAGAATAAGAAAGCTTGATGTTGGCTCCTCAGATGGATCATTTTCCTTAGTGAAGCACTATTTGGATTCTTAACAACGTGATGGGTTTGCAAAGCTTCAGGAAGATTCAGAAGAGATAGTTATCTCACTACAAAGTCACCTTATGGAAACTTTGTAGGCCATCCCAGATATGGTCTGTTCAGCTTCCTGTGTGCATTCTGAGTCTACTCAGCAGCGTGCCATGAATGCAGAAATTGAGGTTACATTTGTTTTTCTCTAGGAAGAGGGGAGAAAGGAAAGGCCAGTCAGCCAGGTGAGATAGATACAGGAGCTAATCTGTGTTGGGTCTCCCAGGACAGGGGCCTCACATGTAGAGTCTATGTGCTAAGTAATACATCTGACCTCGGTACCATGCCTCCTCATTTAAATTCATTTGGTTTATATGATATAATATTGCAAATTAGACCACTAGATTTCTCCTCTCTTGTCCACTAAGGACAGTGACCATATCTTGGATAATAGCCACTTTGTGATTATTTTCAATTTCGGTTACTTTGCGTGGCCTTTATTTTTTTGTTTGGTTTGCTTTGGTTTGGTTTATAGTAGTGGAAACAGCTCTCTGCACCTCCTCGTTTTCCTAAAACGTATTTAAAGATGTACTACCCACAGCCTACTTACATGAAATGAACATCTCACCTTCAGGAGACCAGGTGTGTAGTTTGTTCAGTCTGTCCCTTCTTCCCTCCTCCCCCCCTCCCCCCCGCCACTTCTCCTTTCTTCTACAACATGCTTTACAACAGAGGTTATAGTATTTCTAGGGATTGAGATCCATGGCAAGCTCCAGTCATACTAAAGTCATATTGTACACACACAGGGTCTCCATAATGATCTGTCATACTTTCCCCTCAATTTAAGATGGAAAGGGGAACAGGGCCTAGACGTTATTTACTGACACCTCATAAAGTTTGACAAAACCAGAAGTCCTTAAAGGTCTGAAAAACTATATTGAATGTTCATTTAAGCAGTCAGCATTAATTGTAAATGTTTACATTTAAAGTTAATTGTTTATTGAAAATACATTAAGTTGAATTGGTTCCTTTGGTGAGCTAAACATTTGGCAACATTTTTGTAACTTAGCCCATATTGAAAGTGCACAGGTTATGCTCTTGTCTTCCTCAATAATTTATGCAATAATTTTACTTGAAAGAATTACGTGGGAACTTTTCTTGAAGGACTCCTCAGCTGCTCAGAACACAGATCCTTTGCATTGTAAACTGCATTTAGGCAGGTGTGTAGCAGATGTTGGAGGAAGCGGGTGAATAGATTGAGAGGGTGTGGCATCCTTTGCCCTAATATAACCTGTGAAGAAATTTTGGAACAAATTGTTTGAGGGCAAAGACTCTTGTCTCTTATTCCTTTCTTACCTTTAAGTGCCTAGCCCAGTGTTCTCATGTAATATGGGTGATGGATGTCTCCGAAGACTACCCTGTAACTCAGTTAATGAGAGCTTTGTGGTTCATGCGTTCCTTTAATCAGTCATGTGGCAAGTATTGATCGAACTCTTAGTATACGCTATACCTTTTTCTAGCTGCTGGGGATGAGCCTGTGAATAAAGCGGGTGTAATTCCTTGCCCTCATAGAACTTCCCTTCCAGGGTATGCGTTGTGGGGGGTGGGGGCGGGTGGGGGGGGCGGTGGATGGGAACAGACAATAAATGATAAACAAAACAGGTGAATTCTGTAGTATGTTAGAAGATGATAATTACAAAAAACTTGGGCAGGATAAGGAGGGTCCTTAGGGCTGTTGAGGCAAGAGGTCCCGTTGCAGTTTTAATTAGGGTGGATGAGATGGGCCTCTTTGAGAAGGGACTTTGGTGCAGAGATTTGAGAGGTAAGCAAAGGAGCCCTGTGACTCACTGGGGGAGAGGACATCAAGGCAGAGACTGAAGCCCGGAGTGTGGCCTGGGGCAGTTCAGGAAGAGGAAGGAGGCCAGTGTGGCGGGGTTGGACCTGAGTGAAGATGGGAGAACACTGGGAAAGGAGACCCAGATAACTAGAGAGTGAGTGGGAGATCGTGGAGGGCTCTTTAGGCCATTCTGAGGACTTTCCAATCAAACAGAGTTAACACTTATCCCGGAGAACCTGGGCCCAGCACCTTAGGCACATGCATTTTTCTCCTCTGCATGATGCTGTCACATGAGGTTTTTAAGCAGCGCCTCAGGCTGAAGGCCTCAGTGTGCCTCATGGATATCGCTATTATTTTTTTTTATTACAGGCATCAGGCACGTATTTATTTTACTATCATTGGCATTCAATCCAATTTGTTTTTTTTAAATTTTATTTTATTATGTTATGTTAGTCATGATACAGTACATCATTAGTTTTTGGTGTAGTGATCCATGATTCATTGTTTGCATATAACACGCAGTGTTCCATGCAGTACGTGCACGCCTTAATACCTATCACTGGGCTAACCCCTCCCCCAAACACCCTCCCCTCTAAAACCCTCAGTCTGTTTCTTGGAGTCCATAGTCTCTCATGCTTCGTCTCCCCCTCCAATTTCCCCCGCCTCATTTTTCCTTTCCTTCTCCTAATGTCCTCCATGCTATTCCTTATGTTCCACAAATAAGTGAAGCCATATGACAATTTGTTTTTTGTTTTTGTGTGTGTGGTGGGATGAGTTCCCTAACCTAACAACTGCTCGACCCAGTCCTAGTCAAGCCTACCTGTTCTGTCTTCTTTGGGTCCTGACTGCAGTATTTTCGTGCTTTTAATCCCATTTTAGGTATGATGTGCCAAGCAGCAGGCATCTGCCAAAGGTAAACTAATAGTCAAACTGGAGTAATACGGGAAATCTTTGTGTAAATCATGTGTTTTTCTAGAGGGGCGTTATTTGTGAGTCTTCCTGTAAGCTACAATTTAGAACCTCCTACATAGGGTAAGGTCTGTCAAATCAGCTTCCCAGTCCCCTTGAAATGGGTTCAGCTGGTTACAAAGTTACTCTAGTGTCTTTTAGCATATGAGAAGTCAGCTCTGCCCTGTAAGTCTGAAATGATACATGAATGGAAATAAGATATCAATGAAATAATTTGTGTCCTCTGGGAGAACCCAGGTGGTGGCATTGACTTCCCGTGTCACACAAGTCGTGTCAGTTTAACGATCTCCATCGTTTCCTTGGACCCACTTGAACTTCCTGACTTTCACGACGTGGTTGCCCCATCTCCAGCTCACCGAGTTGTGGTGCTGCTTGGTGTCATCTCAAAGTATAAGTGACTTCTAATGGCTGCACGGTAGAGAGGATTCATTTTAATATAAAAATATTTAGGTACTGCCTCTGGGAAAGACCTGGTGCAAAGCATCGCAGGGGTTTCAGAGAAAGGAGAACAGAGTCCCAGCCCTGAAAGAGCATGAAGCTGAGCAGGGGTGGTAAAGTTGAAATAATGATGGCCACGGAGGTTGAGAGGCAGGAGAGTAGAGATTCATTGGGAAGCCGTTGCAAGAGGCAGTGATGGTCTGGATCAGCATGGGAGGACTTTAAAAGCACCAAGGACTTAGAGTCTGTGGCATGGGCATTCTTCAAATGCATGCTATCATTGAAGAAGAAAGGAGGGAGCAGACTCAGGAGTGCTGCCGACATTTTGAGCCTGGGTAACTGGCAGGATGGCCGTGCCTCTGTGGAGCTGAGGAAGTCAGGAGGAAGGAGGAGTTCTGTGGAAAGGATACTCTCACTGATGAGTTCCAGACTCTTACAGGAGCCATTCTGCAGACAGTTGGACACGTAGGATGGTAGCTTGGGGGAGGAACTGAGGCCTGAGAT
Source organism: Mirounga leonina (assembly GCF_011800145.1). Classification (NCBI taxonomy): domain Eukaryota; kingdom Metazoa; phylum Chordata; class Mammalia; order Carnivora; family Phocidae; genus Mirounga; species Mirounga leonina. The sequence goes on along the minus strand of NW_023270415.1, from coordinate 39,439,954 downwards.
AGAATTTGAAGTGGAGAATGTGAAATTGCACATGGCTACAATGGGTAGACAGTTTTGAGAATATGGAAAATACTCGATGGGTGTTTGATCGAAGCTCTGAAATTTCATTGTAATTATATGATGGTTTGTGGTGATCATGCCTAAATTCCCATTTGAAATTAACTTTTATGTTCTTCCCATTCATTAGACCTTTATTTCTCCTATCTTTTGAGAGAGTATTTGTATTGCTTTTAGTGACCATCAGAGCTATACTCACATCTCCTATTGTGAATACCTTCTCCTTTCCGTTCCGAATACCCTGGGTAGACCCTGCGTTTCACCACTACTTCCTGTTGCCTGTATCCTATATAGAACTCCTTCAGTGTGGAGTTAGTTGACTCCTCAGTGTCCTTGCTTGAACCAGTGTGGTTTCCAGGTGGAGGATACCCTGTTGCTTAAGAGCTTGGGCTTTGTAGCCAAAACTGAGTAGGATTCCTCATCTGCCGTCCTTTTACTGGCTTGTTGTGCTTCAGTTTGCTCATCTGGTGCTCTTGAGTATGAAATGAAATCATGAAAAGAGTCCCATACTTGCTGGCCCCCAATTAATGAATGGTTGGTGATGGCAGTGATAGTGATAATGATATTCATTCTATCTAACCCTCATTAGGTTTACCCGATGCCTGCCTCTCTGTCTGTAGAGAGACCCACGAAGCAAACATAGCATGTATGTAAACATGGGTTATGAATTTGGATGAGGTCCTGCCATGGAGTAAGAGTTTACTGGTTACTAAGCCCCCCTCTTCATAGTGCTCATTCTATCATCTCTTGAGAAGACTGATCAGGACACAACAGATTTACGCCTTCTTGGTCCTGTTTAGCCATTTTTTCCCTAGATCCCAGTCTGGCGTTGACTTCTTCACAGCTGCCTTTCTGTGAGACCTTGCAGAAGTCACGTTGGTTTTCTCATTCACAAAATGTGAATACAGCCAACTATCAGTTACAGTCTGTTTATTCAAAGTGAATTGGTTTTGACCTTTTCTCTTCTGCTGCCTCTCTTTTGCCCGTCTCGCTGCTAATTAATTTCCACACAAGAGAAGCAGCCAGAGCAGTAATAAAACATAAAATTGAAATTGGTTAATGTTGGTTCATGAGGATTTTTGAGAGCACAGAAGGTTGTGTAATTTACTGTGAGCTTTGTCTGGGTTTTGATTGATTGATTTATACCATCCTGACTCTTGTTATCATGGACGATAGGAATCAGCAGTTGGATAAAACAAACATTGTCTGATAAAAAAAATTTAGAAGATTTGGTATAAACTCAGCTTTAAGGTATGAGGATTTTTAATACCGTCTTCTCAAAATTCTAAAGAAAATATGACTGAAGAATTTTACCTGTGCCATCTTTAATATAACCCTTTATGCCTGTGTTACTATAAAAATATAAAATAGTCATACTAGTTTTTATTTTCACTTACTTAAAATTTTATCTCCTACATAGGGTACTCTCTGTGTACTTATTAAATTTTATGAGATGATAATGAATTACAGCTTTTTATAAAGTTCTTTTATTTTTGTGATAGCCTGCTAGAACCTAGCTGCTTTTTGCCTTTTAGTACATTTTTCTTGGTTGCTAATATTGAAATTTGACAAGGATAAGGAACTAGATGTTTCTTTTTGAAAGGGATTTCATAAACTTGGTTTGGGGGCATTTGAGGATATCTTAGCTAATCTTAGATAATGAATGTCAATTTTCTTAAAATAATTTCTAAATTGAATAAAATTAACTTTGGGGGAAACTTTTTTTTTTTTTTTTTGAGGGGGGCAGGATGCTCTGTAACGAGATGAGCTAGCAAAGGGGTCTGACAAATTTGTTTGAATTAAGATTCCTCCTTAGGAAGACTCCTCTTCCATACTCATCCAACTTTTTTTTTTTTAATAACAAATAAGAAATACATCTTTTTTTTTTTTTTAAGATTTTATTTATTTATTTGACAGAGAGAGAGACAGCGAGAGAGGGAACACAAGCAGGGCGAGTGGGAGAGGGAGAAGCAGGCTTCCCGCGGAGCAGGGACCCCGATGAGGGGCTCGATCCCAGGACTCTGGGATCATGACCTGAGCCGAAGGCAGACGCTTAACGACTGAGCCACCCAGGTGCCCCAAGAAATACATCTTCTTGTGAAAGAAATGAGAAATGGGAGAGGTTGAGGTCTGATTGAGTTCTCTGGATATGAAGAAATGAGGACTCAAGGAGAGAGGTATAAAAGAGAACCTATAAATTGGAATGAAAATATAGTTGTTTGCTAAATCTTTTCTTTCTAACACATGCTGAATCCCACAACGTAGGTGAGGGCAGTGAAATAATGAAATAGGACAGAGTCTTTCTATAAGAATGCTGTGTTTTCTTTATGAGTGGACACTTACCTTTTCCTTGGTGTGAGAGTGTATCAGCTAGGCTGTGATTCTGAGTGTTGCAGGAAGTAATGGCTGCCATGTATGAATGCTTGTGTATGTTCTAGGCATTGTATATGTGCTTCATATTCATATTTTACTCTTTTAATCTTCAAAGTCACTTATTGAGGCAGTAGTGGATCACTACTAGGACCACCCATATTTTAAGGTGAGGAAATAAAAGTTCAGAGATCAAGAAATTTGCCCAGTTAGGAGGTGGACCTACGATTCCAGTCAAGGTTGCTCATGTCCAACCCACACTCTTGGTTACCTGCCTGTACTCTTCCCAGTGTGTCCTCATCATATCCTAGGTGGGGAGCACTTTACCTTCATATAATAGAACCATAGAATTTTTACAGTTCAAAGAAATCTTAAAGAACCACATCTTCATTTTATAGGAATAAGAAAGGAAGGGAGGGAGAGAGGAAAGAAGGAAGGAAGGAAGTAAAGAAGGAAGGAAGGAAGGAAGGAAGAAAACATTAAGCCCAAAGTTTTAAACAGTCCTTTAGCTAACCAGTGGGCCAGCAAATATTTACTGAGTAATCACTGTGTGCCAAGTAGTGAAGAAGGCAAACATAGCCCATGTCTTCTTGGGATCCTGGTGGCCTTTATGCATATATTTGGTGGTGGATGATTGGCGGGGATCATTAGTAATATGATATCGTAGTTATGTAGCATAGGAGTATATAGTACAGCACTCCGGGGCGTGGGCCCAGAAATCCACTCCTTGGCTTTGAATCCTCTTCCTTTGCAATGGGACAGTGCTTCATCTTTTTAAGGTTCTGTTTTTTTCACCTGTAAAATGGTAATATTAATAACATCCATAGTATTAGCTTACCGTGAAGATTAAATGAATTAACATATGTAAAGCATTCAGCAAAGACCTGGCACTTGGTAAATGCTCGATAAATACAACTGCTATTAAGATGTTTTGACAATATTAGTAGTAGAAGTTGCACCCAAGCAGAGAAGACACATACAAAGACATCTGTAATAAAATGTGTGTTACATTATGATAGAGGAAGGAACAGAGAGCTTTGGGAGAACAGTAGAGCCAGAACTCCTAGTTCCCAGTTGGTTCGCAGGGCAGAGTCTAATGTAGCAGTGCTATTTTCTTTCTCACTTCCTTTTTTTTCTTTTTCACCTTGATACATTTCTTTTATCTTGTTGTCCTAAATTCTAGTGTTTCTGACTTACAGCAGTGTGACGGCAAACATTTATTCAGATCCAGCTATGTACTAAGCACCGTGCAGAATGCTGGGGTGAAATAATAGGACATTAGCCTTTTTCAGGAAGTATGTGTCTGTGTTTCTGTAGAGTATACACACATGGACACACACCTGCAAACAAAACAATTATAATAGATGATGCTAAATTCACTTAACAGATATATGCAAAATAGAGCCTACAGAAGGGAGTCATCAACTCCCTCCAGTTTGAATGTGGAGCAGGGGTAATTAGGGAAGGCTTCATGGAGGAGGTGGCATTTGTTCTGTGCCTTGAAGGATCACAAGCTTGTTGTAATCAAAAGACATTTCAAATACAGGGGAGAACGTGAAGCAGAAATGCTAAGGCATGAGCCAGCATGGCTGGAACTTACAGCATGAGAAGGTAACAGAAGTAGACATCTACGTTGTAGGTAGGAGCGGCAGAAAGGGAAGCCACTGTGGACTTCTAAGCCAAATCATATTATTGGGTTTGAGTGTTAATATCACTCTGGGAACAATGTGGAGGGTAAGTTGAAGAAGGGGAAATTTGCAATCTGCCAGGTGAGATAGGATGATGGTTGGCTGCAGTGTCACTGAGGAAGGAGGGAGGAAGGAAGGAAGGGAACAGCAGGATCTGCAAGTACAAGTACTAACTAAAGAGAACCACAGGGCTCTAGTGATCAGTTGGATATAGGGCCCGGGGGTGGGGAGCAGTGGTATTTAGGATGATCTGAAGTTTGATTTGGGCAACTGGTTACCATCAACTAGAATTGGAGATAATACGTCAAGAGAAGATGGCTAGTTCACTTTGAAGCATAACTTCCAGGTTTACCTGGTATATAATGACTGAAATATTCCATAAGGAGCTGAATCACAGGTTTGTTTTGTAGAGAGGTATATATTGAAAATTTTGATTCGAAGTCACTTCCGATAGCTAAAACCTTTGGAGTGACTCAGGAGGAAAATATATACTGTAAAGAGACCACAACCTTGAAAAGAACACTGGGGAATACCAAGGTAGAGGAGAGATTTGGGTGTCATTAAAATCAGGGGCAAAGTTTCATGGAGGGTGTGGTCTACAGTGTGAAATGCCACAGAGAGGCCAGTAATTGGGAAGAGTCAAGATTGCCTTTTGGATTTGGCCATCTGGAGGGAAGGTAGTTACCAGTAACCCCTGTCTGTTGTTGGAGCTTGTTTGTGGTGAGTTGCAAAGTGGATGGAAGAGATAACGTGGGCGGAGCCCTGAGGTCTACCCCTCAGAAGCCTGGCAGTGGGAAGATGGAGGGAATGCCATCAACATGGAGGGAGGGTCTGTTCTTAGTGGGAGAGACTTGAACATGCGTAGATTCTCGGAAGAAGCAGGTAGAGAGCCAGACAGACTGAAGAAGAAGGTGGCATGACTTTCCCCTTAGAGGGGGAAATTGCCTCTTCCAAAACTTGAGACATGGGTGCAGGTAAGCAGGGGTTCTGAGGAAAGGGTTTGCCGTGATTTATGTTGATGGCCTCACTTTGCTCTCTTAAGAAAGGTGTGAGGTTATCAGAATTTGGCTGGAGGATTGAGACGAGTCAAGCAATGTCTCTAAGATTAATGCACCCTCGTTTTTTACCCAGTGACTTTCTTGCCTCACCTCGTCTGTCTGGGGTTGTACCCAGCTGGACGTGCTGGGGGCACATTCAGTCTGGAAAGCCTTCTTCATTTTCTCTCTCCTGTTCAGCTTTTCCTCTTTGCTTTATCATACCACGCATCTAACCTTGACCTCAGCATGAACTCATGGTTGTTAACCCTCCTTTTGTGTTTCTGGTTCATGACACCTCCCTGTTTCTTTTCTTGCTGGGTTTATAACCAGTTCACATTCTCTTGTGGCCCCCATTGAAAGTCAGAATCCTGTCTTCCTCATTTGTTTCAACACATCTTTTGGAGTACTTCTGTGCCAGACACTGCTGGGTCTGGGACACAGCAATGTTCTGGGGTGGGAGCCCCCTAAAGTAGAAAGAAAGGGATGTAAAAGAATTTTGAATTTTTAAGTATTGTGAAGGCAACTAACAAAAGAGCGGAAGAACCTGCTTGCGATTGGATGGCCAGGGGAGGATTGATGCCATGAGGAGGTGACACTGATGTTGAAACAGAGAAGGTGAAAATGAGCTGATTGTTTGCAGAGGAGAAAAGGGAAATAGTAATTTTTTTCTAGTATTTATCATATTCATAAATAGACATTTTATTAACATCCAATTTCATTGGATGCTATCTGTGAGTAGGTAACTGCCAGGAATTGCTTCTTGTGATACTCTTGTGTCTTTCCTGTGGATACTTCTTTGGTTTCTGAAGGCCCAATAGCAGACTTGTAATAGATCATCCTTCACGGTAAGGCAGAGAAGGACCATGTTTGTTTGCTAAAGGAAATTACCTGGAAATGCAGCTGTTACCGAGCACCTGGTAATGTATTCAGCATGGGGCAGAAGGGAGGAACGGGGTAAAAATATCTTCCCTCTACTCAATTGCACTGGTGTTTCTGCGTGTCCTCTGTCCTTCCCCCTTTTCCCTAAACTCGGGTAATTCTGATTCACTAGCCCATGAGGAAAAGTGTGTGTGTGTGAGTGTGTGTGAGTGTGTGTGTGTGTGTGTGTAGCCACCGTTACTAGTCATCAGTGTTATATGGACTAGTTTAAATGACTGCTGCAGTGTTAGTCCCAGAAATATATGTATATAGGGGACTAATCTAAAGCGCCAGACTTTGAGTGTAGGTGGGTGTCATAGTATCTTTGATATCTTTAGCAAAGGGACAGGATAAGAGTTCCAGATTTCTTAGAGGTGAGTGGAATAGAGGAAGGTACTAAAAGAAAGATAAACCAAGGAGAACAGGGAGACTCTGAAGTTAAACCTGGCTGACTTAATAATTTTGCCTGGAGTCAACCCAAGGGGACATATCAAACATTATCTGCCAGGGGAAAATCTGTTGTTTTCTTGCATGTCTAAGTTTGTACAACTAAGTTACTGTTTTTCAAAGAAAGAAGATGAAGGGTATGTGGAATGATTTAGCAGGCTTCAGGAACTTTCCTGAGATGCACTGGCCAGTACTTTTGAGAAGGGAGATGCACTTACTGAGTGCTTGTTTGACTGGTCAAAACAGTTTCCCAGCATCTTTACTCCACGCCAGTCAAGGAAGGTCAACATTCACAATCCCAGTGGATTTCTATGGTGGACTTCTATTGCCGTGTTCCAAAAATTCTACCACTTTGTTTTTTAAGGGAGTAGTAGTAGTGATACTATCATATGGATGATTTTGGATATATCCTAATTTGTGTTATTGTTAATAACAAGTTAATAATGATGTGGTAAACCTTGACTGAGAACAACTTCCTTTGCACTTAGACATTTATTACTTTTATTAATTTATCTGACAGTGTCGAGAAGGTTGTGTTTTTGAAATGATCTTATAGATCTCTAGCCAGCAACATTTTTCATTTGTGCATGGAATGAATGTTCTTTGCAGTTGTCCATCAATGTTTGGTTTGATTTTCCTCCATTATAATTCTTCATGAGTTCAGAGAAGACATCTCTAGTGCTATATGAAATATAAATGATTCCTAGTAAATGGATGGGAATTTAGACTGTCATCTTAATTTAATAACATGTTTACCCACATTTAAAGTATATATACAGATGAAGCTACATTAATGACTTATTAAGTTGAAATTTATTTATGTGTCTAGTTGAGACAAATGAACTTAAGGTGGTGTGTGAATTGTAAAAATGTGTCATTCAGACTGTAGCCATCCAGAATTTTATTGTTCTAGGTTCCCCAGTGGTCTTCCTGAGATTAAAAGGTATGCAGGCTTTTAAAGGGTCTTGAAATAAGGGAGGTGAAAATAGACTTAGATGCATTGGAATATACACATGCAGTTATTTCTTTGGTAAATGGAACTTGAGCTTTTGTCCTTCGGGAGTATTTATTAACAATTCATTAATTAGGGCACCTTCTTGGAATTACTTTATTAATTTAAGTAAGGTCATGGGCCTCCATGAAAAATTGTATTATGCAAAATATTAACTGAGGCAGCATCTATTAAGAAATGATGAATGTGAAATTCATACAGCTGTACAGAATTTTGATCTCCTTATATTTTCCCCATATTAAGCTAAGGCGAAATATCCACTTAAACACATACCTTCAGTTCTCAACTGGTGTGTAAATATTATATGCAAAGAATTCGCTAATAAAATTCATAGGCGATTCAAACTTATCTTTGGGAACCCTTCTAGATGACTTAGCTTTTTATTGGAACTCCTTTATGTGGAGCGTTCTGTTGATGGTGCATGGTGCTCCTTGAACACTTTATAAAGAATTTGATCATTTATTTGGGGATTTTACTCCAACAGTGCTCTGGTAGACTTGTGGCTTCCCCCACCCCATGACCTGTAGGTCTTTTCCTTTCTGTCTGCTACTGTGTGTGGACTTATTTGTTACTAAAATAGCATTCATTCCTTTATTCAATAAACATTGATGTTAGACACTGTTAGGTGATTGGGATTCTGAGGTGAATAAGGCACTTCTTCTACCTTTGTGATGCGTTCAAGGGTTTTTATGTGCTACAGCCCCTGTAGAGAACCCCACCTCCCTGGACCCCCACTTTCGGTCATCTTGAATCCCAGTTTTTCACTCCTTCAATCCAAAGCTGAACAGTCTTGGTAGAGTTTCAATTAAAACAAACAAAGTATATTGTTCCTTAAATTTTTTCACGGATAGTTTCCTAGAAAAATCTAGGTGTGCTATATTTAACCTAGATTGGTTTTAAGGTGCATAGTTATTTTGTGAATCACTCACCAAGAAAAGAAATGCTGCCACTAAGCACTTTTGCTTAGTGTGTTGACTCCATGGTTTTGTAGTACTCATCCCAGCTTCAGAGATGTTATAATATGAGGGTCTTAGAATTGTCTAAATATATGGTTAAAACTGAGCCAAAAATATAAAAGAAAGAGGCTTTTCACAGCATGACTATTTGATGGTAATTTGAAAGCTCTGCCTCACTGTGAACCACTGACTTAAGAGATAGCCCCTCTTAATATTCTGATGTAGATCCTTTGTATACATATCCTTCTGGACTTTTACTTACACACAAACACAAATCCATCCATTTATAACTGTGTTAAAATAGTTTTTTGTTTTGTTTTGTTTTTTAAATAGATCTTGTAACTATTTCCCTGACTTGGTATATTTCAAGATCTTTCCATGTAAATATACACATCATTAAGTTCCACTGTGTGGTTTTATTAGAATTTGAATTGCCAAATGCCCATTGTTGGACAATTCAGTTATTTCCAGTCTTCTTCAGTATAAACATCTTTGTGCACTTGATATTGTTTATTTAGGATAATTTCCAAAGAGTGGAGTTGCTTTATTAATGGATATATGTAATTTGGATACAATGGATACATATTGCCTATTGTCCTACAAGAAAATTGGTATCATTTTACAGAAGTTTGCTAGTCGAAGTGTGTACTGTAACTAATCCTATATTGTCATTTTAAGAAGTCTGTCAGGGGAGTCTGGGTGGCTCAGTCAGTTAAGCGGCTGCCTTCGGCTCAGGTCATGGTCCTGGGGTCCTGGGATCGAGCCCCTCATCAGTCTCCATGCTCAGCAGAGAGCCTGCTTCTCCCTCTCCTTCTGCCTGCCTCTCTGCCTACTTGTGCTCTCTCTTTATCTCTCTGTCAAATAAATAAATAAAAATCTTAAAAAAAAAAAAGTGTGTCAATATGTTAGATGAAAAAGAATATCTTGCTTTAATTAAAAAAAAAAAATTACCAGTGAGGTTAAACATTTTTCTCCATTGGGTTATAGATAATTTCTGTTTCTTTGTACAATTCCTATTTCACTCTTTTACAACTTTTGTTAGGCTTTTCAAATTTTAATTATTGATTTGATGGAGCTCTTTACATATCAAGGATATCAATCCATTTGTTGTCACGTAACAGATACTTGTTTCCTGGGTACCACTTGCCTTTTATTTAGTTTATGGTATTTTTTTGTTGTACTCAAATTTATTAATAAGTGCCATTGTTCATTATGCCTTTCTTATCAAGGTTAGGATCTCCTAATCCTAAGGTTAAATAAATATGTGTATATACTTACATACTTAGTATTACTATTACTTATATACTTAGTATTTTAAAAACATTTATATTAAAGATTTTATTCATATGGAAATGAATGACTTTGGATATATGGTATGAGAAAGGGGTTTACTTTATTTTTTCCAAATTGTTGTCTAGTAATTCCTAAGAAAGTTTGTTGAATTGCTTTATCTTTTCCTAAAATTACAAGTCATCCTTATCATATACTGAATTCTTAGATAAGTGTGTGTCTGTTTCTGAGCTTTATATTTTTCTGCTTCTTTTAAATTTTTATTCTGCTCTATTGGTTATTTCTGTACCAGTAGCACATTGTTCAAATTATTATAATTGTGGTGCATTTTAATAAATGCTAGGCTACATTTCCTTATTACACTTCATTTTCAAAGTTTCCTAGCTGTTTTCAATTTCATTTCAGATTGATTTTTACAACGTTTGTAAAATTCTGGAAAAATTCTATTGGTATTTTGGTTGGGATTGCATTATATCTAATGATTATAGTACATACTAAGTGGAGACAGAACGGACATCTTGATCATTTAATTTTTTAAAGAATAGTTTAAGGGGTGCCTGGCTGGCTCAGTAGGTGGAGTGTGCGACTCTTGATGTCAGGGTTGTAAGTTTGAGCCCCACGTTGGGTGTAGAGATGACTTAACAAAATATTAAAAAAAAAAAAAAAGAATAGTTTAATACAGATGATGTAAGGGCCTCCTAATGTGTAAGATCCTTGCTTAGATGCTGGAGATAGAGTTGAAAAGATAAGGACCTTCATCTTTTATCCCAACCAACTTCGATAATTGTAGAAAGATTCTAAGTAGGTTGTATAGTGTAGGCGAATTATAAGACGATTTTGTCAAATTCACGTATTAGAAATATTGCTCTAGAAGCAAGGAGGAGGGGGCATTTGTGCAGAGAGGGACTGGAGGTAGAGAAAACCCTTCAGAGGCTCTAGATTCTGAAGCCCAGCTAAGGGTGGATCGTAAATGTATTTAGAAGTGGAATTGATAGGATGCAAGGAATGGATTGGACGTGGAAGAATGATGTGGAGGGAGGAGTCTGAGGATGATTGTGGTGTTTGGGGCTTGGTCAGCTCGGGCGTGGGGGGGGGCGCGGGGGGGGGGAAGTGATGCTGTACCAGAGGTTGATATCTAGGAGGAGGCACAGATCTCCTAAGACAGATGTTAGATTTGGTTCTAAGTATAGCTGTCAAGGGGTTGTGAAGCAAGCTAGATGACTTGTCTGGTTCTCAGGGGAGAGTCGTCGCCTGGAGATAGCGCTGGCCCGATTTCTTGCAGTAGCTGAGCAGACCTGCCTCAGAGACTAGAAGGAAGCCAGTTCACGAGAGGAGGAGGTGAGGCCCCAGTGGAGAGGAGAGGCCAGGGGCCTTAGGGAACATTCACTAAAACTCCTAGCGACAACTAGAAGAATGTTACCACAGGAGAGAAGGAATAAGAAGCTGCCCAACAGATCAAATGGTGCTAAGAACCCAAATAAGATATTGAACAGTATTTTGGGTGAATCACTTGAGTTTGTACCTTTTGTTGGGGGGGTTGGGTGGCATGGTGTCAGTGGAAGTCCCATTGATGGGGGAAGAGGGTATAAATAGGGGTTTCATTATTATCACCATTATTTTGATATTTCTATCACTGAAGAAACTTTGAAATAAAGAATACAATTGCTTTGCTCTACTTGTACCTCCAAATCTGTGGGGTTTTTTGTTTTTGTTTTTGGTTTTTTAAAGATTTTATTTATTTGACAGAGAGGCAGTGAGAGAGGGAACACAAGTAGGGGGAGTGGGAGAGGGAGAAGCAGGCTTCCCGCTCTGAGCAGGGAGCCCGATGCAGGGCTCGATCCCAGGACCCCGGGATCATGACCTGAGCTGAAGGCAGACGCTTAACCGACTGAGCCACCCAGGTGCCCCAAAATCTGTGTTTTTAAATGGAAAAAGTCTGTATTTGTCCACTGTTGTACTAGGTTCTCGGCAGCGGACTAAATTCTGGAACTGAGTTGATATATGATAGGAGATGAAATGTTATGCTCCCTGCCATTACAGAGCATTTTGCCGTCTGGTAGGAGGTATTAGACAAACGAGTAATTATACAGTTATTTATAATGGTTGCAGTTAGCCCTATAAAGAACAATTAGATGATACGGGAGAGCTTACAACACAGGGGGCTGGGGGGGGGATCAAGGACGGCTTCCTTAAGTGATTTTGAGCTGAGATGGGTTTCCCAGGCTGATAATCCCTGAGGTGAGGTGAAGCTTGCAACCGATAAAGCCAGAGAGATGTGAGAGGAGATAGGAGAGGCCAGCAGAGACTAAATCTGTCTAGGTTGTAGGTCTTTTAAAGGGTTTTGGATTTTATCCTGAGAGTGATGATAAACCATTGAAACACTTTAAAGATGGGAGTAACTTGATTCAATCATTAGACTGTAAAGTTCTTGAGGGCTGTGATTTTCTTTTGTGTCCATTGTCTTTTCTCTGTGTCTAGAACAATACCTGGCACTTTGTAGATGGTTCAGGTATTTTTGTATAAATATTTTTATTTCAGCGAGTGAATAGTTTTGTGTTTACCAAGATCATCCCACCTGTTGTGGGATAAACTGACTGCGGTGTAGGGTGAAGGGCATTGCCGACTAGCTCCTGAGAAAGTCCTAGGGAGCCATGGTGGTGCTTGAGGGTGCTCATGGCGATGGAGAAGCACATTTAGGAGGAAGAATAATTTGATGGTGACCCATGTGCAAGAGAAAGACATTCAGGATGTTTTATGTAAGAACAACAGAGTCTTGCAGGGCTATCTCTAAGTAAACGGTGACATAACTTATCCCGCCTTTTTCCAAATGATTCATCCTGCTGTGTTTTGGTGTTGGTTTTTAACATTACCACGAACCTCTAGATTCCTACTTGCTCAAGGTTTAATTTTATTTTACTGCCAAGGTCTGTGAGTTTGACATAGACTATAAAAATGTCTCCTGAATCTTGTTGTCTACATTCTTAAGAGCCACTTCCATGCTGGATGCCGGTATTATTTCTAGCTTAGGCTATTGCAAACCAGAAAGCCTGCTCTTTTGCCTTTCTTGCCCTATTTATTCTCTGCTCCATATATACCCATAATATAAGATAGAAATGAGCATATCACACAACTACCTAAAAACTCTCAGGGCTTTCCCAGTTGCCTATCATGTGAAGTCTAAACTAACAGTACTGGTTGTTTTTTTAAGAGCATATTTGATTAAATTCAACAAATAGCCATTTGAGCTCCTGCTTCTTAACTTGTCTGTGATTTAGCCACAGGTATGTACATACCCTGTGTACCTTCATCATTTTCTGCCTTGATTCATTAGCTCTTTTTTTTTTAATTTTATTATGTTATGTTAATCACCATACTTAGTTTCTGATGTAGTGTTCCATGATTCATTGTTTGCGTACAACACCCAGTGCTCCATGCAGAACGTGCCCTCTTTAATATCCATCACCAGGCTAACCCATCCCCCCACCCTCCTCCCCTCTAGAACCCTCAGTTTCTTTCTCAGAGTCTATAGTCTCTCATGGTTCGTCTCCCCCTCCGATTTCCCCCTCTTCATTTTTCCCTTCCTGCTATCTTCTTCTTTTTTTTATTTTTAACATATAATGTATTATTTGTTTCAGAGGTACAGGTCACAGTGCTCACCATAGCACATACCCTCCCCAATGTCTATCACCCAGCCACCCCATCCCTCCCACCTGGATGTTGGTACCTGATGGCACACTGGCTGTGTGTAGGATCCTCTGCAACAGCTCCACAAGCCTTCTTAATGGCACTTAATGTTGGCAAATAAGACAGATATTACTGGAGGAAAATTGTCCATACTTAAAGATTGTAAAATGTTTGGATCACTTACTATTTAATGGCTTTTTTCCACTTTCTGGAATGATCTGCATTTGGCAGCAGGGTGTTCTGTAGATACATATGATCAGTTTATGGGCCCTTGGTGATGCCTGTGTCTTTCTCTGCTCCTTACATAAGCAGGAGTTACTTTTCTGTGCATTTGGGCGATTTGGTTTTTCCTTAAGTATTTTTATCACAGCCATTCAGTGAACATTTGCTGGTTTGCCTGTGCCAGGGGTTTCAAACTCTTCTCAAACAGGAGACTCTTTTTTTCCCACCCCAAAGGAAATCTTAAATAGAATACTATAGTGCATAAAGCACCTCAATGTGGAACAGTGCTTGTTGAAGTGGGGTAGCTAAACCCTGGGCTGCATGATACCCATGTGGTGGCCTCCAGGAAGTGGTTCTTAGACTTGACAGCAGGAGTCACAGGAGTAAAGGTGGTGACAGCTGTGGGAAAGATGAAGGAACTAACACATGGAGGTAGAAATTTCTGCATTCTCGAAGCTGACACACTGTGGTTGGGGAGACATTCAGAACCAAGAGAAATATGACAAGTACTAGCTAGATAAATGCTTGAGAGGAAGGGAAGGGAAATTCCCATTGTTATCCCCATAAGGACATGACCCAAGCATGACTGAAACCATTTTGTCTAGAAATAGTGATAGATTAGTATGGATTCATTTCATTCTTTTGCCCATCTTCCACCTTAACCCAAGTTCATGATCTTTAAAGACATGAAGTTGGTCTTCAGGCTGTCCTCTCTGATTCCAGGTTAGCTGCTGGCCCAGCCACTGACTGAGTCCTTGGCCTTGTTCTCATTCGTGAAGTTCCTCCAATGTTTACTAATTTCCTGTCTTCCTCTCCCACTTTTTCAGAGCTGAGAGCTCACTTGTCTTAGTTGTTGGGTTTCCAGCTATTGTTTTTTCTACCCCTAAACCACCAAATGAAATCCTATGCAGAAGCCCAATTTATAAAACAAGTAAAAGATCTGAATGGGATTGCAGTGTTTAGGATGAAGTGAAAGGCACTCCTCATCCCTGCTCTTTCAGTCTGCATTGTCACCTCCAGGGATTCCTGCCGTGGAGCCATGATTCTAGTATGGCGCCGTGGTTTTGTGATGATGGAAGCATTCCAGGGCCGAGTTCTCTAATAGGGTAGCCACCGGCCACAACTGTGTAGCCACGGCTGTTGAACTCTTGAATGTGGCTAGTGTGACTGAGGAGCTAAATTTTAAGTTTTGTTTAATTAAAATTTACATGGTCATAGTACAGTAATATTGGAAGATGAAATTCTAGTATGATGCTAACTCTCAATTTAACATTTATGGAATGTGTCTTTATTTCAGTTTCCTAGATCATGTATAAAAGAACATTAGTTTTAGATGATCTTGAACTCTGAAAAGGCCTGGAATGAATTCTGGCTTGTAATCTTGGACAGATTGTCCAACCCCTCTAGGCCTCAGTTCCTTTTTATAAGATGGGCAAATCTGTGGTACCTTTTCATAGTGAGATTTAAAATGAGACAAAGCATGCCGAGCTTTTGGTACAGTCCCCAATGCCCGATTCTAGGTGACTTATCCTAATAAATTAGTTTCTGTGTGTGTGTTTTTTTGCTTGTAAAAATAAAATATTCTTATTGTAGAACATTTAAATGAGAAAACAGCAAGAAATTAAAAATAATGTGTAATCCCACCATCCATAAACAAACAACAGAAAAACTTGTGGAATGTAGGAAAAATAGTGTTTTTGGTTCATAATACACTTTTCTCTCCGTTTTGAATGTGCATATGTATGATTTCACAATTACTGTAAAAAAGGGAGCTTTTGGTGACTGTGGGTTATATGTATATAAATTGCCTTACATAGCTTTTTTAAAAATATTAAAAGGCCTTTAGAGAATATGTTGTGATTTCTGAAAGGCTGGTGAATTCAATAATTTATTGGTGTCTTTTTTAGATTTATCTTTGGTGATTTAATGTTTTTAGAATATAGAAATTCTTTCTAGAATTCTTTTAGGATGGTAGAACAAAGATGGAGATGATTTTAAATTAAATTTATCATGTCTCTTGAAAGTTCTGGAGTCTCAAAGTTGTGACTATAGACATCCCTTATGACATTATAGCAATATGTATTCATTTAAAATACTAAATGTATCAAGCACCTTCTGTGTATCAGGCACTGTGCAGAGTACTGAGAATATAAAAACAAGTAAGGTGTTGTCAGTATCCTTGAATAAAATATGATCTAGGTGGAGAGACTGACTTGGTTCTAAGTATAGTGCTATAAGAGGGATCTAGACAGGGAAGATGGGGCTGTCTGGATCAGCTGGGGATGGGTTGTCAGTGGAGGGTCTCTGGCTGAAGTGACACCCAAAGAAGTTTTAAAGGAACGATGGACTTAACCAGGCAGCAGTGGGGTGAAGAATATTCTAGGGAAAGGAAAGGATGTGGTGTGAGGGACGCCTGAGTGACCCGCGAGTATTTAGAGAGCTGCATTAGTTCAGTATGGAGTTCAGAGTTCAGAGGTGGAGATGGGGTGGAAGGGAGAAGTGAAGATGAGTCTGGAGCAGTTATAGGAATCAGATGGGTCCCACAGGTCTTTCAGTGCCCTATTAAGACACATGGACTTTATGCTTAACATTAAAAAAGTTCTTTGAAGATTACTAATAAGAGAGGAGTTAATAAAAACCACATTGAGATACCACCTTACACCAGTTAGAATGGCAAAAATTGACAAGGTAAGAAATAACAAATGTTGGAGAGGTTGTGGAGAAAGTGGAACCCTCTTACACTGTTGGTGGGAATGCAAGTTCCCACTTTGGAAAACAGTGTGGAGGTTCCTCAAAAAATTAAAAAGAGAGCGACCCTATGACCCAGCAATTGCACTACTGGGTATTTACCACAAAGACACAGATGTAGTGAAAAGAAGGGCCATATGCACCCCAATGTTCATAGCAGCAATGTCCGCAATAGCCAAACTGTGGAAAGAGCCGAGATGCCCTTCAACAGATGAATGGATAAAGAAGATGTGGTCCATAAATACAATGGAATATTACTCAGCCATCAGAAAGGATGAATACCCAACTTTTACATCAACATGGATGGGACTGGAGGAGATTATGCTAAGTGAAATAAGTCAAGCAGAGAAAGTCAATTATCATGTGGTTTCACTTATTTGTGGAACATAAGGAATAGCATGGAGGACATTAGGAGAAGGAAGGGGAAAATGATGGGGGGGAATCAGAGGGGGAGATGAACCATGAGAGACTATGGACTCTGAGAAGCAAACTGAGGGTTTTAGAGGGGAGGAGGGAGGGGGGATGGGTTAGCTCAGTGATCGGTGTTAAGGAGGGCACGTACTGCATGGAGCACTGGGTATTATGCGAAAACAATGGATTGTGGATCACTACATCAAAAACTAATGATGTATGGTGACTAACATAATAAAATTAAAAAAAGGGAATAAGATCTCTGATCACATGTGTGACATATGTGGTGAAATGACTCTCCAAATGTCATCTGGAGAATGGAACAGGTTGAATAGTTCAGGGCAGGGGGACCATTCAGTGGGCTATTGATTAGACCAGGTAAGAGATGATGGATGAGGAGGCTTTGAATCCAGGCTGTGGAAGGGAATAGCCCTCTGGATGTTTGGATGTAGAACTTGGTATGGGTGGTAGGACTAGAGGTATAGCTCTAGGTCATCCACACAAGGGCCATGGGGTGACCATCACCACACAAATGAAGTCACCAAGGAAAAGGTATAGAATAAAAATTTGAAGAGGCACTATGAAGGAACATTGGGGGAGATACCAGTGGTTGTCACAGGGGTGGAGAAAGGTGAGCCATAAAAGAGACTGAGAAGGAGCAGCCGGGAAGGCCCAAGAAAAATGAGAGTGTTGGAATTGTGGAATCCTGGGGACAACAGTATTTCAAAAGGAAAGAAGTGGGAAACAGCGTCAGATGCTACAGAGATGCCAGGTAAAGTACCCAGTGTTTGTTGGATTAATAATGAAGAGATAATTAAAGAGTTTCGGTGGGAGTTAGGTTACATCAATGTAACCTTGATGTCACATTCCAGTATTATTTTAGTCTGAATTCTTTGGTTTCACATAAAAAGTAACTCAAACTAGGTTTTAGGTAAAGGAGGGATTGATGGACTAGAATCTGTAGACGCTTTGGAAGATCACATTGTAGGAATTTTAGAGATGCAACTAGCCCCGAGGCTCTAGGAGAATGACGAATTTTACTTAGCATTATTAGGATAATCTCTTGCCATTTCTCATCATTTCTTTCTGCCTGTTAGTTGCCTTCTTTTTCATGAAAAACCTGCTTTCTAGACATGGAGGGCAGTAGAGAGTGCAGTTTTCTACCTCTGGAGTGGGATTGTTTTTCTTCCTTCAAATCTGTAGGCAGAAATGTTGGAGAATGACTGACATTGCCCCTCTTGGATGAGTGCTGTGCCTGAGCCAGCTGCTGGTATCTTGGTACAAGGTCATGAAAGAACATGGTGACTCCCATGATGTTATGAGATTAGTGGGAATGGCAGGTCCCAGTATGGGGAGGGAAATTTTCTAGGCAGACAGTCTCGTAAGTGTCCACTGGAAGTATGCGAAAGAGGAATGGGAAATGAGGGAGCAAAGTGAATGTAGAGTACTCTTAACCTTGGCTATGAAAGTGAGTGTTTTGATGTAACCAAACAGAGACAAGTAGACACTGATAGGGTTATTTCATAACCAGATCATTGGTGGAGATTTAGTAATGAGTATTGAAAATGAGTTTGAAAACAAGAGGTAGATGTTAATTGTCATGTTTATGGGTAAAGGTTTCTATGCAGACACATTCTTGTGGACATAGATATTTATGTGAACAGAGGAAGTCTGGTTATAATCACCAATTTCAAAATAATTATGTGGTCCCTTTATTGTCAGATTTAAGTTCTCTGAGTAGTCGTCTTTGTGTTTGAAATGAACATAAGCCGTATCTGCAGGAAGAAAGCAGAGAATATTAGAGTTTGCAAAAGATCCCCGAGGTCATATAATCTAAGATGCTTAATTTTATGGGTATGAAAAGTAGACTCCAAAGAAGTGAAGTGAAGGAATCACAGATATAACAGTGCCTGTCAGAAGGAGAGGGTCTGTTTCTCCCTTGGGTCTCTGATTATATAGTGAGGAAGTCTTTCCTAAAACTTCTTCCATAGACCTCCCTTCATGACCCTTTGTCCAGAATAGGAGCACAGCCCTTACCTCTGAAACCTGTTGCTGATAAAGGGGAACGTGACAACCTGAGCAAAACCAGGACTTCCCAGCAGGAAAGAAAGGGAGAAGGGCTGTTCAGTAGGAACTCAGCAGTATCTGTGACATAAGCTAAGCTAAAGAGTATTCTTTGGACATCGGTTCACTCATTCCGAAAGGTTTTAAATCATGGAATAGTTAAGATCATATTTGTGTTTCAGGAAAAAAAAAAAAGTCATCATCAAACACCTGTGATAAGGTGTGAGGTAACAGATTATTCTTACACTTGCCTGAAACCACGTAAGTTGATCGCAGAGTTGAACTACATTTCAGGTCCCCAGCATCTTCCCATGTTACCTGCATTCCATTTTCTATTTATATATTTATATGCTGTTGATGGTTGTGTGTTTATCTTTTAAATGAAACATTTTAAAAAATGCCATCAAGTAGTTTTCCCTGGTTGGGGTGATTGGGTATATAACATGCACATGCACATAGACACACAACTATCATCCACATAGGCTGTGGTAAATGCTAAAAGAAAGGCCCAGCAAGCATGATGTGGCAAGCACCTGGGAAGAGCTGTGAGAAGATCTGTAATGGGCAGCGAAGAATGGCATAGATGGGGCAGATCCTTCTAGATGAAGGAAACAAAAAGAGAGGCAGAAAAGGCAGGGAATGCCAAGGTGCCCTGTACGGATAGAGCAGAGACATGGGGGAAGGACATTGGAAATAAAGCCATGAATGGGTCACAAAGAGGCAGGCACAAGAAGAGAATGGAGATCACACATGTTGGTGCCTGACTTGAGTAGGCACTATGTCAGGGTCCGGATGAGGCAGAGGGGATTGTATCCCTATTCTTCTTAGGAGGAACTGGGGCTCAAGATTACTTGCCTGAGGACCCACTGCTAAGGTTGAGTCTACATTTGAAACCAAGTCTGTCTTAACTGGGAAATTCGTCTCTTATTCCAAATAGTCTTCCATGTATCATTCCATCATGTGTAAAATGTTAGCATTTGACTTTTAGTCTCAGGTGCTATTCAGGGGTTCTGAGCAGGAGTGAACATTCCAGAAGTGCTCTGTAGGGAAGTGGGATGGCAGCATTGTGGAGGCTGAATGGCTACCATGCCACTCTGCAGACTGTCTTCTGTAATGTCTCACACTCAGACAGTGGAGCCACTAAATGATTCTGTTGTCAGGCTTGTATTTGCCGTATTTTCCATGGAAATCAAATTCTGTACCCAGTTTTGTGCCTCCCTAACTGCCTTCTCCTTTCTGGTGGTAGTTCTTGAGTTCCTCTTGGGCTTATTCCTCTTTATTGAACATCTCACTCCTATAGCTGGTGCTTATTCAGATCAGACTAACTCTGCCCTAACTGCTAATTCGCCAAGCGGTTTCTCAATCCATAACATCTCCTGGACATAGCTAGTTCTTCTATTATAATTGCCATGATGAACTTGGAGAGAAAAAGATGTTCTGTCTACCAACCCTGGACTTCCTATTTACCTGAATCATCTCTAGAAATAGGATGCAAACAAGAAAAATATAGAATGCCTAGTCTTCATACCTTAAAAACACATCTGGAACTGTTTGAACTAACTAAAAGTAAAATAAGTGCTATGGTAGATTATGCCATACCTTTTCTTTTTACTTAAAAAAACAAAAAAGGAAATGGAAAACATACCACTTCTAGAAGGCCTTGACACTGAATTGGATATTGAAATGGTATCAGTAATGTATTTATATATGCCACATTTTCTTCCATGTTTCAGCCATCTTTGGTACATATGTGTTGGATATTTGCCAGGTGAGTTGAAATGTTACCACATAGGGAAGATCTTTATTTAGAAGTGGTGTGAATCCTTAAGGTAGAAGTAAAGTCAATCCTTTTGATTATACATTACCTTCCTGCTCTGATAGAGATGGTTTTTCTTTCTTTCTTTTTTTTCTTTTTTATCATTTTGTGTCAATCTTTCAATAAATGTCAGCATTCCCCTGCAGCAACTAAAAATAGAAATTATGTCTAAGAACAGTATAATTTTCACAAACTTAAAAAATTGCATAAGAAATATTCTAACTTAATACTGGTTTTACTGTATCCTCTAATTTGAAGTGGAGTGAAATACTTATGTGGTTGAATCATAGCTCTTTTGCTGTTTGCTATAAAAGTTTCAAGAATATATATTTCAAAATTTTTTTTCTTTTTTTTCCTTTTTTTTTAGTAATCCAAAACAAATGCAACAGAACTCAGCATACTTGAAACACATTTTCTGAATTTATCTTAAATCTCTCTACTCCAGAGGGTTTGTGTGTATGTGTGTATGAGTTAGGCCTGGCTGGTTACTTCACCATCGATCCCCATCCTGGATTGATTGCACTGAACAGCACAGAATGAGTTACATATGGTCCCACTTTGTCTAAGTTTGTTGGACCTCTGGGTTGGAACTCCATTTGATCAGAGTGAAGCTAACCATCACAGAAATCTGGCTAAAGTCAAAATCCTAAATATATGCACGTATACATATATTCTGGTTAGAATGTATATATTTCATGTTAGAAGCACTGGTGTTTTTTTGCTATTTATTGGCTCAGTGATTATTGTTCTTAAAGTATCAGTGTCATTTCAAGGATCTTAAAAAAAAAAATCACTCATCTGCCGTTTGTTGTTGTTGTTACTATTATTAAGATCATCTTAAGTTTGAAGAGGAAACCCCATTGTCAATTTTATAGTTCATTTCCTTTTTTCTTAGCGTCAGCAAACAGAGTAAAGAAACACAGAGATTAAGATATGGTTTCCAGTTTAGGTTTTTGCTCAGGAGGTACATCGAGGTAAGTAAGGGGTAGGGGCTGTGCCCAGTAAGTAAGGCTCCCCTTTTTGGGGTGGACGAAGCCATTCCGAGTAACTTTCTCTTCACGTAGGCTCTTTTCTCCCTGTGTCGGTCTCTTCTCTCTTCTCTTTTCCTTCCATTGCTTTATTTATTTTTTTTCCTTCTTCCCACCTCCCCCTCCCCCGTCCTGCTCTTCCTTTCTTGGTCTGCAACCACGTGCTTCGAATCTGTGTATCTGGACTGCCTTCTCTCACAGTTCAGCGTGAGTGTTAGCAGAATGAAAACCAGATGGACCAGCAGTTCCCACTGTTATCTCCCAGCCGACTCTGGCAAGCCTCCCCCGATCCCTCCTTCCTTGGCATGACAGAAATATTTGCCTTTATTTAGGGAGACTTGTATTTGCTGCTGTACCTCTTCCCTCAGCTGCAACATAAGCGGAAAGCTATTTATTTATTCCCTTGTTGCTGAGGTTGGTTGAGGTGAGTAGACTGTGCAGTGATTTTAACTGTTGAAGAAGCAGTTTTAAACCTGCCTAACTTCTGTATTCTTCTAGAATAAGTGATTTATCTGATTCTGGGTGTTAAGTGCTCGGGAATTGCAATATGAAGATGAGTTTTGAACTGGAAGATAAAGGTAGAAATGCTCTCCATGGTGTGTTCTTACCATCATTTCCCTTAGAACACGTATTTACTGAAGGGACAGTTGTCGTTACTCAGCGAGCAGTCGAGATTATGAATTAGAGACCCAGCTACTAGGTTATCAAAATGCTGTTCTTAGGATGATTATATTTTCATTCTTTTATCACATTTTCCCTAATACGGTATCAACATTATTTCACCTTTAAAATGTTATGTTCTGTTGCTACCCAAGTCTTAATGAATCGGCTCTGAGTCAAGGTGTGAGCTAGGTTTGGAATTGCCATAGTAGTAATTTGGATTTTTCATTTTTAAAAAATAGACTTTTGAGTAATTTTTGAGAATTTCTCCCTATGGCTATCATAAGGTTTTAAAAGACTCATTCTTGATCAGTAGCCTGTGTTACTTTTCGGATAGTCCAAGTGGGAAATAACTGCTCCTGAGAGTGTCAGTGGCGTCTCAGACATTTTGGGGGGGGGGGTGCGCATGCGCACACAGGCACACAGTGTTTGTAGAAAATTGGATCTAAAGAAACAAACGAAACCCACTTTTTTTTTTTTACTGGAGATTTGTCGCTGATAGATTTGACTGAGAAAAAAACAGCTCAAAATTTCAAAGGAAAAGTATACTTAGCAGAAAAGAATCCTGGAGCTCAAGTGTTCATTATTGGGTAATCAGGAAATTTCTCCGTATCTGTCACATACTCATGAAAAAATAATATAAGGAGGGCCTTTAGTTCTTTTTAGTTCTCAATTCAGGGGTTTGTCCATTTTTACGCTGCATGAGGTTATTAATTGAAGTATTGGTCTCATGTTTTTAAAACGGTGGGTCGTAAACTCACAAATTCTGAGTGAATTAGTTTACCTTCATTGTGTAAAAGACAGCATTTATGTAGTGGTGATTTTTCAGACAGGACAGAGCCACGTTGAAGTGAGAGGTGTATCTGGGAAACATAACCCGCTTCATCTAATAGGCCAGTAACTAAGCGTGCAAAGGGAATGGCAGGTGTTAACGAAAAAATCATTGCAAAATGCTGGCTCACCTGCATAACGGAGCTTCAGATTTGTGTCGTTTCTGAGCTAAAGAGTTTATTACCATTCTACTTCCCCGTCTATTTTTTAGCTCTTGCTAATGTTGGCTTCAGCTTCCAGTGAGGTTGTGCTGTTGCATGTAACACTACCAAGGTAGCGTCTGCCCAAGTCAGAAATAACAATAGGATGTAAAATAGCCCAGTTACAAATGAGGTCCTGCCATCTGTGCCACCTTCTTAAGTGGGGTTTGGATGATAAAGTGCTGATGTAAACTTCAATAGATAAGCCTGCTTTATTGATAGGAGACGTCAGATTTCTTCTGTTCACTTGCTTGTAAAAAAAAGATGAACCCCACTTAAAAAACCAAAAAGACCCAAAAAACAAAAAAACAACGAAGGTGCTTAAGGAGTAGAATAACCTGTTCCTGGTGGCGTCCTCCAGATCGGACTGAGAAGCACTCCACGATGCCAGACTCACCTGTGGATGTGAAGACCCCGTCTAGGCTGACTCCTCCCACCATGCCGCCTCCCCCCACAACTCAAGGAGCTCCGAGAACCAGTTCATTTACACCGACGACTCGTGAGTAGGCATTGCTGCATGTCCTGTTTCCACTTTGAAATCTAAATTTTTTTTTCCTGCAAATAAAAATTAAGGGAAAATAAGATCCAGCATCAATGTGTTATACAGAAGTGAAGCACCCCTCCCCCCCCCCCCCCCCCCCCCCCCGCCCCCACCAAATGGTTTAATGGCCAGGAAGTAGGTATTGTGCCTGTACAGATGTATAGCATCTTTGGGATAGTTTGTATGACCGCCAGCATTTGCCTGCCTTTTCATTTTTGTTTCACAGTTGTAGTCCGCTTTCGTTTCCGCGGTGAAGAATACTGTGCATTAGTTTGGTTTGGGACTCCATCTGTTATCACCATCACTTTTAGTTCAACTTAACGTGTAGCTCCTTATTTTAGTTTGTACGTTTTGACTTGGAACATGTTAATATCCTACAATTATTTCCAGGTTGCTTCTGCTCTTCAATACCACTTTCTTCTGTTATTTACAAATAATATTAAAATCTAGTATCCTTAAGTTAGAAGGGGTATTGCTCTAGGCAACAGTCACATACAGAAAACTTTCTGAAATAAGGAGCATCTTTCTTGTCTTGAGCCTGTCAGACTTTTATTAAACCTTTACTCACTTCCAGCTCAGCTCCGGCCCTGTGTTCTGAATCAGTGGTGTGTATTGCTTTCTGTGTCGTCCCAGGAAAGGACAGGACATTCTGACCGAACAGCCACTTCTCTTCCTGTCCTGTATATTCCAGTAGGGATAGTGGATAGCTTTGTCTCCAGTCATTCTCAGAATCCTGGTTAAAATTGTCCTAAAGGATTTGTGAAACTAAAAAATGCTATCGGTTGCAGATAATACTATTTACAGACCACGTGCCATGAAGCCTATATGAATGAAAAATAACTAACGGGCAAAACCAGATAGATCCGTGGGATTATGAGGGATTGGCAAACACACAGCCCAGGCTGTTGATGCAGTGTTGCACTGCCATTCAAAAGACCTTCCCAAACGTGGAAGGGACAGGAGGCTGTGGTGGTGCCAACTTGTAACCCTGTCATCTTGTATTTGGGTTGTTGTTACCCGAAGCCACAGGGACAGGCATGTGTCTCCCGTGAGAGGTCCTGGTGAGCAGTCATTCCATGACGTGTTGCTTTGGCGCTCATTTGGGACAAGGGACCATTTCATTATCTTGAAACTTTTAAGAATAATAGAGGACTCAAGACATCTTCAGACCACCGTTGGAGATAATCTGTCAAAACTATATTAAAAAGATGGGTTTGATAAAGATGAGTTTGTCAAACTAGTTGATTTAATATGATAAAATCAGCATTTTCTTCGGTGAGAAATGTGCCAGATTTTCTAGTCTTGTCCTTAGGAATTATCTTGATGTTCAAATAAATTTTATTGGAAATGAGGTTATCAAATTACCACCAACCCATGCTATTAGTTGGAATGAGATGTCCCTTTTTGATTTCTTGAAATAACTCTCTGATAATTACCATATCCATTTGGCTTCTTATATAAAATTTGCATTTTCCCTAAAGAAGTGGTTAAGAAATACGAGGGGGAGAAAATAGCCTTCTAATTGGGTGGTATAAGGTTAAAACTTGAAAGTCCTATTTCTATAAACACAGCTGTCAGTTGTGTGTACAAAACATGATTAAAAATGTTCAGTGATAAATTTAGTCTCCACCAAATGTACGCTTTCTCTAGGGGAACAGTTTAGAAAGGAATGGTCCCGTTATATTGATGTAAGCCTGTGACAAAAGGCTGACATCCCAACGCTGTTTGTTCTGAGTTTGAAGCATTTCAGGTGGTTGGCATATGTGCACATGGAGGTAGGGCTGACCCTGTGTTACAGCCGACTCCCATTTATTACCAGCTTCCGTGTAGAATACCCTCATGCATGGTGAGGAGTTAGACCCATTTAGTTTCAGAGTACCCGAACAAAGCCCCAACAGTTGTTAAATCACAAAATCCACCAGATTTAAAGGGAATGAAGCTTGGTTATAATTTCTTTGTGCATATTCCCTGTAAATTTATTTATTTATTTTTCTTTCTGATTTTGTGCTCTTGACAGTAACTAATGGCACGAGCCATTCACCCACAGCCTTGAATGGCGCCCCCTCGCCGCCCAATGGCTTTAGCAATGGGCCCTCCTCTTCTTCCTCTTCTTCTCTGGCTAATCAACAGCTGCCCCCAGCCTGTGGCGCCAGGCAGCTCAGTAAGCTGAAACGGTTCCTTACTACCCTGCAGCAGTTTGGCAATGACATTTCTCCAGAGATAGGAGAAAGAGTTCGCACCCTCGTACTAGGACTGGTGGTAAGCAAATGGAAATGAGCCCAATTTTCTGGGGTAAGGGATAGTGTGTGTGGGAGATTCCAAATAGAGACTGTTCTCCCAGCTATTTTGTTCTAATATATTCTACACCTGGAGATTGCATGTAAATCTGAGAATTCTGAAGTAACAGGGTTCTCAAATGTGCATAATGTATGGACCCCCCCCATGATTTCTTTTATTATTTGACTAATAAAGATAGGGTTCTACAAATTTATTATTTTCTTAGCCATAAATGTGTGTGTGTGTGTATGTGTGTGTGTGTGTAAAATTCCATAGGTATAATCTCTTGGCCTGACTAGTGGCTTTCCACAATGACTGTGTTTTTGTTATGTTAATGATTCACTTAATCTAATTGGGTGCTCATTTTGATGTGGTTGCTTTGAGAGATTTTTTATTATCAGTCTAGAAATGAACAAGGATTTATAACCAGGAATACATTCTTCTGTGTGTTTTCATTTTTGAGGCTAATAACATTTTTAAAAAACTTGTATTGTGGTAAAATATACATAACATAAAATTGACCATTATAACCATTTCTAAGTGGAGGGTTCAGGGGCATTAAGTACCTTCACATTGTTGTGCAACCCTCACCACCATCTGTCTTCAGAACTTTTTCATCACCCCAAACTGTGTACCCATTCAACAATAACACCCCAATTTCCCCTCCCCCAGCCCCTGCTAACCAATTGTTTAAAAAAAAAATACTTTGTTATAGGTAGAATTACTTAAAACATTAGTTTGAAAACAGAAGTGTGGATTTTAGCACATGAGTCTATATTCTGTACAGTATCACACTAGAAATTAGAACATATATCATTTTTGGGGGGGTCCTAAATCACTTTTACACATACTGTGATTTTCTATATAAGTAGAGGATTTTTATTTAGGAAGGCAATTTTCCCATAGCAAACCCGAGTCATAGAGAAGCTGTGAGTCACATATTCAGCCCACATGGCTGAACTCAAATTCAGGTGACAGGGCCCAGTTTGCTTTCTCTTGAAATAGATCATTCATTTTTATGATGTGGCCATATCATGAGCAAAGCCATAATACCAGTTGCCTTTTTTTGCAGAAGAAGCCCCAGAATTGAAGCCTGAGTGAGGGTCTAGTGCAGTAGACATAATTCTAATCGCAATAACTCACATTTGACAGAGAGTTCGCAATTCACTTTTTTAACTCATACCTCCCTCCACTCTGCACTTTTTTTCTTTTTTTTATTCTGTTATGTTAATCACCATACATTACATCATTAGTTTTTGATGTAGTGTGCCATGATTCATTGTTTGCATATAACACCCGGTGCTCCATTCGATACATGCCCTCTTTAATACCCATCACCAGGCTAACCCATCCCCCCACCCCCCTCCCCTCTAGAACCCTCAGTTTGTTTTTCACAGTCCATAGTCCCTCATGGTTCGTCTCCCCCTCCGATTTCCCCCCCTTCATTCTTCCCTTCCTGCTATCTTCTTCTTCTTCTTCTTTTTTTTTTAAACATATAATGTATTATTTATTTCAGAGGTACAGGTCTGTGATTCAACAGTCTTACACAATTCACAGCACTCTCCATAGCACATACCCCACCAATGTCTATCACCCAGCCACCCCATCCCTCCCACCCCCCACCACTCCAGCAACCCTCAGTTTATTTCCTGAGATTAAGAATTCCTCATATCAGTGAGATCATGTGATATTTGTCTTTCTCTGATTGACTTATTTCGCTCAGCATAATACCCTCCAGTTCCATTCACGTCGTTGCAAATGGCAAGATCTCATTCCTTTTGATGGCTGCATAATATTCCAGTGTGTATGTGTGTGTGTGTGTGTGTGTATGTGTGTATATATATGTATATATATATATATATACATACCACATCTTCTTTATCCATCTGTCGATGGACATCTTGGCTCTTTCCATAGTTTGGCTGTTGTGGACATCAATGTCCACAATATCCACTCTGCACTCTTAAGAACAAAAAACTTCTGCATTTCCCACACTCTGCCA
Organism: Mirounga leonina; assembly: GCF_011800145.1. Classification (NCBI taxonomy): domain Eukaryota; kingdom Metazoa; phylum Chordata; class Mammalia; order Carnivora; family Phocidae; genus Mirounga; species Mirounga leonina. The sequence goes on along the minus strand of NW_023270415.1, from coordinate 39,411,695 downwards.
GGTCCACCTTTTTCTCCTCCAGGACTGGAAGGATGATTGCCACAGAACTGTGTCTGCATACTGCAGTTAGTTTTGTCAATCACTTATCTTTTCCTTTTTATTCATTCTTGAGTTTTGCATAATATGCTTAGCAACTCACAAATAAATTAAACCTAAGAGCCATGGAATAAGTCCAAAGCAGTGATTGTGTTACATAAATGGTGAATATGTTCTTTGTAGCAAAAAAATTTTTTTTTTTTTTTAAAAACTGCTTTTTAAATTTGATATGGTCTCTAACAGTGGTTTCCATAACTTCAGTTACAGAAAAATTTGGTAACTTTAAGTCGATTTCCCACATATTAAAAATGGCATACTTTTGAGTGCAGTACTTTTTTTTAAGATACGTATTTCTCTAAAAACCTTAGAAAGATAAGTTAGGGGAAGACATTAGTTAATAGTGCTTTGCATGTAATAGGGAGGCAGTGAAAATTTGTCAAATGAGTGAATGAATAGAGAATGGATTTTTTTTTAATTTTGTTATTTGAATATAGTCAACACAATATTACATTGGTTTCAGGTGTACAACATAGTGATTCAGCTTCTCTATACGTTATGCTCTGCTCACCCCAAGTGTAGCGACCATCTACCACCATCTAACACTATTACAATATTATTAACTATATTCCCTGTGCTGTGCCTTTTATTCCTGTGACTTCTTCATTCCATAACTGGAAACCTGTATCTCCCACCCTCCTCTTCACCCAGTTTGCCCATTTCCCCCCACCCTCTTCCTTTTTGGCAACCAGCAGTTTTTGTTTAGTAGAGAGCAGATTTTTTTTTTCTTTTTTGGAGCGTTTGACTACAGGCTTTTATGCATGCTATTTTATTTAAATCCTGGGACTACCCTTGGGGGTAGTGATTTTATACACATTTTACATGTGGAGAAACTGAGGTTTACAGAAGTAAAATATACAGGGCTACCCAACTGTAGTGACAGGCCTGTGATTTGAACTCAGGCAGTCATTCATAATGAATCACATTATGCTCTCATTTAGATGGAGTCAGAAAAACTGTTAGTAGGAACAGGTTTAATGCATAAAACAACTAGCATAACTTTAGAAAACAAGCCATTGAGACAAAATGAAAAAAAAAATGGACTGCTGATCTATGTTGTTACAGATAGGAAGTTAGTGTTGGTTCATAGTTTCATGTGAAGATATTTTGAGTTTAAAGGTATAAATTTAGAATTTGGTGCCCCCACACTTTATCATAAAAAGAAAAGGAACTGCTCAAAAAAGTGGATGGAGCAATATCCTAAAGGAATTATGTCACCAGTACCCCAGGCCTGAGGATAATTGAGGTGTTGAGGAAGTTGAGACACAGTTTACAGTTGTGATTCTGCCCAGAGACTGAGGAAGATGAACCAAAATATGGTTAATTTACCCAACACCTTTATAGGAGGTTGTCTTTTGAGTAGATGCTTTTTTTTCAACACATATGACACACCGCAGGATAGAAGCCCTGAGTATTTGGGGAGGCTTATCTGGGGTAGGTTAAGAGTAAATTCAAGTCATTTTGTGCAGTCTTCATTTGGGTTGAGCAGTACATGTTGCCTGTAGGATAAGTGGAATATTTTTGATAACCGGGGAACGTTTTCACCCTCTGTAAGACTCAATGCCTCAGAGAACTCGCCAACTTTTTCTTGGGCTTTCTTAGTCAGTACACCACCCAGCTTAGCTGCTCATCCCGAACCAGGATGCTTTGGTAGACAAAGCCTGTGAGATGGAAAGACAGAAGAAGAATACTCCTATCAGCAATAACACAGACATGACGTGGGATGAATTGAGATTCGGACACTTGCCTTTGGCATTTGAGTGATTGGTTTTGCTTTTAAATCTATCAGAGTATGTTTGTTTTCCGTAAAGGTCATAGAAGTTTCTTTATAATGGCAGAGACTTCTCTGGCAATTAAACTCTGCTAAGGTCCCTGCACATTATTCTCAAAGTACCATATTTAATGGGTTTCGTTATCTGAGGCAATTTTTGGAGGTGGGCGATGATTGTATAATATGCGATCTTTTTTACAAGATCAATAGGTCGTCTGTTGAAAGCACGGCTTCCTGCATGTGTGTCTGCTGGTTAGTACACTGTGTTGTAACAATATTAGTAATTTATTAGTTTCAGTGTTTTTACTGTTTACCAAGAGACAAATGTATTTATACTACATATTTTCTCCCACAGAACTCTACTTTGACAATTGAAGAATTTCATTCCAAACTGCAAGAAGCTACTAACTTCCCACTGCGACCTTTTGTCATCCCATTTCTGAAGGTATCGCACAGCTCACTGGGCTGGAAAGTATTTCAAACCGTATTGTTGTTAGGTCACATCAGTGTTTCTTCTTGGGCGGGGTGGGTCAGAACATTTAAGGGCGCTTTGACTTAGTTTGAGGATGGAAACTCTCTGAATAGATACTTTTTTAGGATCATTTCTGTAGTACTTCTAAAAATGTAATAGTGGTTTTTGAATAGTTAAGTTTGGAGAAGAGGTGAGAAAACTCTTTGAATAAAGGTTTTGCTTGATTTTTGGTCATTTGAGTTCTTCACATTTTGTTTGTCTTTAAAATGAAAAGAAGATTGGTTGTGCTCTTTAGTTTTTCAGAGCTTTTTATCCTTCTCATTTCATTTTTACAAAAACTTAAAGGAATAGAAAGAGCAGAACCCTCATCCCTTTGGCCGGTGAAGAAATTGGGAGTAAGTGACAGACCCAGGATGCTCCCCTAAGTGTTGACTGAGGTGTGGGATTAGAAATGATTTTTAATTCTCAGCATTGAGTTTTTCACCTCTTCCAACTGCTGCCCCTTCAATAAAGAAA